>NC_081566.1:56240752-56540461 GCF_022355385.1 Mustela nigripes
TATTTATTTATTTGAAAGACAGAGATCACAAGTAGGCAGAGAGAGAGAGAGAGAGAGAGAGGAGGAAGCAGGCTCCCTGCTGAGCAGAGAGCCCGATGTGGGGCTCCATCCCAGGACCCTGAGATCATGACCTGAGCTGAAGGCAGAGGCTTTAACCCACTGAGCCACCCAGGAGCCCCCAGTATCAGTTATTTAGATATCTTAATCTACCTCCAGGAAAAATACATACACCCAAACTCACACTGGGTACCTCATTGGGTTAAACGTCCATGTCTTGATTTCTGCTCAGATCAGGACCTCAGGGTGGTGGGATCGAGCTCTGCACTGGGCTCTGTGCCCAGCGGGGAGCCTGCTGTCTCCCTCTCCCTCTGCTCCTCCCACCGTTCATTCTCCCTCAAAAGTAAGTAAATAAAATCCTTTTAAAAAGAAATATTCTTTTAACTCATAAGGTCATAATTCTGACCTTATTTCTCTACACACACATTTTTCTTTTTTTCTTTTAATTTTAATTCTAGTTAATATACAGTATGCATACCTTTTTCTAGTATCAGTATCATAAAATGCAAATAGCTTAGTAATCCTCCAAATCTTCAGTGGCTTTGGAGAAAAACAACCAAGTTGGATATGATTCTTTTAGAGCAGCGAAGAATTATTTCACACATTATATATGCCACTTTAAAGCTTTTTCTGCAAGGAGACTTCTGACTCTGCTCCTATTGTAGAACGAGTCAGTAGACTTTCAGTCTGGTGATCATACAATATAAATCTGCGCACACACAAATAAAAATCCTTCTCTGGTGGCATCGGGAGTGGCGGGTGCCGTGCAGCCTTGATGAATGGCATTCGGAGAGGGACAAGCCTCTCACAGGTGGGCAGCCATCGAATCTTCGATTCCCGGAGCAGTCGCCGAGCTGAGCATGTGTTCGCCTGGCATGGATGGAACAGCGACTCGTGAGGGGCAAGGAGAGAAGAACCAAGCTCTTTAAGGCTGTAAGGTCTCTAAGCATTTTTTTTTTAACTCAATAACTGATGATGTATTTTCATGAACCTTAACTTTCCAGTGTTCTTGCTTCTCTGGAGGGCAGTTTCCTAATTGCATCGGTAAAGAAAGATGCCTGTGGATCGGCACTCAGCATCTTTTCCACCCCCTTTCCTGTGCAGAGGCCAGGAGACAAGAACATGTTCCAGGGGGTTTGGAGTACAAGAGAGAACTTGGCAAGTTATAATCAGGGGCACGCTGGGAAGCTCTGGAAGGCAGTGGGGGGTGGGGTGGGGTGAAAGCTGTTTCCACTCTTTTTGCTGTTCTGAGAGTAAGAACAGTCCTGCAGGTGTCGGGTTTTTCTGGGCCAGATACTGGTGTCTGGTGAAGAGATGGGGGCTGGGGGCTGGGGGGCAGTGTAGGGTGCCCAGGCTCTGTTGGCGCAAACCCGGCAGGCAGGCGTGGTGGGACCTGGGGCTGACCATGGGGGCTGGGGAGCCCTCCTGGGGCCGCAGCTTCTTGCTGTGCAACAGTGGCAGCTCTGTTGTCTCCTGCTTACACTGGAGGTGGCCTTTTGGGCATTTGGGAGCGCTGAATTCCCTACACTCAACCCTGTCCCATGTGGCCAGCCAGAAGGGCGCATAGGCACAGGATAAAAAAGGCAGAGATAAACCACAGGACTCTGGGGATGCTGAGGAGGGAGGAGGCAGTGGGGGACGAAAGGGCATTCACTGGGCCATGACAAGTAGAATAGAATGTTCCCAGCAGGGACTCCCGAAGAACTCAAGGAGGAGCTTCAAATACCTGCTGGGTCCAGAGGTCAGAGACAACACCTCGGGCAGTACCCGGGAAGGAATTACTCTGCGCTCTTCTCAGTTTTGGCCTAGGAAGGGTCAGGAAGTAGTCTGCAAGTTTGGGGTGCTCAGAAACATCAGGCGGAGGAAACAGAAGGGAAACGGTGTTGCTGGGGCACCTGGGTGGCTCAGTAGGTTAAGCATCTCACTTTTGATTTTGGCTAGGGTCCTGCTCTCAGGGTCCTGAGATGGAGCTCTGTGCTCAGTGGGGAGCCCGCTTGAGGTCTCTCTCTCCCCACCTCCCTCTGCCCCTCCCTCTCTAAATACATGGATAAAATCTTAAAAATCAAGTTCAAGGCTCTGAGTAATACATGGAGTTGAAGTCATATAAATAGATTTGAAATCATATAAATCAAGGGGCACCTGGCTGGCTCTGTCTGAGAAGCGTGTAATTCTTGATCACAGGGTCATGAGTTCAAGCCCCTGCAGGGCAAGGACTTTGCTTAATAAATGAATAGAATTATACAAATCAAGACCATGTTTGCAACTCTGGAACTTTTTGTTACCTCTGTGTGATTAAAAAATTATAAGGCTGTCTAAGTTTTCACCCAGGAGCAAGGGAAGCATTTTTCACACTGAGTAACTTCTTCTTCTTCTTCTTTTTTTTTTTTTTAAAGATTTTATTTATTTGAGAGAGAGAAAGAGCACGAGCAGGAGGTAGGCAGAGGGAGAGAGGGAAGCAGACTCCCCACTAAGCAGGGAGTCTGACATGAGGCTCGATCCCGGGACCCTGAGACCATGACCTGAGCCGAAATCAAGAGACAGATGCTTAACTGACTGAGCCACCCCAGGAGCCCCCAAACCATAAGAGGAGCTCCATGATAGAGAACCATCTGAGGGTTGATGGAGGGAGGTGGGTGGGGATGGGCTAGATGCACGATGGCGGTTAAGAAGGGCACTTGCTGGGGCGCCTGGGTGGCTTAGTGGGTTAAGCCTCTGCCTTCAGCTCAGGTCATGATCCCAGGGTTCTAGGATCGAGTCCCCCATCGGGATCTCTGCTCAGCGGGGAGCCTGCTTCCTCCTCTCTCTCTGCCTGCCTCTCTGCCTACTTGTGATCTCTGTCTGTCAAATAAATAAATAAAATATGTAAAAAAAAAAAAAAAAGAAGGGCACTTGCTGTGTTGAGCACTGGGTGTTATACATGTCATGAACCACTGAATTCTCCTCCTGAAACTAATATTGCACTGTAAGTTAACTAGCTAGAATTTAAATAAAAATTTGAAGAAAAAAATGTTGTTGTGATATTTGAATAGTATTTTGGATGGACAAAAACCACATTTTTGGTCTCCTGCACATTTTACCTTTGTTTCTATTTGATATGCAGTCTACGGGGGAGGGGTGGTACTTTCTGAAGTCAGGGTTGCTTTTTTTTTTTTTTTAAGTAATCTCTAAACACCCAGTGTGGGGCTAGAACTCACCACCCCAAGATCAAGAGTTGTATGCTGGGATGCCTGGGTGGCTCAGTGGGTTAAAGCCTCTGCCTTTAGCTAAGGTCATGATCTCAGGGTCCTGGGATGGAGCCCCAAATTGAATCGGCTCTCTGCTCAGCAGGGAGCCTGCTTCCCCGCCTCTCTCTCTGCCTGCCTCTCTGCCTACTTGTGATCTTTCTCTCTCTGTGTCAAATAAATAAATAAAATAAAATAAAAGAAAAAAAGGACTGTTAAGACCTCTTTCATATATACATATAGATATATAGATATTTACTGTAGTTACTGTGGTTACAAATCCACAAATCTAGTTTCTCTTAAACTTTGTTTTACTTTATTTACAAACCTAATTACTTTTAGTTACAAATCTAATAAAATTTAACTATTACTATAAGGGGGAGTTTCACCACTCACTTCCTTTAATTATCTTAAACATTTTAAATGACGTTTACAAATTTAATATATTTAATTTTCTTTTCCAGTATTTCAACTATGTACAAGGCTATGTAATTCTTACAAATATAGTAAATCAAGTTTATTTTTTATATTACTTTCAATTTAAACTTATAACCGTAAATCAATTACTTGATTATAAACTTCAAGTTGGAATCATAAAACTAATATTTGTATATTTTAATAAGCCAAACTGTAAATATTTTATGTACTTAGAGCAATACAGCCAAATCATTCTTAAATGTATCATGTACCTTAATAGTATTAAAATATTAATGAAATTAATAATCCATATTATTTTACTCTTAACTCTTAGCTTCCAAGAATAAAAAAAAGATATTTACTGATTTGGGAACTCCTGGATGGCTTAGTGGGTTAAGCCTGGGATTCTTGATCTCAGCTCATATCTTGATTTCAGGGTGGAGAGTTCAATGCCTGCCTTGGGCTCCACGCTGTGCACGGAACCTATTTAAAAAAGAGAGAGGGGCGCCTGGGTGGCTCAGTGGGTTAAACCTCTGCCTTCAGCTCAGGTCATGATCTCAGAGTCCTGGGATGGAGCCCTGCATCTGGCTCTCTGCTCTGCTCTGCAGGGAGTCTGCTTCCCCCTCTCTCTGCCTGCCTCTCAGCCTACTTGTGGTCTCTCTCTCTCTGTGTCAAATGAATAAATAAAATCTTTAAAAAGAGAGAGAGAGAGAGAGGCTTACCTGCTTAAAACAATAAGGCATTCCCTAGAGGGTTAAGATTCACCTTGAACCCAGAGATGCATATCTATCAGCGCTGTTGCTGAAAGCCCAAGTGTGACGATCACATCACATTCCCTGTGCTTGGACCCAAACTTAGCTCTCGCAGCCCGGCTGGTTTGCCCCCATTTTCTCCCTGTGAATGAAACTGATATTAACTCCAGGGGGGCTAAGTAAGGTTTGTGTTTCTTGCTCTTTAAGATTTTTTTTTTAATTTATTTATTTGACAGACAGAGATCACAAGTAGGCAGAGAGACAGGTAGAGAAAGAGGGGGAAGCAGGCTCCCTGCGGAGCAGAGAGCCCGATGCGGGCCTCGATCCCAGGACCGTGGGATCATGACCCGAGCCGAAGGCAGAGGCTTTAACCCACTGAGCCACCCAGGCGCCCCAAGATTTTATTTACTTATTTTTCTAGAGAAAGAGAGCAGGGCAAGCCTCTAGAGGGAGGAGCAGGGGGAGGAGCCCAGGCAGAGGAACACGCGACTCCGACTCCGCGCGGAGCTCTGACCTGCGGCGGGATTTGACCTCAGCCAAAACCTGGAGTTCCTCCCGCCGCCGGCGGGGCCACCCGTGCGCTCCTGGGCTGTGTCTCTGAGGCTGTGTTTAGGGGCAGGTGTCTAGAAAGTTACGGCCCTTTTTCAGGGGTGTTGATGAGCATTTTCTGATTGCCTTCCGCAAAGCTGGTCACTGGTGCGCATCCCGTAACAGCGCGTTATCACCCCCGTCTCACCCAGGCAGGGCGCGGAGTATGATCTTCACTGTCCCCCGTCGCCTCCGCCGATCTGAGCGTGGCCAGGGACGCCTCGTTGTTTGCGGTTCATGTATTTCGTCGCAAGGGTGGCTGAACGCGTTTCGTGTGTTCACTGCGCACCAGCTTTCCGGGTGTGCCCCGCCGCGGCCGCAGGTAGGCCCGGGGCAGGTGCGGCCGAGCGCGCGATTCCGGGCCCCGCGGCCAGGGGGCGCTGCCGCCCGAGCCCCCACCCGGACCCGCTCTACCCACGCCCCGTCCGAGCTGGGGCGGGCGGGCGGGCGGCCGGCGGCGGGGGCGGGGGCGCAGGCGCAGGCGGGGCGCCGAGGTTGGCGTCTGCTCTCGAGCGGTAGCCGGAGGGGCCGCAGCATCATGACGGTGGGCGCCAGGCTGCGCAGCAAGGCGGCGAGTGGTTTCCTGCGCCGCGGGCCCCGGGGCCGAGCGCGGGCGGACGGGGACGAGGAGGCGGCCGCCCTCCTGGAGCAGCCGGAGCGCGGGGACGAGGCGGCGAGCGGGGCGAGCGCGGGGCGCCCGGGGGCCCGGAGCGCGCGCAAGGTGCACCTGGCCGTGCTCCCCGAGCGCTACGAGCCGCTGGAGGAGCCGGCGCCGGCCGAGAAGCCCAGGAGGAGGTACCGGCAGAAGCTGAAGAAGTACGGCAAGGTAGGGCCCCACGCCCGCCCGCCGCCCGCGGGCTCAGGGTGCGGGCGGCCCGACCCCCGGCTTCCTGACCGATCGCCTTGAGGGTGGGCGTCGGGTCCCCACCGCCCGGCCGCGCTCCGCTTCTCGGAGCTGCCCTTGGCGTCCTCTCTCCAGCCGTCGTTAACAGACACGGACGAGGGTTCTGTCCACTGGGAGGTGAAGGAAAACTCGATCGCGAGTAACCGCAGAACCCAAACCGGAGCTGGGGTATGGCGGGGGGGGGCGCGGACCAATCCAACCCCTAACCCCCGGGGCTGCGCCTGGTAACGTTCCCAGCACGTCCCAGCATCCCCGTGGTTCTGATCCTGGTGTGCCTTACACCCGCCTTGTACAGCCGGCAGGACAGAAATCCGTGTCCCTATTTTACAGATGGGAATACGGAGGCATTAGCGTGGTGGGGTGACTTGTAGAGGGTGACCCAGTTGGAAAGTAGGGAGTTGCAGGCCGGTTCATCTGTTCCTGGCAACGTCCTCTCCAGGATATCCCACCAGCTGAGAATTGTTTGGGTTTTTCTCCTTAAGTTCCAGAGGTTATTTCCAGGGCCTGGGAGCACGACAGTACATAAATAGGCACTTGTTGAATCTACTTTTCTCTTCCCCCAGCTGGCCACTCTTACACCGTGGGACCTGCAAACATACCGCTGCCTTTTGCCTTGGGGGGCTGGGGGGCAGAGGAAGGAGGGGAGACAGAGACGAGGGGTAGAGAGAGAGAGAGAGAATATGAAGATGGGATCAAATGACAGTGTCCTTCTCAGAGATCGAAGCCCAAGGCAGTGCCTAGGCGAGTCACTTGAAGCTACTTCTGCCCCCACCTCCTGGGACTGGGCAAGGCCACCCAGAAGAAGATCATAAAACTCAACTGTGTTCTGGCCAAAGGCCGGATCTGATTCACAGTCTCTTTGTCTGTGCCTCTTAGCCTGTCTAAAACCATCTGGTTTCTGCTCCTAGAAACTTGGGTGTATCATCCCCTGTAAAGGCCAGTCAGTGGGTTTGGCACAGTATACGGGCAGGCAGTGAGGTCGGGACTCTCAGGCTGGGTCCTGCTAGAACTGACCCATCTGGTCTCAGTTCAGCACCACAAAACCACCACTGGCCTCCCAGCTGGCGAACCTGGTAGTGGGGACATCTCGGGTCAGGGGCTGGCATGTGGAGATGCTTTTTGGGTGCTCATTTCGTGCAGGGATCATGTGAACCACCAGAGATAACGAAACAGATACAGTGCAGTCCTGCCCTAGTGAAGTGCACACCTCCTGGGGAGATCCCGGCAGAGTCCGGCCACCACCATGCAGCCACATGGTACAGAGTCCTTGAGATGAGGGTGTTGAAGTCAGGTGACATGAGAACTGGGCAGGGAAGATTGAGGTTTCAGAGGTTAAGGATGAGGTACTATATCACACTTAGCCAGGATGGCAGTTACTTAAAAAAATAAAAATAAACAAAAAAACCAGAAACAAAAAATAACAAATGTTGGCAAGGTTGTGGAGAAATTAGAATTCTGCAGATTGCTAATAGAAATGTAAAATGGTGCAGTTGCTATGGTAAACAGTTTGTGGAGTTTCCTCCAAAAATTAAGCATAGAACTACTGTTTGATTTAGCAGTTCAGCTCCTAGTTATATACCCAAAATAACTGAAAATAAGTACTGAAGTCTACATACATGTATTTGAGGGAGACAACATAGAGAACATATTCACATGTTCATAGCAGCATTATTCAAAATAGCCAAAAGATGACAACAACTCCTGTGTCTGTCAGCTGATAAATGATAAAATGTGGTATATATACATTGTGGAATATTACTCAGTCATAAAAAGGAATGAAATCCCATTACGTTCCACAGCGTGGATGTGATGGAGGCTGGCTGGGTCCAAGGAGGGTCCTTGGCTCCGTGCAAGACGGCACTCAAAACTCGAGCTTCTAGAGGAAGTGAGAGCAGAGTTCATTGAAGACAGAGAGAGAGAATATAAATACAGAGTGTGTTGGAGACTTGGAAAGAAAAGGGAGTCTGGTCTGGGCTTGGGGTTTTCACTGGGACTTAGTGTTTTTACTGAGGATGACGGGCTGGTGCAAGTGTCGTCTTAGGCATCTAGGAACAAAGACGAGGGTTGAGGTGTCTGTCCTTCAGAAGTCCCTTGGCGCCGGGGATCTTGATGAGTCACTGGTCTTGGAACCACCCTGCCTGGTCACTCCTTAGATGCTACCTGTTGTGCCGGAAGACTCGAAAGCAATTGTTGAAACCTTGACCTTTACAAGGAGAACATACATTATCTGTTCTATGAGGTGTGTGTAGGGCACCGGCTGCAGGTCCTGGCAGAAAAAAGAATGAACAAAACAGTTTGTCTTGGGGTCCCTTTAATTTCCCTCTCTCAGATGAACCTCGGAAACTGTGCTAAGTGAAAGAAACCAGACACATGGGGTCACGTGCCATGAGCTTGGATGGTTCTGTTTCTATAGAATGTCCAAAATCGGTAAATGCAGAGAGAGGGAAGCAGATGGGTGATTGCCGGGGACTGGGGAGACGGAAAAATGGGGAGCGGGGGCAAGTGTGTAACAGGTGCAGCTCTTCCTTTTGGGGCTGGTGAAGATGTATTGGAAGTCGGTTGAGGTGCTGGTCACACGGCACTGTCCGTGTACCAGATGCCACCAAATATTTCACTTTAAAATGGTGAGTTTTTGTTTTGTGAATTTCACCACAATTAAAAAAAATAAAAGAGGTAAAATGGACCCGACAGAGAAGGGGTGGCATCCAAGGCGGAGGGAACAGCCCAGGCAGGGATGTGCGCGGCTGGAAGCTGTTCTGTCTTACTCTCGGTGGGTAGACCCCGGAAGCCAGAGGAGAGGACGCTGTCCCATTCGAGTTGGACGCGCCCTCCCTGCCTTCAAATTCCCACTTTATTGGAGGCATCTGGGAAGGTAACCAGTTCGGTTCCACCGCGGGAGAAGGAAAGAGCCCACCCCGCTGTGCCGAAAATCCACGGCCACAGCCAGGCCCCCGCCGGAGGTGTGGGGAGGTGAGTCTCCAGGCTTCAGCTACCCACGTGAATCTTCCCCTTTCCGGGCCTGTTGGAATAAGGAGGGACTCGTGAAGGCGCCGCATTGTTAATGGGCGCTTTTCCTAAAAGGAAGGGGGCGTGGCACTTCCTATTCATCCGTTCACCGTCCAGCCCGGCACCCACGTCCCTTCCTGCTTCTGTTTAAAGAGGCATTTGTGGGGGCTTCTGGGAGGCTCAGTGGGTTAAAGCCTCTGCCTTGGCCTCAGGTCATGATCCCAGGATCCTGGGATGGAGCCTCGAGTTGGGCTCTCTGCTCAGCAGGGGGCCTGCTTCCTCTTCTCTCTCTGCCTGCCTCTCTGCCTACGTGTGATCTCTGTCAATAAATAAATAAATAAATAAATAATCTTAAAAAAAAAAAAAATAAAGAGGCATTTGTGAAATGCAAAAGGATTTCTCCTCTCCTGCTGCCCTGTGGTCCCCAGGGCCCACCCAGCTGGTCCCACCTCCCAGAGGCTCGGGCTGGGGGCGGGTGTGCGGGGACTCCTGCCTGGTGCTGTGTAAGGGTGTGAATGTTCACATGGTGCTTTAATGGTTCAAGGGCTGTGTTCTGGGGACACGGAAGGGGCAGGGACAGACGTTGGCAGTTCTGCCGCAGCATGGCAGCAGCTCGGCTGCCCATTTCCTGAGGGACACCCCTCAATTATCCCCAGAACCTTGGAAAGTGGAGGGGGACCCCCCATTTTGCAGCAATAGAAACCAGTTTAAGGAAGTTGTGCTCTTCAGGGCTGCACAGCTGGAGAGTAGCCAGCCAAGCTGGGAGGCAGGAGTCTCACCTGCCAGTTGGGTTGAGGGGACTGACCTCCAAAACTTAGCTTAAGATGAGAGGCCACCTTTCCCAGGCACCCCTGAGAGCCGCGGGAGACGTGTGGATGAGGACAGTAAGTACGTTTTGTCCACTAGGCAGCTAGGAGAGGATGGGAGGGGGAAATTCAGTGTGTGGAGGAGCCTTTATCTCAAGGGGGAGAAAAATTGTCTTTATGCTCTCGGGGCATCTGGTAAGGACAGGGGCACCGGAGCCCTGCCCCCTGTTGGTTTGGGGACTTTGAGGCTGGGCCTACCACTTGGCTTAAGTTTCCTTCTCTGTGACCTGGAGTAAAAAGAGGGTTTTAAAACCTGGCAGGTTGGCAAGTCTTCTGTGATGGTTGGCTGCTGTCTTAGGGCGGGGGTTGGGGGGGATGAAGGAGAGACCTCGTAGGACTGTTGACTTTCTGATTCTTTTTTTTTTTTTTTTAAAGATTTTATTTATTTATTTGACAGAGAGATCACAAGTAGGCAGAGAGGCAGGCAGAGAGAGAGAGAGAAGGAAGCAGGCTCCCCGCTGAGCAGAGAGCCCGACGTGGGACTCGATCCCAGGACCTTGAGATCATGACCTGAGCCAAAGGCAGCGGCTTAACCCACTGAGCCACCCAGGAGCCCCTCTGATTCTTTTTTAATCAGAACTCAGTAACTCAGAAAAAACCTCCGTCTCAGCTTTGTACCAGGTCCTGACCGCATTTCAAACTGGAGACTTGATCTTCATATTCGGGGAAAAGTGATCTTTGTGGGCAGCTGGGGTTTTGTTTTATTTGTTTTGTGTTTTGTTTTGTTGGAAACTGGAAGGGAATGGTGAGTCCCTGACTTCACTGGGGGCTTAGTTGAATATACGAAGAACCCCCAGAAAGCATGATGTCCTAGGACAGCTATAATAGATCACCACCAGCATGCCGGTTTAGGACCCACACCAGCTGGTCAGGGCTGGAGGCCAGAAGTCCAAAATCACGGTCACTGTGCTGAAGTCCCCAGGCCGGTTCCCGTGCGGGCATCAGGGAAAAACCAGTTTCTTTCCGGCTTCCAGAGGTCCCCATCCTCCCGCACCCAGGCCAGCAGTGCAAGTCCGTGGACCTCAGCCTCTGCTTCTGTCACGACGACACTGCGTGCTGTGTGACTTGTGTCCCTCTTAGAAGGACGACTGTCCTCCTTTGGGTCTTTATGAATATATAGGGGCCCTTAGAATGATTGGCCCCACATGAATAACCCAGGACCATCTCCCCCATCTTAAGACCCTTAATCACATCTGCAGAATCCCTTTGACCCCAGAAAGCCATATATTTACAGGATCTTGGGATTGGGGGGCCGCATTCTTCATCCTACGATGCTCCCCTGGGTCCTCCATGCCCCACAGCTTCTCCAAGAGATGATTTGGTTTGAAAACTTGACTCACATCAAGAATTCCAAACCTCCCTCAAGTGACACTGAAATGGTCGTTGATAGATACTTTATGTTTCTTTGTATCGCTTTTCTGGAACCTGTGTTTTGACAACGTTCCAGGTAATGAGCTATTTTAGCAGCTTCTTTCTAAATGGCGAAGGTGAAGTGAGGAGCAGTTTTTGCAAATACCTGGCTGGGGAAAGGGGATGCACAGAGGCCAGAGATGTCCGGCTCAATGCAGGCGCCCGCGATTCCCGATCCCCGTGGCACTGCGTATAAAGTACGGTTCACACTTGCTCCCAGGGAACAGTCTTTCTGTTACTGTTATTTCAGGGAGGAAAGTAAAATTCTCCTGCCGAATCTCATTATGCATTTATAGAACAGTCTCTCTCAGCAGCCTCACGCCACCCCCCACGGGCACCCTGGTGTCTCACTGAGGAGTCCATGGGCGCTATGCCAGGAGTCAGTGTCTAGAGAAGCCATCTAAGTCTCCCGGCTTTCCCTCCCGGGCTCCTTATGGAGCCTGCGAGGTTCCACAGGAAAGACCCGGGCCCTTTCTGGGCGCTGGGGGTACGGCCATGAGCAGGAGCCCCGTCATCCCGGAGAGAGGGCAGGTCAGCCTGCCGGACAGAGGAGGTTTGCTGGGTAGCGTTGGCTCTGAGCTTCGTGACTGTGATCAGGCATTTTAAGCAAAACCAGGAATTTTAAGTATTTACTGGGAGTTGGAAAGGTCAGGGGGCTGAGAGACGAGGTGTGTGGTAGAGCCCAAGTCACCCACACGGATGTTTGACTGCATTGAAGGGTGAGGATGAAAGCTGGGGGTGGGAAGAGGAGGGGGTGCGGTGGGCGACAGCACCATTAATATTGGGGGCGTCTCTGCTTCCTGTTGGCCATCCCATTTGAATCCTGGGATGTCGCCTGTCCAGCACCAGGCCTTGCAGAAAAGAAGTGAAAGGCAAGAAAGTGCAGCGTAGTCCTTACCCTGGCGGAGTGTACAATCGTACTGCAGGGTGCGGCGGGAGAGAACAGCGGGAGACGGAGACAGTGTGCGGGCTGCAGGCGTCTGCCCCGGAGCTCAAGGGAGGGCAGGGTGGGCTTTCAGACAGGTGAGGGCAGGGACACCGGACCCTGCCTGGCGATGATGCAGGGACTGGGCTGGAACAGAGAAAAGAGTAGACTTTGGTTCAAAAATAAAACCAGGGCGGGACGCCTGGGTGGCTCAGTCAGTTAAGCGTCGGCCTTCAGCTCAGGTCATGTTCCCAGGGTCCTGGGATCAAGCCCCCTCCGCCTGCCGCACTCCCTGCTTGTGCGTTCTCTTACTCTCCTGTACTCTGTCTCTGACAAATAAATAAGTAATAAATAAACAGGCACCTGGGTGGCTCAGTGGGTTAAAGCCTCTGCCTTCGGCTCAGGTCATGATCTCAGGGTCCTGGGATCAAGCTCCGTATCAGGCTCTCTTCTCAGCAGGGGAGCCTGCTTCCTCCTCTCTCTCTCTGCCTGCCTCTCTGCCCACTTGTGATCTCTCTGTCAAATAAGTAAAATCTTAAAAAGTAAATAAATAAGTAAGTAAATAAAACAACAGACCAACAAACCAGGGGCGCCTGCTGGTTCAGTCAGTAGAGCCTGTGACTCTGGATCTCAGGGTTGTGAGTTCCAGCCCCGTGTTGGGTGTGGAGCCTGGTTGGAAAACAAAAGGGGTTTGGTTTTGGATCTGGCATCCTCAGTGCTGTTCCCGAGATGTCCGAGTGGTCTGGAAATGTGCAGGGCTTGAAGATCCGTTGCCAGATGATGACATCTGTGCTGAGCCCCCGCATGTGCGTGGCGGGGGGTGGGGGGGACAGATGTGGAAACACGGGATGTGGCCCGTTTGTCCTGACGGTCCTTTCCTGGGTCACCGTTGCGTGGGAGCGACTGCAGAGCTGCCTAACCCGCCCCTTTGCTTTTCTCTTCTCTTCCTGAAAAACAGAACGTGGGGAAGGTCGTCACCAAGGGATGCCGCTACGTGGTCATCGGCCTTCAAGGCTTCGCCGCGGCCTACTCTGCCCCGTTCGGAGTAGCCACCAGCGTGGTCTCGTTCGTGCGCTAGCGGGAGCTGCGGGGCCGAGCTCTGGCGCGGACGGCCGCTCCGCTCTGGGACCACCCTTGACCTGAACCCACAGAACCCTTGGAGGAGATCAGTGTCTTTCCTGGCTGTATCGGATCAATGTTATGAATGGAACATCCCTGCGCATCGCTGAGCTTTTCGTGACTTAGGACCCAGGCGGCTCCCGACGGACAATCCCGCAGAGAATCAGGCCTGCCTTAGGTTTGGGGTCACTGTGTGCAAACACCGAAGGCTTCCCGGGGTGGCAGCCGCGGCGGCGGGACTGGGCCGGCAGCAGACACTTGGCAGACGGGGCACCGCGGGTGGGTAGCCGGGGCGGTGATGACAAGGGGGCAGAAGGCTGTTGACCTGGACCAAGATGATTTGTTCTGTTCTGGAAAGGTCGCAGGCTGACATGGTGCTCACGGCCCTCGGCTGCCTCGCTTCTGGGGGCAGCCCGGGAGCTGTTTGTCTGTCCTGCGCCCCATCTCCCCTCTCCAGCCCTTTGTCACCAGGAGTATAATCACGGGCTTGAGGAGAAGAAGAAACAGGGAAGGAAAATCTCTTGCAAGGTGGGGATGCGTTGAAAACTGTCGATGATGTGTGTGACTGTGTAAAGCTGATAAATTTGTGTCTCTCCCCGCCCCCCCAGCCCACGAATGTGCAGCTGGAGGGGAGGGAGGGGGCTGCTCAGGGCCGGCTGGGTGGGCTGGAGCGGCGGCTGGAGGGAGCACCCCTGCCGCCTGGGCCGGGGCGCTGCGGCTGCGAGTTCTGAGCTGCTCGCCTGTCCAGGCAGTCGGCGGCCTCCTGATTCCCTGCAGCTGCTCGCCACCTCTGTGCCCTTGGGAGAGAGGGAGACACTGCGCCTAGCAAGAAAAATGTGCGATTTTGGAGATGGAACCAGTACGTAGGAGACGGGTGTGCCGGAAGTAGAAACAAGAAAGATGGTGGACGGGAGGCGTGGGAGTCCAGGAGCCAGGTCTGGTTCCTCAGCCCTGGGAAACCTCAGGCGAGCTAGGCTTGCAGCTCCGGGGAGGGACCAGGGATGCCGGGTGGCCAGGGGTGCCGTGGCTGGTGCTGAAAATCCCCCTGAAGCCCGAGCTCTCACTGGCTGCCTCTGTAGCATCCTTTCCTCTCGTGCTGCCAAGCTGGTCCACATCTCACCTGGATTCAGAGCTCAGCGCCGCATGGGTCCTGGGTGCTCCCCCGGGACCACCCAAGGACTGCCATTGGACCCTTGGCCAGTGAAGTAAAAGAAAGAGGAGGCCCCTTTTACCGTACCCCTCCGCCAACCCCCCGCATAGCCCACTGCTGCGACTCTTGACAGAAGACCCAGAAGGCCAAGGGGTTGTAGCCGACCCATCTGTAGGGCGTGGCCACACCCCCGTGTTGCCCTGAGCAGGTCCCCGGGCCTTGCAGAGGCAGCCTCAGGGCTCAGGCCTCACCAGCCAGAAGAACCAGGTGGCACCAGGATGTGGAGAAGGTGGGTGGAGAAGACAGACAGAGGGACAGAAACAGGAACCGGTGTAGGAGAGCGTTGTAGCTAGACGCTCCGGAGGCCGTGTTGAGGAAGAACTTGGGCCCCACTCTGCATCATCCATACTTGGGAGGAAAAGACACAACAAGCGGTCTCGTTTCCATCAGATGATGAAGTGGATGACGAGAGCACATTTTCAGCCACGGAAAGATCACGACGGCTTGCCTGGGCACACTGGGACTCGGGGGAGAGAGACCCAAGTGGAAGAAACAGCCAAGCAGGGTTCAGTGGGAGAGCCAGGCCTCTGGGGCCTGTGACGGGCCTGGCGGGCGTCTGTCCGTGGTGGCCCAGGGGTGCTGACCTGCCCCAGAGGAGTCTACCGAGTCCCCTACTTAGGGGAGCGGAAGTGGGACTCTGGAAGGACCCAGAGCTGCCGAGGCCTGTCCCCTGAAGACCTTCCCCGCCCCATCCCCAAATTGGAGACACTCTCAGGCCAAGCACATTTGGCCCTTGAAATTTGAATTGTCTGATGAATAATCAGCCTAGGAATGTCATCCGTCAGAATCTCGCAGGGATTGTCCTGGGAGCCAGATTCCTGTGTACAGAAGATGACCTTGTCCAGACTCCTGAGTGCTCATTTCCCTGGCCAGGGCATCCATGTTGCAGATTAGCTTTTTCCCTATTTCTCTGTCTTCAGTTGGTGGTGGTGGTGGTGGTGGGGTGTATGTGTGTGTGTGTGTGTGTGTGTGTGTGTGTGTGTGTGTTTATGTTTCATGTCAGGGTCCACACCTTACTGAGAACTGAGCTGTAGAGCTTTGCCTTTCCGCGCTTGACCAAGAGGCTTCTTTTGTATCCTTTTCTTACCCTGTGATGTAAATAAAACCCTCCATTGTGTAACGTGTCTGTGTGTGACATTTTTTTCCTCGCTTTCCAGCCTTGCCAGTGATTCCCGCAGCGTCCAGCCAAAGCTGACTTCACAGGGCAGGCGAGGGCCGGTCGAGGACCTCTTTGGGGCCACCCACGCCACCACGGGGAGCCCAAGGCCGCCCCAAGGGGAGGAGGAGGGCCCCCGATTCATCTGGAACTCTGCTTAGGTGTTAAGGAGGGGTTAAGGAGTTGTGTAGAAACAGCAGAATAGGCTTTAGTGTACAGAAGAAGCCTCAGCTCACACATTTGTGGGAAGTGAAAATTTCCAGAACCTCCAATAGTTGAAAACTCCAGAGCCAGAATGTGTAGCTTGAAGACAGAGTCTGGGTATAAAGAAGGAGATAGTTTTTATCACTTCACCAGGCCAAGGAGGCAGGGTGCCTCCAGGGTGCCACCCAGGGTCAAAAGGCTGAGTGAGGGTCTTAGAGGAAAACACAGGATCTGGGAGCATTTGATAGGAATCGGGTCTGAGCCGTGTTCACCATGTCTTCAAGCCGGCGCTGGCCATCGGCGTCTTGTTACTAAGTCTCAACTTTGATATGGAGCTCCGGAGCTCCTGGAACGTAGGATTTTACAGAAAAGCCAAGAGGGGAGGGAGAGAAGCTTCAAGAACGGAGAAACTTGTTCAGTTGAAAGATAGGCCTTGCTGAAGCAGGAGTATGTCCATAATTTCCATCCATCTTTACATTTCCATTGAGGTTTCACAATTTTGATGGAGGAGCTCCTGTGGGGCCAGGAAGCTGCGTTTTGCACTAGTGAGTCAGAAGATTGGGCAATGCTGGCCCCTGGGGGTTGCTGTAGGTTGCAGCTGCCAGTGGACTGCCCAGGTGGGAGCCTGGGGTCTGTCCAACCTGAGCCGGGGAGCGAGGGGGTACCTGGCAGGTGCCAGCCCTAGGCGGGCATATGTAACAAGCCCTTTGTTGAGAGTCCCCGCTGGAGCTGTGGGAAAAGGCATAGTGGGAGTTCTGCACCCACAGGGGATGGGTGAGTTTTCCAATACCACCAAGGCGCTCTCTGACCCCAGCTGGGTGTTCTACAGTTTGATTCCGTTCTAGCACTGTTCCCTGGAGAGAGCAGCGGATCCCTCGGATGAAAGGGCTTAGTCCTCTGGCAAGACCGGTCCAAGCTTCCTGCCACCTGTGCTTTTTCATTGACCAGCTAAAGATGGAGGTTCCTACAACACCCTTGGGTTCTGTTCCTTTGCTAGAGCGGCGCACAGAACTCAGAGAAACATTTTACTCCACTACCTATTTATTACAAAAGGCTCTAACTCGGGAGCAGCTGGATGAAGAGATGTATAGGGCAAGATCTGAGGAGAGGGTCCAGAGCTTCCGTGCCTCTCTAAACACACCCGTCTCCCCAAATCTCCAGCGTGTTCCCCAACCTGGAAGGGCTCTTGAAGCCTGATCTTATGGAGACGAGTCGTGGGACGATTGATTACATCAGTGGCAACTGGCCATAGAATTCAATCTCTGTCCCTGCTCCCTCTCCCGGGAGGTCTGGAGGAGGCAGAAAGTTCCAAACCTCTAATCACAGGGTTGATTCTTCTGGCAACCTGGAGGCTTGCCTCATTAGCATAACAAAAGACACCTTGCCTGCTCTCAGGACTTAGAAATTCCAAAAGGGTTTTAGGAGCTTGTACAGGAACAGGGACCAAGACCAACTGTATTTTCTTTTTTCTTTTCTCTTCTTTTCTTTTTTTCTTTTAAAGATTGCATTTTTTTGAGACAGAGCACAAGCTGGGGGGAAGGGGCAAAGGGAGAGAGAAGCAGGTTCCCCGCCGAGCAGGGAGCCTGATGTGAGGCTCAATCCCAGGACCCTGCGATCATGACCAGAGCCAAGGGCAGCCGCTTAATTGACTGAACCACCCAGGCATCCCACCAACTATATATTATTATAAATCACAATAGCACAGCAGGTCAAGAGAAGCAGAGTGGTTCTAGGGAGCCTCGGATTATACTCCTTGGCGGTGGCGGGTTCATGTGTGTCCACCTGCTGTTGGGTGTAGAGCAAAGCGGGAAGTGGGGAACCTTCGTGTCTTCAGCCAGTTTAATCGCGCCTGCTGTCCTCTGCTCCACGCCTGCACATTGTGAGAGAACCCCGGACTGGCGTCTGTGACCAAGAATTAAGACCTGAGCTCAGGCCTTTTGCACCTTCCCATAGTCCTTGGGGCATGGCGGCGCCCTGGGCAGACAGTGGTCACGGGGCTGGGAAACCTGCCCTGCAGGTTCAGATTCAGGGAGCTGCTGCTGTGGGCTTTGCCCCCACAATGTCTCCCCACCCCGTGCCCCCGTAAACTGAATTTAACTTTGTGATGCCATCATCCCCAAACTTTTGAAAACTTTGTAGATCTCTCTGTAAATGTATTTTAGAGTACAATTTATATACAGAGTTAAAGGGGGAGAAATGCCCAGAGCATCCTTGTAAAGGCTGTATTTGAGAGTCTGTGGTTTGGCCAAAAACCTGAGAAAAAAAAGAATCTCATACTCCCTTGACCATTCATGGGGCAATGTGGGAAAAAATAATACGAGGGATCTTTTTTTTTTTTTTTTTTTTTTAAGAGGCAAGGCTTTGGAGCCAAACCCCTCCACCGAACTTCACAGGGAAAGGAGGTGTCCAGATTGAGGCTCCATGCCAGAGCCCGGTCGGTGTGAAAGCCACAGAGGGGCAGGCCTGGAAGGGGAAGGGCAGGTCGGAACAAAGGTTTGGCTGCTGGATGGCCAGGCCTAATCTCCCCCGCGGGGGTGCGGCGTGTACCTTCCAGCCTCGGACAGCAAGTTAGGATCAGAATTCAACACCTCGGGGACTGGCTCTGCAGTTTGTTTTTGTTTTACAGGTGTTTTCTCAGGTGATTCGCTTGCATAACCTGTAGACCAGGCTCTAGACAAGTGTGTCTGGTTCGGAGGTGATACAGAACTGAGGACAAAAGTACTGAGCCGGCGAAGAGCGAACCCTTCCTTTGCCTTGCTCTTTAATTCCAGAGCATACCCTTCCCCCAGACCCACTTTCTTCCTTCCAAGTGGGGGGAGTGGGGGCGGAATGGGCCACCTCGGAGGCTCCATGATGGTTAAGCATCTGCCTTCCGATCCTGGTCCTGGGGTCCTGAGGTCCTCCGATCTGCCGCTCCCTGCTCAGCAGGGAGCCTGCTTTTTCCTCCTCCCTCTGCTGTTTCCCCTGCTTGGGCTCTCTGGCTCTGTGTGTGTGTGTGTGTATATATGTATTAAATAAATAAATAAAATCTTTTTAAAAAATTCAACATAGGGGTAAATAATCATGTCTGTTTCCCTTCCTAGGAGAGACGTTTAGAATTGCTGCAGAAGTAGAACGTGGTGACAACACCTTTTTGGTGCATTTGCGCGGGACTTATCTGCTGGGAAGAAACACTTGACGTGTTTATCTTCTTTCATCGTGGAAAGAACCCGAGTTAGCTGTTATTCGGAAGCCCCCTCTCGGAGCCCGGGAGCAGAGGCTTTCTGTGATGGAGGACGGTCTGTGTATTTTGCGATCTGTAGCGTCGGGGAGAGAAAGGCACTGACTTTATTTAGATTTTCCTTCATTGCCTTTACTTTTCGAGGCAAAACCAAGATTGAATGCGCCTCTTGGTGCTGTCATTTCCGTAAGTCAGTGGGCGATGCTCGAGGTCCCGCAGGCCCGGGATCCCGTCTGCTCCCTGAGATTCCCCTTGCTTCCCCCGCCCCGCTGCCCCCCCCCCCCGCCACCCGACTCCGGAGCCCCCAGGGTCTCGAGGGGCATCCCAGGCAGTGTCTTGGCTGTGACTGTGCTGTGCTGACCAGCTTCACCACCTCCTTAGATTTGGTTCTGTGGCCAGGAAAGTCTGAGACCCGGGCTCCGGCCGCCCCCCAACTCACGGTTCCTCTCAGGCTCTGTTCCCTGCCCCCCCCACCCCGGGATTACCTGGGGGGTGATCTGTTAACCTCCCCCCAAGGGAGACGGCGCTTTCGGCCTAATCACATCCAATTTGCATTCCAGGGCCCAGTGCTGGGATCCAGCCTAGGGAGCTAGAGACCCTGCCACGAAGGCTCCCGCGCCCACAGCCCCTCCGACCACGAATCCTGAGGTGCTGAGACAGCTGGTGAGATAGTTGCTTCCCTGCCTCCTTACGCCACATCTAGCTGCTCTGAGGGACAGGCTTGAGCAAGGCAGAAAGGGCCCCGGCGACCGGAGAGCCGAGACCAGCCAACTCGGGTAAGCGGCCCACCTCGAAATAGCCATGGGCCCCAACCGACCAGTTCCAGCAGGCCGGGTCCCGAGACTGCCAGAACAGGGCAACGGCCCCACGTCCGCACCCTTCTTCCCTCTACTGACACCCGTGACCCTCGCCACCCGCTTAGCGGACGGTCGGACAGTCGCTCCTTCGCTCTTCTGCCCGAGGAGCCCCTGTGCTGGACTCAGTAAACTTCTCTTTTATTCTTCGTTGGGGAAGTAACTTCCACCTGTGCCATCAGCCCCCACCCAGTTGGGGTGCCGCACATTTGGTGGCCTCCATCCGACCGCTGCACCCCACACAGAGGGTGGTAATGTGGTTTTGGAATATAGGAGAGGTTCGGGGGGGTGGAGTCCAGAGCCGGCAACCAAGAAGGAATTCTTGAGATGTCTTTGGTGCGGAATGGTGGTTTACTAAAGCACGGGGACAGGCCCGGTGGGGGGAGAGAGCTGCTGCCCCCTGCTCGTGAGGGGTGGCTGGTTAAACACTGTGGGGTTGGGGGAGGTGAGGAAAAAGGGAGTTTTCAAAGGGATTTTCATATGTTAAGAAGACTCTTAAGATGCCGGAGGCCTTGCCACTGTCTAGCTTGTTTTCCCCTCTAGCAAGGCATTAAAAGTAAGAGGGTTGGGAGATTCCTGGAAGAATGTCACTCCTTCTCGCCCCCCCTCCCCGGGAGCTCGGGGTCAGGGTGGGGGGCAGGGTGTCTGCTAGTGCTTGGTCCTCGGCCAGCCTTCTGCTCCCTCATCAGCAGGACAAGGGAGCTGGGGAAGGGATCTGTGCCCCCCCAGGTTGGGGGGGTTTGAATTTTTGCTCCCCCCAATCCTTGGTGTGATTTCTGCAGCAACAGTTACTATTCCCACCTCCTGAGTACTGTGTCCCCCTGGGGCCAGACCTCCTGTTTCCCCACAGCGCCCAGAGGCCACATGCCCAAGCCCCCAGGCTAGCAGGAACCCCCCCCTGCACCCCAGGAACACCCCAGGCATTGCTCCACCTGGCTTCCCAGTCCTCTAGCCACTGAATTTCAGGGCTTGGTTTCTTTTGTAAAGTCGAGGAAGCAGTGTCTGCTGGGCAGATCAGATGTGGAGTCATTCGGCACGGAGGGAGGGGCTAGTGCTGGTTCTCCTGGCCGACTGGCTCTGCTGCGGTGCAGCTCCTTGTCTCGGACACACGCCAGGAGGGAAAGAAAACCCAGGGAGCCAGAGTGGGGATAAGAGAGGAACTTGGGCTGCCTCCATTTCTGATCTCAGCTGGTTTAGTGGGGTCTTGTTTCCAGCTTGTCCCTGGGCTCAGGTGGAAGACTCTAGGGGCAAAGCATCCCTAGATGGGACCCAAAACTCTGTCCTCCCGCAGCCAGGAGCGCCCTGAGCCAGCAAGCCCCCGCCTGCCCATGGCTGACTCCCTCCCGGACGGTGGTGGATTGAACCTTCCTTGCTCCCTGCACGTCTGCACTGCATTTATTTATTTATTTATTTGACAAAGAGAGAGACAGCGAAAGAGGAAATACAAGCAGAGGGAGTGGGAGAGGGAGCTGAGCAGGGAACCCGATCCTGGGACCCTGGGATCATGACCCGAGCCAAAGGCAGACGCTTAACGACTGAGCCACCCAGGCGCCCCACACCTACAACTATTTTCGGTATTTTGGAGGCCGACTTTGAAATGCCAGGCCACTGTCCTCGCGGCGGTGGCCTCACAGAAATAAATTCCTTTCTTGTGTCACCACCTCTGGATTTTGTCAGCAGCGAGTGGCTAGACCTGGCCTGTTTGGATGCTCACCTGCCCCATCCCGGTGCGGCTGGACCCCAGCCTGCTGCAGGAGAGAGGGCTGGAGGGCGAGGGAGGGACCTGGGGGCAAGGAGACACACAGTCCGCTCCCCCTCCATTGTTAATGTTTTTCTCTTTTCCCCCTAAACTTATCCTTTATCTACACAGGGGATGGTTTCCAGGTTCCTGTTGGGGGCAGAGCCCCACCTTTCCGTTCGCTTAAAACAAACCCACCTAGAGCTGCCCTAGAGCTGATGTGGGGGAGAGGGGCTGGAGGTTCCAGGAAAAGGTTTATTTGTAGCTTTCTATCTTTTCCAGCCGCTCCAGATGAGGAAGGACTCTGCACTTTCACCCGACCTGGGTTAGGTTTGCTGCTGGCCTTGTTTCCCAACACCGAGACTGGTCCTGTTTGTGACATGAGGGTGCAGAAGTCCTTTACCTCCTTTGGGCACCGTGTTCAAAGGACAAACAGGCTGTCTACGGATCACCGGGAAAGCTCGGGGCTCTCAGAGGATCAGGGGGCAAGAGGTCATGGTCATGGCTCATGGCAGACACCCAAGGGTCCTACAAACTCAGTAATCACAACTATGAGGACCCAGAGAAGAAATACACACTTTCATTAATCACCCAAAGGAGCCTCCTCATATGTGTCGCTCATGTGTTCAGGAAAGAAGCCTTGTGCACCTGCCGTGTGCCCGCACCAGACTGGATGGTCGGGCGGCTCTGTGGGGAGGCGATAGGATGGGGGGGGTGGCTGTGTCTCCCGCTGTGACACGGCCCCGGGTTGCAGGGTCACATGTGGGAAGTTCGGAGGGCCTAGAGAGCAAGATGGAGTCACTCACGTCAAGCAATGACACAAGGAGTAAAGGGCACTGTAGCTATGAGACATCGCCGAGAGCAGCGCCAGCGGACGACGTCCCAGAACCGGCGCGGAGCAGGAGCGGAGGGCGTCTGCGGGGCCCGAGCCTGGTTCCGTCCCTCCAAACAGGGAGGACTCTTGCAGCAAACCGTCTGCCTCTTCAGACAGGAGCCCTCTGTCCGACCACTTCGAAAAGGCTGCTGCCGCCGAGGGCTCTGCCAGACGGGATGGAACAGAGGCCTTGTCCCAGTGGTGACCACAGACGGCTGGCGGCCGGGGTTCGTGCACTTCCCATAAGGGCAGTGCTAGCTTGCTGGGTGACTTCCTGTCTGTTCTGCTTGGTGTGCCGTCTCCGAAGCCAAGCTAATCGTGGGGTGAAACATCATGGAGTTTGGAATCCCGAACCCGCTTTGGAATTCTGTTAACCTCGCTTTGTGACCGAATACAGCAGACGTTGTGGAAAGCCCCAGCTCGGGTGTGGCCTTCAGAGCTCGCTCCCCACAGAGGCGCCGTGGGCTCAACCCCGGGAGGAGACGAGACTGGGCAGAGGAGGCCCAGCCGTGGCCTCAGGCCACCCCCGGGAACCCTGAAGTCAGCAGGGCCTTGCAGGCTTGTCCTGACTCGCTCCAGGATGGCCCAGACCTTGTCCCCATGCTGATCTGTCTGTGGCCATTGGCTGCCCTCTGGGCAGAGTGGCTCGCTCTCCAGATCTGGGGCCTTCTCAAAAAATGCTTTTTGCTGCAAAGCTGTCTGCAGATATTCCCAGGAGCAGGGGTGAGTCGTTTCTGGAAGGCCAATCTGGGGAGCACCTCTGGGTGTCCACTGCTCTGGCTCTGAAATCTGATTCCCTGTGTGACCTTGGGCAAGAGGCTCAACCTCTCTGAATCACAGTTCGTCCATCTGATGAGAGCGTAGAATAACTGTCCACTCTGTAGGGTTACCAGGAGGACTTTCATTCTCGAGGTAGTGAAAGCCATAGAAAGAGCTCAGTGAGTTTTTGTTTCTGGAAATAAGAAAGTCAGGTCTGGCCTTGAGGGGACGTTTATGCAATCATATAGGTCCAGCCAGTTAAGATCCAGTGTGAGAGGAGCATGAGTGAGGAGATCCAGGGGCCCCTCAGGAGTGGCCCCGACCCTATCTTGGGGACGCTGCCCACACGGCAAGGGACATCAAAGCTGGGGCCTGCGTGACGAGCCGCAGGAGCTGTCCAGGCAGCGGGGCAGAAGCGTGGGGAGAGGAAAGGGACTAACGGGACTAACACGCGCCAAGGTCCAAAGGAGGGAGCAAAGTGAGCGATGGTGTCTGGAGCGGGATGTCCAGGGAGTGGTGGGGACAATGCAGCAGCCTCAGCCCGAGTCATAAACACTGACCTTGGCAAAGGCAGAACTTTTCCAGAGGAGGTGCCTTACGTAGGCATGGCCCACCCTGTTCTCCTGGTTGGCTGGGGCTGGAGCCAGGCAGCAGGGGTGCCCTGGGCCTTAGAGGTCATGGGTGCTGGACAGAATAGTGCCTTGACCTCCAAGGCCAGGAGGCCCTGGGCCCTGAGGTCTTCCTGCACACGTGGGCAGGGGATGACCTGCCTGGTTGGGAACAGGGGACCCTCCTCTGCTAACCCTGAGCTTGGGAGGGAGAAGGGACCTAAGTCTTCCTTGGCACTTGCTCTCAGCGCAGAAGTCATTGGAGCACTAACCAGGGAGTCAGGAAAGCCGTGGGCTGTGTGGCTTTGAACCAGTCCCTCTGCTTCTCTGGACCCGGGTATGGTTGAAGCAGATGGTGCCTTCTTAGGATCCCGCGGCTCTGGTTCCCCGAGTCTGAGGGATTTTCTCGTAGCTTCCCTCTGACAAGATCCCGTCTCTTTGTCCTTTGATCTTGCTTATCTTTACTTTCTTCAAGGAGACCATTTCCTATTTTTCCTCCCTCTTGACCTCTTAAGGAGCTCTCAAGGCCGCTCTCACAGTCGGCAGGCCTGACGCCGCCTCTCCGCAGCCCCCTGAGAAGGAAACAGAAACAATAGGAATCACTTCCCCAGCAGCCCCGCTCCCCTGTCCGGAGGAGGCATCGAGTTGTTTTCTGGCCGCTGCTGTTTTCCCCGATCCCACCACACCCTCGGGCCTGCTCTCCCTCGTGACCAGGGCTCTCCACGGAAGGCCCCCAGAGGCCAAGCCCTGCCCTTTGCTCCAGCCCTGGCCGCCTTTGCCCCAGCCCTTGAGTCAGCTGCCTCCCAACCTTGTACTTGGACCTCTGCTTCTCTCAGAAGGCTCACCTTTGAGGCCGCCTCCTCCATGCAACCTTCCCTGATCTCAGCTGCTGGAACGAATCGGTTCTCCTGGACACGCAGCCTCCCGCCTGTCCTGAGTCTTGGCCTCCATTTTAATCGGCTCTGGATCACTGGGAACAAACTTGGGGCTCTGCCCCGCTGCTCCTTGTCCTGAATGCGTAGACAGTGTGTGTGGGGACAAGGGGATGGGAGGCTGACCAGGCAGCTCAGCGGTCTGGCCCTGGGGCTCCCCTAGGTCTGATCTCGAAGTGAGTGGAGTTTGGCCATGTGCTGCCTGGCCCGATGCGGAGCGGCCAGACGGCCAGGGGGAGTTGTGGGTACAGTGGGGTGGAATGAGTTTGGGGAGCTGGCTGGAGGCATGGACGCGGGGGCAGGCCATGATGCCGGCCTTGGGGCCCACGGGGGTGATGCGGCTGTCCTTCAGAGTGAGGTGAGGCCCCGCTGCGGGCTTTGAGCAGACAAGGGAAAGACCTGACTTCTGTGTTAATAGGGCCTACGGGGAGGAACTGTCACGAGCCCATCCAGCGGAAGAGAAGGCTGAGGCAGAGAAGGTGAGGAGCCTGTCCTCATTCATACCACCTGAGGATGTGACTGTCCGTCCTCGCATCCGGCTCCCGCCATCCCACTGTGCAGTTACGTGTCCAGCTCGCTTGTGTGGGGCAACACTCCCCCCAACCCCGGAACGCAGGCTCCACCGCAGCAGGGACGGTCAAGTTCACTGCTGCATCCTCAGTGCCCCGTACGACACCTGTGACCCAGCAGCAGTTCCGTGAACCTTTACAAAGACAGACATCCCAGAGGGCGGCAGCGGGCGTGCTGGGTGGTGGTTTCTGGAAGGCTCAGCATGTGAGGTTTCCTGGGGAATTCCTCGGACACCAAGCCGACCTGAGGTCACATACGTGGGTTTCTGCTGGGGGCTTCTCCTGACCCCACCATGGCACGTGTCTTGGAGAGTCAGAGAAGGATGCTTGGCCGTGTGGTGTCCTTCACTTATCAACGTCTCCCTTCTTTCACACGCTCAGCCTCTCACAGCTGTCCAGCGGGTGTTCCCCGAGCACCGCGCTGTGCCCAGCACCAGGCCGGGATGGCACGCTAGTGACCGACCGTGCGGCGCCTGTCCTCGTGGACCTTGGCAGTGAGGGTGAGGGAAGGGGAAACTTTCGATGGGTTCTTTGCACAGGGGGAGGGAGTGGTGTTGGGGTCTGTTCCACGGTGAAGAGTCTCCCTGAGCTGCAGTGGGGGCAGGGTGGGCCTGGAGTGGGGAGCGGGAGGCAGAGCCTGTCTCCGGGGCCAGGAGAGGGAGAGGGCTCCCGGCTGAGAAAGCGGAAGGACTGGACCTGCCAACGTGGGTGTAGGGGTGAGGGAAAGAGAGGAATCAAAGAATTCTCTCCGATTCTGGCCTGAGCAACAGGGAAGGCTTTAGGGGTGGGGGTGCGCCGTGCGAGGGGAAAAGCATAAGAATGCCAAAAGTCTTTGGAGTTCAAGGCCAAGACCCTGTTTATTTGTTTAATTGTCACAATGCCTCTTTGCTGGGCCAGAAAATACAATGTACAAGGCCAGGCCCCAGGGTTTTCTGCTGCAGCCCGGGCATTTCCTGCAATGTTGTTGTCATTTCTACACTGGAACCCAGAGAGTCATGTGAGCAGACCTTCCCCTGACCTTGGCCTCCTGGGGTGGGCAGGAACTCACTGTACACAGTCTCCCTGCTGGTGTCTCCTGGCACTGGGGTCTGCTGAAGGGCATGTCCCAGGCCCTCCAGGTGGGTGGGCCGGGCGTGCCTCACATGTGTGCATGTGAAGTAGGACTGTGCAGAGAAAAGTTATGTGCATGTCAATAAAATGCATGCCCAGCTAGGTATTTCTTTTTTTAAAATTATTTTTTAGAATTTTTATTTGTTTATTACACAGAGAGAGACAGAGAGAGAGAGAGAGAGAGAGAGAGAGCGTGAGCAGGGGGAGGGGCAGAGGGAGAAGCAGACTCCCCACTGAGCAGGGAGCCCGATGTGGGGCTCGGTCCCAGGACCCTGGAATCATGACCTGAGCCAAAGGCAGGTGCTTAATGACTGAGCCACCCATGTGCCCCTCTGCTAGAGGTGTTTAACATCACGTGGGATTTAGTCCTCATAACAGCCCAATGACATCGGTATTAACCCCACTATTTAAACAGGAAAATGGAGCCAGAGAGGCCTCACAGAGTGCATAAAGCCTTAGTGGATACTGCTCAGGTCAGGTTGGTTCCAAGTCCTGCCTCCTTGGTCATGCTTTTCTTTCCAGGGGAAACGGAAACACTTTTTCTGTTCTTCCCCAACTCCGCATATCATATTCTGATTATCCAAGTGGACTTTATAGCAGACAGCCCTAAACCAGTTCCTGTCTTCCCCTTGGAGGGTCTGAGTCCCCGTTTTTTCCCAAACTCAAGACAGAAGCTTCTAGCGTGACAATGGGCCTTTTTACCTGAGCAAGGAGCTAACATCCCCTGCTGGGTCTGGATTAGCACACTGGGGAGGCTGGAACTCATTTATGTCTGTGTTAGATCACTGAGCAAGCCACTGCCTTAAAAGAGTGTGACTCTTTCAAGGGGGTGTTTGATTGGTTTGGCTCTTAGGGACCATGGCTCTGAAGTTCACACCAAGTGTTGGGACCGATCCGGCTCCTAGTCCCCGTAATAATCTCCCTGCTGCATTGTATCCTCTCAAAAGCTTTCAGAGCCTGTTCGAAGCCACTTAGTACCAAGCAGATGATCTCCCTAGACCAGAATGTCAGAGGAGACAGAAAGGGAACCACTGACATAAGGCTTGTGAGCCTGAAGTTGTGGCCTGTGGATATCCCAGAGTCAACAAAAAACATACCTCCCCTCCCCCGTGAATATCACGCAGAGGACCCACGAAAGCTGTGAGAACTACAGTGTCTCCGAGAGGGGCTGCAGGGGCTTCAATTTGGATCACATCTCTCAGTCAAGGTGAGAATCTGATCAAAGGGGGAAATCGTTAAATAGAATACCAAGGGTCCCAAAGGGCATCATTGGGCCAAGTCACCAAACCAGGATTTACTACCCTGTCTAATTGCAGTTTCAACTTTCCCTAGAAATTTAAGTCTTTTTTTTTTTTTTAAAGATTTTATTTATTTATTTGACAGACAGAGATCACAAGTAGGCAGAGAGAGAGAGAGAGGAGGAAGCAGGCTCCCCACGGAGCAGAGAGCCCCAGGATCCTGGGATCATGACCTGAGCTGAAGGCAGAGGCTTTAACCCACAGAGCCACCCAGCGCCCCCAGAAATTTAAGTCTTAACATTCGGGCATTTTCTGATCAGAATCTGTCACATGGGTCTTCTCCATCCCCCAACGGAAGGTGAAGTTGTGTCAGCATGGTAAGACCCCCTTACACTTTCCCCATGGGAAGGTGGTCTTGATCTTGCCTGGGGTAGACCTTTGTTAAAATAACTCCTTGCCCCACGCTCTGAGATTTCTATAAAAACCTTCCATTTTGGATGTGGTGCCTATATACAATGGAATACTTCTCAGCCATCAAAAAGAATGAAGTCTTGTCATTTGCAATGACGTGGATGGAACTAGAGGGTATTATGCGAAGCAAAATAAGTCAGTCAGAGGAAGACAAATACCATATGATCTCAGTCATATGGGGAATTTAGGAAACAAAACAGATGAATGTATGGGAAAGGGAAAAAGGAGAAAGGGAGAGACAAACCATAAGAGACTTCAAAATTTTTTTAAAAGATTTGTTTATTTATTTTAGAGAGAGAGAGAGCCAAGCGAGGAGCAGAGGGAGAGGGAGAATCTCAAGTGACTTCCTGGGGAGTGCAGAGCCCGGTGTGGGGCTTGATCCCAGATCCTGAGATCGTGACCTAAGCTGAAACCAAAGGTTGGATGCTCACCCAGGTGCCCCAGAGACTCTTAACTGCAGGGAACAAATGGAGGGTTGGTGGGGGTTGGGCTAGATGGGTGATGGGCAGGAGGAGGGCACTTGAAGGGATGAGCGCTGGGTGTTGTATGCAAGTGACGAATCACTCAATTCTGCTCCTAAGACCAATAGTACACATATGTACACTATCTAGAATTTAAATAAAAATTTGGAGGGAAAAACCCCCGAACAAAAACCTTCCATTTTGTACACCTCCTCAGAGCTCCCCCATCTCCCAGCTTGCTAGCTGGGATGCTGCCCAATTCATGACTTGCTTAATAGAGCCAATTTGATGTTACAGTTTACTCAGTTGAGGGGCGCCTGGGTGGCTCAGTCGGTTGAGTGTCTGCCTTCGGCTCAGGTCATGATCTCGGGGTCTTGGAATCGAGTCCTGCATCTGGCTCCTTGCTGAATGGGGAGCCTGCTTCTCCCTCTGCTTGCCTCTCCCCCTGCTTGTGCTCTCTGTCTCTATTTCTCTGAGAAATAAATAAAATCTTTTAAAAAAATAATAAAATAAAAATAAAATTTACTTGGCTGAATTTTGTTTTTTTACAAAGGACAGTAGAGGAATTTCTATGTGTTTTACTTTAACTCTTAGAATCTTGGTTGTAAATTAAGGTTTCTAAAATCTACTACGGGTTTCATGAGAACACAAAGAGATAATGGTCAGAACAGCATCTCACTTGTGGAAGTCACTTAATGTTTGCTCCAATACATTTTAACATTTCTGCTCTGTGGTCTAATCATGGAGTATGTGCATACGTTTGATGATTGATGAAAATATTCTTGTTAACCTTAATCCTTTAGTAACTAATGTTGGAAAACGGATAAAGTGGAAGAGAAAAGGGGAGGGGTCGATTTCGACACATCTCCTTGGCATCCTTACGGGTTTTTATAATTTTCTCATTTAAAAAAAAATAGTATTTATTTATTTGACACAGAGAGAGAGCCAGAGCGCGCACGTTTGGACAAGATTGGGGGGTGGGGGAGGCGCCTGGGTGACCCAGTGTTTAAGCCTCTGCCTTTGGCTCAGGGTCCTGGGATTGAGCCCCCAGTCGGGCTCTCTGCACAGCGGGGGGCCTGCTTCCTCCTCTCTCCCTCTGCCTGCCTCTCTGCCTACTTGTGATCCCTCTCTGTCAAATAAATAAATAAAATCTTAAAAAAAAAAAGATTGGGGGGCGGGATGTGGGGAGATAGCAGAGGGAGAGGGAGCAGCAGACTCCCCGCAGGGAGCAGGGAGCCCAACACCAGGCTCGCTCCTCTATCCCAGGTCCCTGAGATCATGACCTGAGCCAAAGGCAGATGCTTAGCCAACTGAGCCACCCAGGCGCCCCTAGAATTTTCTCATGAATGGTCCTAATAATGCAGGGTTGTTGAGCCCAAAGGTCAAGAAAGGATTCTTGAAATGTTTTATGGTACAAAAAAGTGTTTTTATTGTAGCTGGACCCTTGGGCAGAAAAGGGAAATCTCTAAAAGGATTTCTGTATGTCAGAGAAGATTACAGCATCCTGGAGGTCTGGCTATTGTCAAGCTAAGGTTGTTTTTTAGTTTCTAGCAAAGCATTAACATTAAGGCAGCGGGAGGAACGTCACACTACACGTCTCCGGTATTTATCCACAGGCTTCACCTTGTAAGGAAATTTAATTTTATCTACATTTCTCTTGCCTCTGTTCTCCTTATCACTAGTAATTAGCTAGCGAAGTCCCTGTCTCCTAGGAGGACACTTGAAATCCACAAGGCTTTCCCCACAGAATATTAACATCCTGAGGTACATACATCACTGGACATATGAATGGGGAAAGAGAGTCCTTTTCTCAAAGGTCTGGAAGGATATACCCAGAAGCTGCGTATTTAGAATAGGAGAAGCCGGACGTGAAACAGTGTTGGTCATCGGGATGACTTTTAATTAGGGGAACTAACTGGACAGAAGATAGCCTTTCAGGCCTTAAAAAATCATTATGCATCCACCAAAGGAAGGAAACAAGATCTACATGTGGCATAGGTTAAAACAACAACAACAACAACAACAAAACACACTCTCTCTTCCTCTAACCCGGTATCTCTCACTGGCTATCTAACAGATCACCCCAAATCTGATCAGGCATTTCCTGCTTACACAGCTCTTGAAGGCTATCCTGGCCCCATGGTGAGCTCCCCATTCAGAAGTATGCTTTTGGGGGGCCTTTCTCAGCAAGGAAGGAATCTTTCTCTTGACTCGAGGTGAAAGTTGTGTCTCCTCTCTTTGAATCTCCATTATCCCTAGACGACTCCAACTTCCCACAGGGCCTCATTCACTTTCCCCCTTCTATTGACTGACTTGTAGATTTTTTTATACTGTACCAACAACGCCCCCAGAGGCCCAAGCTGCAGTCACTCACGCCAGCCCGCGTCACCAAACGGAATCTCCGCACCTCACCTAACTGCCGTTTCAACGTCTTCCAGAAATGGAGTCTGAGTCAGGAATTCTCTGCTTAGCCCCCATCTGCAACCTGTCACGCGGGTTCTCTCCATCCCCACCCCCACCCCAGGAAGGTAAAGTAATCACCCAAAAGCCCCAGCTCTTACCCTGAGGGGAAGTGACTTTGCCTGAAACTATCCTTTCTTTTGCTAATTGTTCTACCCCGGTTCTGTGTATAAAGTCCTTCTGGTTTTTTTTTTTTTTTTAAGATTTTATTTATTTATTTATTTATTTATTTATTTATTTGATAGAGAGAGGGAACACAAACAGGGGGAATGGGAAAGGGAGAAGCAGGCTTCCTGCTGAGCAAGGAGACCCATCCCCAGAGCCTGGGATCATGACCTGAGCTGAAGGGCACACGCTTAACGACTGAGCCACGCGGGTACCCCAAGGGCTTCCCTTTTGCACAGCCGCTGGATTGAGATGCTACCCCATTCATGGATCGCCTGATAAAGCCAATTACATCTTCAAATTTATTAGGTTAAGTTTTGGGTTTTAACTCTGTGTACGTTCAGTGAACCGGACTGTAAATTTCTAGGGGGGAGGAAGGCCTCCAGGTTTCTTGTGTCAACCTAGGGAGTGTGCACGTAATAAATGCTTGGTCTGAATTCATACATATGAGGACTTCGGTTTGTGTGGGGGCAACAGCACTAGAAGACCTGAGTGTAGGGAAGACAGTTGGGGGTAGGTGGGGCCCGGCGTTACTAAGTCTGCTTGGTCCCCATTCTGGTGATTGAAGGACCGACAGAGAAAGGAAAACGTTTTTCACACCATCAAAGGCTCCAGTGGTTTATCCAAAGCAAGAGGGTCATGATCCCAGGGTCCTGGGATCGAGTCCCACATTGGGCTCCCTGCTCAACAGGGAGCCTGCTTCTCCCTCTGCCTGCCACTCCTGGCTTCTGCTCGGTCTTTCTCTCAAATAAGTAGATAAACAACAAAACAAAGCAGGAGAGTTTATTTCGTCTTCCATTTGTCCTGAAAAGCTTCAGATAGTAGCTGTTGTGCAGTTTGGTTTCGGTGTTCTCCACCCAAAAGCATTCCTTCCCCAAAGCCGCTTTGTTAGAAGTTTTCATCTGAAGTCAGCCAGGGTTCCTTCTGGTTATGTCAACAGCTCTGTGAGCACGTGATCCAGATGAATTGGCTTCCTGTTGTGTTTCACAGGAGGATCCAGGAGGGCCCTGGTATTCCTGCTCTGTGTGTGTGAAGTTTTGAGTCCAGTGTTCCTCCGTGGGTCCCTGAAGACAGCTCTGGCTGGGTTTCAACAGGCTGTGCTGGTGTGAGTTCTCTGCTACGTTGATGGGATTTCTAGAGCAGGATGGGGTGAACCTAGTTTTTAAAATAAATTAGCTGATGCTGTCAGTGTTGTGCTTCATTATCTACTTTGATAGGAACATGAAATAAGGAAAGTTCTGGAGAAAGATCCCCCCACATTTCCTCATTCTCTCTGAGCAAGCTGTCCCCAGGTTCCTTGGACTGGACTAGCCTCAACCTTGGCCCACAGAGACTTGAATAAGCACCAGCTTGGTTTGTAGCAACTCAAAGCTACATCTCTAGGATGACCCTTGCTCGCTTTAAAGTGCCTGCCTGAGGAAACTCAAGGCTGCCAAAAGAATTTGCTGTTTGTTCCAGCCAACACCCAAAGACAAGGCCCCTGGCACGCCGCCATATTTGTGGGTCCACAGGAGCCAAATCTGATACGCTCCAGCTAGTGAACTCAGTCGGTTTCCTAAGGATAAAGCCCCTTTCCCACTCTGTTGTGATTTTTCACTTCCCTGACCAGCACTCTAGCTTCTCCCCTTAAAATGCCCACTCACGTCTGTTCAAATTGAAGTTATAGTCAGTTATGCTGGACTCTTTCTTTATTGCAATAGTCGTTACTGATTAAAATCTGTCCTTAGCAGTATCCTTCAGTGTCTGATTTTGTCCAACATCTTTAACAACGTAAGTTCAGCTAAGGCCATTCGAAGAATCCCTTGGTTGCTTGAGTAAAGAATGGAAGGGAGCCAACGGGTAGAAACCTCCAGTTTGAAGGTAAATATGGTGTGGGATGTGTACAGTGTGGCGACTATAGTTAATAATGCGTATTGTGTATTTGAAAGTTGCTCAGAGTAGATCCTAAAGGTGTTCATCACAAGAGAGAAAAATATGTAACTTTGTGAGGTGGTTTTTTAAAAAAAGATTTTATTTATTTATTTGACAGACAGAGATCACAAGTAGACAGAGAGGCAGGCGGGGGGGGGGGGGGGGGGGGGGGGGGGGGGGGGGGGGGGGGGGGGGGGCGGTTGGGGAAGCAGATTCCCTGCTGAGCAGAGAGCCTGATGCTGAGCCAATCCCAGGACCCTGAGGCCATGTCTTGAGCGGATGGCAGAGGCTTAACCCACTGAGCTACCCAGGCGCCCCGAGTGAGGTGATTTTTAAAAAAATCTGAGGTGACTGATATTAACTCAACTTATTGTGATCTTTTCACAATAAATACATAAATCATTATGTTGTATACCTTAAATGAGTATAATCTTGTATGTCAATTATGTCTTAATAGAACTGGGGGCAAATGGGAGGGAACGTACACATTGCTGGTGCGAAATGTAAGATGAGGCAGCCACTGTGGGAAACAGAGTGGCAGTTCCTCAGAACAGTTAAATGTAGAGTGGCTATAGGACCCACCAAATTCCACTCCAGCACATACACAAGAGAATCGAAAATACATGTCCTCGGGGGCACCTGGGTAGCTTAGTCGTTAAGTGTCTGCTTTCGGCTCAAGTCATGATCCCAGGGTCCTGGGATTGAGTCTTGTATTGGGTTCCCTGCTCACCCGGAAGCCTGCTCTCCCACTCCCTCTCCATTCCCCCTGCTTGTGTTCCCTTTCTTGCTGTCTCTCTCTGTCAAATACATAAATAAAATCTTAAAAAAAAAAAAAAAAAAGAAGTACGTTCTCAGACAGCTTATACACCAATGTTTACAGCAAATGATATATAGCAGCACGATTTATAATACCACAAAGTGAAGACTGATGAATGGACAGACAAAATGTGGTCCGTGTGTACAATGGAACATTTTTCCTCACAGGAAGGAATGAAGGACTAACACATACAACAGTAGGAGAGGGACCCCGAAAACCTTCTGCTAAATGAAGAAACCCAAACACAGAGGCCACACGTTGTATGATTCCACTGTGCAGGAGTTCAGAGCAAACAAACCACCATCAACAGCCAAAAAACAAAATGTCCGGAATAGCCAAATGCATGAGGACAGGAAGCAGACTAGCGGTTGCCAGGGACTGGGCAGGGCGGAGGGGGGGGGGACAGAGGGGAGAGGTATCAGGGTTCTTTTTGTGGGGATGGAAATGTTCTGGAAGGAGGTAGAGGTAATGATTGCACAATAGAGTGAAGATACTAAAACCCACTGGATTGCACACTTCAAAATGGCGGACTTTATGCTACATGAATTGCATCTTAATTAAAAAGAGAACATGACTGTGCTTGCAACCCCAGTGTTGTGGAGTAGATCGCACTTGTGCCATCATTTTCTGGTCATATTTACCAAAGATGTTCAAGACTTCTGGAGCCCTGCAATAGTAAATACATATAAGAAAGGCAGCCTGGGAAAGAGAGGTTATTCTGAGGCAGGTGATGGGTGAGGAGGTTCTTTGCCTAATCTTTTCTGGGGGCAGGGAGTGGAATGGGGAGGCTGGATGGCAGTGGCTTTTTAGGGGCTGGGATTGCATTTGGAGAGGAAGACCAAGGAAGGAGATTCTCTTCGCTTCCCAGATGGCTGTATCCTGTTGGAGGCTTCATCCTTCACTTTGACCAGGGAACACGCTGCTCAGATGAAAAGCCCATCTTCCCACAGCAGCCAAAGAAAACAAACGCAGAGAAAAAGCCACTGAAAACTGAGAGGAAGTAGCATTCTGCATCCTGGCTGATAACATCCACAAAATCTAAGCCGCGAAGACACACGGCCCTGGCCTGGCCACTGGGGGATCTGGGGAACTTGGGGGACACTCAGGATCTGACTGGCCAGACACGAGGAAGGCCCTGGTCCTCAGCGTCACTGGCCCAACTCCACAGCTTTGCTCTTGACCTCAAAGAGACCAGTGTCCTTGACCTCAAAAGGATCAGTGTCCTTCCTGTATACAGGTAGAGGACAGCAAACTGTTTGGGTCATCTCTGCGTATGTCCCCCTGAGATACACAAGCAAACGGACAGTCCCAGCTGGGGGATGGCCACCTGACTAGAAGCGGTGTGGGAGACATTAGAGGTCTTTAACCTGCGGCACGTTGACAAATACTGGAGACAGACAGAGTATAATGTTCCTCCAGGAAGCTCCTAACTATCTGAGCATTAATACCTTGCTAGAGGGAGAAGCAACCTTCGTTTGACAACAGCAAGGCCTCCCGCATCCAGTGAGTCTTCTTTAAAAGAGGAAAATCCTTTTGGAACTTCCCTTGTCTTTATTCCCCGCTCCACACACCCCAAAGTACAGAATCAGTTGCCCCCACAATCCCGGGGCAGCGGGGAGCCGCTGTTCCAAAACTACATCAGGAGGACTTCTGCTGAGACAGGCACATCTCAGCTCCTTTCCTGAGGCCCCACCTTTCTTGTGGCCAGGAATGGTGGGGCCACATGTTCGTGGCACCCTATCTTCCTGCGGACTGGAAGTCTGTCCTCCTCTTCCACCAAGGAAAGTGTGTGGAAACCACCACCATGGGGACCTGCTTCTTTCTTGCTGGGTGGGTGCTCTTAGGGGAGGGAGACAAGAAACCTTGGCTAATGCAGGAATGGACCTCTTTTCCTACTTTCGACCAGGAATGCAATAAGAACCCAATAGCATTCTGTCTCTGACAAAGGTTTATGGACTGCAAAGCATTATTCAAATGTCTGGGGTAGTATAGAGTGTGGGTCTGTTTCTCCTCTTCTATTTCGAAATACTTGGCCTGCAACTGGCTCTTAGTCCTGACCCTTCCCTGTGTTGGGCCAAGGGAAGCTGAGCCTTAGGACTTACTCCCCAGGAAGGAAAGGAGGGCCTCCTTCCAGGGCCTGTAGAACCTGCTCCAGGCACTTCCTCCCCGCCCTGCTCTCCGAAACGCTGATCACAGCGCTCCCTGGTGGAACCTCTGGCAGACCCAGGGCAACCCCAAAGACCCAGAGGGCTCAGGTTGGACTGGGGAGGGCAGGGACCAGGGTGTTGATGCCTACAGAGACAGGCTCCAGTCAGGTGTTCCCGGCTGCTGAGAACACAGACTTCTCATTACCAGATATTTTGATGTTTCAGGACAAGTCAGAAACTGCCCTATTTGAAAAACCAAAACCAAAACTGAAAACCAATTCTACAAGCCAAAGAAAACAAGCATTGGGAGGTTTGGGCTGCAAACCAACAGGAAAGCTTGATTTTTGTAGAAGAGACCAAACACTGATAACAGTGAATTCCAACACATAATCAAAGAACACTCTTGGTAATGGAAATATTTTCCATAAAATATAAAAGTCACCACTATGAACATATTTGACAAGGAGAAAAAAAGAAACAAGCTTATTCACTTGCTTCTGAATTTTCCCATACATTTGCTTGTTACGCCATTTTTTAAAACTTCTTATATTAACCAACAGAAACTAAGAAGTTTCAATAAAAATTATGGGAGGAAAAATACAAAATAGAAAACAAAATTTATAAGTTAATTTTTTCCTGCTATTTGGGAAGAAAAAAACAATTCATCCCAAAGGTACATATTCACCAGCTTCCAGAATACCAAGGTCCATGTGGTTTTGTTCGAACTTTTTTAGGAAAGAAATTCATACAACATGCAATTTTTGCACAATTTGGCCTCATCCTGCCTGATGGCTTCACCTGTTACTATTTCCTGTGCTGCTCTGATCATCATGCAAAACTTTTTCTCCAAAGCCATTTCAGGGTTTTTGGAGAAGCTCTCTTTCTCTTTGAGGTCTTCTCTTTTCTCTTTTTATATTTTTTCCTAATTTTTCTTTTTTAAGATTTTACTTATTTATTTGAGAGAGAGAGAATGAGAGGGGAGAGATCAGAGGGAGAAGCCGACTCCAAGCCAAGCAGGAAGCCTGATGTGGGACTCTGATCCCGGGACTCCAGGATCCTGACCTGAGCAGAAGGCAGTTGCTTAACCAACTGAGCCAACCAGATGCCATCTTTTCTATTTTTTAAAGCTCCTATGCATTCTTCAAAACCCAGTTTACATGTTGCCCCCCACCAACACCCAGATTACACGATGTCTCCGCAGGCCTTCGGATGCAGAAATGGATGAACACATCATCGATCTTCTGACATTGGGAGTCTACCCAAAGGTGGGCTTTGTCTCTGATGAGGCATAAAGCATTGAAAACACCTCATAGAAGCTGGTAGGATAGGTTTTTGGTCTGTTTTGTTCCCCCAGAGTTTGGTACACAGCCAGACTCATATAAGTAGGATTATTTAAAAATATACTGTAAAAATACTTTTATTTTTGAATTTTTGGAGTTTTTTAAAAATAAGTATTGATTTTCATGGTTCAGAATGCGAAAGATGTTTCCGTCTCTTCCTTGTTTCCAACCACTCAGTTTCTCTTATCAGTAAATACTAATTTTTAGATATCCTCTGGATGAAGTTCACGTTCTTTTACACAGTGAACTCCTTCTACGACCTGGACTTGTTCATCTCCCCAGACCTCTCCCCACACTTAGCCTTTGCCCTTTATTCTCCAGCCTGTACTAAACGCAGCGGCTCACAATGCTGTGTTCTCTGTGACCCGCTCCTGCTACCCTTTCATCAGTTAGTGGAAGGTTTCTGGCCAGCCCGGCCCCAGCTTCTCTGTCGCAGTGGGGACCCGCTGTCCAGAGGCTCCGAGAGCCCTCCATCGCACCCCGCCCCCCGTTCTCCTGATCGCCCCGTTCCTGAGGTAGAATCCTAGTAGGCTCCTGCTTCACGGAGATCTGAGGCTCCTTAATCATCATTAAAGGCTCAAGACCAGAGGCCAACACACAACAGGGCTGGATGAAAGCTGCTGTCTCCTGGACAACACTTGGCCATTCTCCTTGTTCTCGAAACTACAGCCTCAGGAAGTCCTGGGACTGGTGATTGGAAACTGAGGCTTCACCTCCGTGGTATGCGTCCCCAACCCCACGTCTAACAAAGGGGACGTGTCTCCTCCTGGCAGCCTGAAGGAGGTGCCCGGCTCACACACAAATTACCCCTGGAGCTGGTGGTTCCCCTTCTTCCACTCTCCCTGGGCACGGCTGGTCACACTGGTGTGACCAGCCTGTGGGTGTGAGGTGGTATTTTTTACTGTGAATGAGTAAAACAGCATTTTTGTTTCATTTCATTATCAATCTCCTGTGACTCTTATTAGCAGAGGTTAGTGTCCCTGAGTCCAGTCAACACGCAGACACCGAAAAGCTAGATTTTCTCCTCTAAACCCTAAAAGGCTGATTCTGAACCATGATGAATTTGCCTTGATCCGTCCTCTCAGGGGGGCTTTATAGACCACCGGTCCCTACCTACGCCTCGACTCTTCACCACGACCCCCTGCCCTCCCAGGGCCATGTGCCTCTGTCTCTCAGACTTCAGCCCCTACCTCACTGGATGCCAAATCATTCTGTAAATCGTGATATCCTGTAAAATGCAAAGTGTTGTGAACATTAGCATTTTTGTGATTATTACTCAGATTCTTACTGACACAAAATTCACATATAGTGACTCCAGGGGGTCACAAAAGCCCACTATGTATGTATCTTGAACAAGAACCCAAAGACCCTAAATGAGGCTACTTTTTTTTTTTAAAGATTTTATTTATTTGATAGAGCACAAGCCAGGGGAATGGCAGAGAGAGGGAGAAGCAGGCTCCCCACTGAGCGGGGAGCCCAATGAGGGGGGCTCCATCCCAGGACCCCGGGATCATGACCTGAGCTGAGGCAGATGCTGAACCGACTGAGCCACCCACTTTTTAAAAAATCATTTTATTTACTTAAGTTTCAAGTTCAAAAATCTCCTTAAACTTTTTAAAAGATTTAACTTTTTTTTTTAAAGATTTTATTCATCTATTTTGAGATAGAGCAAGATAGACAGAAGTAGAGGGAGCAAGATAGAGAGATAGAGCATGAGCAGTGGGGAGCAACACAGGCAGAGAGAGAAGCAAGCTCTCCACTGAGTGGGGAGCCTGATACAGAGCCTGATCCCAGGACCCTGGGATGAGGACCTGAGCCAAAGGCAGACGCTCAACCAAGCCCCCAGGTGCCCCAAGATTTTTTACTTTTAAGTAATTCCTATAGCCAGTCTGGCACTTGAACTCACAACTCGGAGATCAAGAGTCGCAGGGGTGCCTGGCTGGCTCAGTGGGTTGAGTGTTGGACTCTTGGTTTAGGCTCAGATTGTGATCTCAGGCTAAACCACCCTGCCCTTAAGCTCCATGCTCAGTGGGGAGTCTACAGGAGTTTTTCTCTCTCTCCCTCTCCCTCTGCAGCTCCCCTGCCTCCCCTCACACTTGTGCTCTTTCTCTCTCTCAAATAAATAAAACTTAAAAAAAAAAAAGTCACATATTTCCTCCTCTGAGCCAGCTAGGCACCCTTAAAAATTTTCCTTTTATACTCATTTTACATAGTTTCTTCTTCTTCTTTTATTTTTTTATTTTTAAGATTTTATTTATTTATTTGACATACAGAGATCACAATTAGGCAGAGGTAGGCAGAGAGAGAGTGGGGAGAAGGCTCCCCGCGGAGCAGAGAGCCTCATGTGGGCTCTATCCCAGGACCCTGGGATCACGACCTGAGCCGAAGGCAGAGGCTTTAACCCACTGAGCCACCCAGGCACTCCTTCTTTTACTTTTTTAAGATTTTATTTATTTATTTGATAGAGGGAGAGAGAGACACACAGTACAAGCAGGGGCAGCAGCAGGCAGAGGGAGAGGGAGAGAGGGAGAAGCAGTCGGGAAGCTCCATCCCAGGACCCTGGGATCATGACCAGACCTGAAGGCAGTTAACTGAGACATTTTAAGTTTTTTTAAGAACTTAAAAAAAAAAGCAATATTTTGCTTGAGATCGGCGCTCTGGAGCTATGGACACTCCAAAGACTTTTCTTACCCCTGGACTAGCAGGTGAAGGGAGCTTTTTATACCAGCTCTTATGCCAATAAAAAACTTCAAGTCCACATCTTATTACTGGGGTAGCCTCTCCCTTATTCACAGGGTTCAAGGTCTGTAATAGCTCATTCTTACTACTGATGATTTTGCAGTTTCAGCCAGGTTGTCACAGGGCTTGGCTGAGCTCAAGCCGTCAGTATATTGCTTCATTCCATTATTCTATTTTTTTTTTTTAAGATTTTATTTATTTATTTGACAGAGAGAGTGATCACAAGTAGGCAGAGAGGCAGGCAGAGAGAGAGGGGAAAGCTGGCTCCCCGCTGAGCAGGGAGCCCGATGTGGGACTCGATCCCAGGACCCTGAGATCATGACCTGAGCCGAAAACAGAGGCTTAACCCACTGAGCCACCCAGGCGCCCCCCCCCCATTATTCTATTCTTTTAGGGGATCCTCGCTCGCTCAGTCAGTAGAGTATGTGACTCTTACTCTTGGATTGTAAGTTTTTTTTTTTTTTTAAGTTTTATTTATTCATTTGACAGAGAGAGAGAGATCACAAGTAGGCAGAACAGCAGGTAGAAAGAGTGGGGGAAGCAGGCTTCCCACCGAGCAGAGAGCCTAATACAGGGCTTGATCCCAGGACCCTGAGACCATGACCCGAGCTGAAGGCAGAGGCCCAACCTACTGAGGCACTCAGGTGCCTCTCGGCTTTTAAGTCTGAGCCTCACATTAGGCGTAGTGAATACTTAAAAATAAGTAAAATCTTAGGGGCACCTGAGTGTGTCCCTAAAAGCGTCTGACTCTTGATCTTGGCTCAAGGTCATTGTGCACAACAGACCTCATCATCTTTCTCCCCGGATCATCTCCTTCCCTTGAGTATTTTTTTTTTATCTCAGAGAATGGCACACCCTACCTGTCCCCAGCTGAGCGGGAGAGCTGGGATTCTGACTCCTTCCCTCCCTCTCTCCCTCCGACTGTCACCACCTCTTGCTAAGTGTTTCCCCGCCGTCTCTCATGTCTGCACCTCTATCTCATCTCCACATCTCCCCCATCTCATTTCCCCCGATTCGGGATCATTTTGGCTCAAACTACAGCCTTTGCTTCTCATCAACCCACCTTTGGGGTTACCCCTTCTCGAAGTGGTCAGTGTCGCCTTCCAGCACCCAAGTCTGACCATGTCTCCTGCTCTGCAGAATTCCGATGTGTCTCCACATGAACGTGAGACACGGAGCATCTCGATTTGGCCCCTGCCCAGCTGTCCTGCCTCAACTCCCAGCCCCAGCTGCGTGGGAGGTACCTGCTCAAGTTGCTGAACAGCTGCTCATGGCCACATCCTCACGACCCTTGCATTTCTCCGAGCGCGGTGCGAGCTTCTGCTCTGGCCCAGAATCCCCTATTCTGTCCCCTCTCAACCCTTCATGTGTTCCAGGCTCAGCTCAAAAGCTCCCTCCTCTGAAGACACCACTGTCGGGAGATAGAACTGCTTTTCTGTCTCCACTGCATCTTGTCCATGCCTCCTCTTCCGAGCAGTCTGCCAGGGGCTCCCTAAGCTCCTGGATGGGCAGCTTCTTCGAAACTTTACATGGCCAGTGCCAGTCTAGGGCAAAGCCTGGCGAATGACCTATACATGTGTGTTAAGGAACAGATGTTTTAATAAGGAACCTTTTCCCTGTCGGGGAGCTCCTATCTAGCGAGAAGGATGGATTCACAGACAACCTCCACCTGACAGCAGGCTCCGGTTGGGGAAGGGCTCTGGCTGTCTTCTAGAGTCTGGGGAGGAAAAGGAATCAGGGGCACTCCTCATTCACAACAGTGTGCTCGACACAGATATCCAAGACTTGCTGCTGAGCATGATGAGACTGTGTGGTTCCTGAAGAGGCTAATTCCATTGTCTGGAGTTTCCAGCAGGGGCTGTTTGTGGTGGTGGTGGTGGTGGGGCGGTGGTGGGGGGGGGGTTTGGAATTCAGGTGGGTTTTGACTTTCACTTTTCACAAGGAGCCCTGGAAGGGAGCTTGCCTCTCTGGCTCTTTCCTCCAGGCCCTTCCGGCCCTGGAAGATGACCCTCCTCTCCAGGGGGTGATTGATTCATATTTGGTAGGTGGCCCAATGGTTGCCTTAATGTTCCCAGAACAGTGCCCCAATTTAAAGAACTTTTTTTTAACTTTTCTTTCTTTTTTTTTTTTTTTTTTTTTTTTTGCAAAATAAACCTGAACTTGTCTAAGAAAATCCCCTGTTCACCAAAAAGCCTATGTGTACGGAGCTGGTCCAGATGAACAAAGCGGCACATTAGTTAAACCAGTGAAAACAAATTTTATTCAGTAACTAGTGACAGGAAGGGAAAGAGCTGAGCTCCAGTCCCATTTGTGCAGAGGTGACTGGACCCGTTAAAGGGACAATGGTGTGCCGGTGGGGAGCTCAAGTGAAAAATGACCAAGGTTGGCCGGTGGAAACGTGGTCAGGCCCTTGACCCTGCTAGGGGTAATTATGGAAGGCAGGATCCCAGCCTCCCGCAGAGACGGGGACGCAAGCCCTGTCCCTCCTTGAAGGAACGGCTCTCAGGTCCTTGAGCTACAACTGTCCTGGAACTAGAAGATCCATGAAACATATCTCAGAGGGCCAGAGGAAGGCTGGTAATCGTGAGCCCTGCTGACAGCATGCTCTAGGAGGAGGTCGGGGCTCAAGCCCCAGATGATGGCCGGAACAAGCCCTGAAGTGTCCCGGCAGCAGCGAGCTCGCCCAGGCAGGTGTTTCACTGGAGATGCGGCGGGGGTGGGAGGGGGCTGGGGTCATCCCGGGGACCCGGCCAGAAGCGACGCTGGCCTTGGGTCTTCTCTTAGTGCAGATGTTTCCAAAGCGCGGCTTAGGCGCCCCCAGGGCCGCAGGTCTCCGCGGCATCTGCCCGAGCGAGGAGTTGGCGAACACTGAACACCTCCCACCCCGCCGCCCACGATCCGCTTCCCGGTTCGGTTCCGAACGCGCGATCCCGCAGCCGGGGAGGGGGGGCTGCGTCAGAATCGGGGCGTAGGGGGAGCGGCGGGGGGCATGTGGGCCGCAGCGGGTGGTCCCGCGAGGGGGGACCCTGGCGGTGCAGGCAGGGGGCGCCGGCGCGGGGCCCGTGAGCAGCCTGGAGGAGGCGGGCGGTGCGGGGGCGGTGGGCGCGGGCGCGGGCGCTCTCCGCCCCACATCCGGTGACGGCGCGGCCTCAGGCCGCAGGGAGGGCAGGGCCACAGGGACGACCGGGCCAGCCCCGAGCCGCCGCGCCTCTTCCCGCCCGCCGCCAGCCTCGAGCGCCCCCGCGCCCCCCGCCGCCCGGGCCGCTACGCGGGAGCTGCCGCCGCCGCCTTCGTCTCCGCCCGCTGGACCATGGGCGCCGCCGGCTCGTCGGCTCTGGGCCGCCTCGGCCTCCCCGCGTCGTCCCGGCCCGCCTGGCTCGGGGCGGCCGCGCTGGGACTGGCCGCCGTGGCGCTGGGGACGGTCGCCTGGCGCCGCGCGCGCTGCAGGCGGCGCCGGCGGCTGCGGCAGGTGGGCACCGTGGCGCAGCTCTGGATCTACCCGGTCAAGTCGTGCAAGGGGGTGCCGGTGAGCGCGGCCGAGTGCACGGCCTTGGGGCTGCGCTGCGGCCACCTGCGGGACAGGTAGGCCCGGGCCCGGGCTGCGCGGGACCTGCCCGGGACGGGGTGGAGGGCGGGCGGGGGGCTCGCGGGGAGGAGTCGGTTTGCGTGTTGCGTTTCCTGGGTTGTTGGTTGGACGCTTTGCTTTTGATCCTTGAGCGGGGAAGGTCAGTTCGTGTCTGGTTGCGATTCGGAAAGGTAGGTAGCGTGAAGGACCGGGGCTGACCGGGTTATCGCCAAGTCTCCGGCGAGTTCTACGCTTTCTGATTCTTGGTCTACGGCACAGTAGTAGAAAATAAAATGCTGTGGAGGAGCACACGTGGGCAGAAGGCGGCAGCGCTGAAACCAAGTCTCCTTCAAGGACACTGACTTCGGTCTCCCGAAGTTTGCTCCTCCCACGTCTGTCTGTCGCCAGTCCTGGAGCAAGTGCCTGGGAGACCCGGGAAGGGGGCGGGGGAGACTTGATCCACTTTCATAAGTAATGAGCCGGTGAAGGTTTGTGTTGGGAAGAGGGGGTATCTAGGGCATCACAAATGTAGTATTCGCCCTGAAGAGAATACTGTGCCCCTCTCCCTAGAGGCAGAGTGGTCCTTGATGAAGAACTCTGGGTAAATAAAATCTGTACTCACATAAGGGCCGGCATATGGAAGTTCCATTCACTTCCCTTAGAGAAGAATGGGTGTCCTGTCATTGAACTCATCCCTGCCTGAGGCCGCAGACACTTACTCTCAGAATGGTGCAGCTGGGGGTCTGGAAGGCTCACTTGGTGGTGCAGCAGGCAACACTCCAGGAAGGGTGAACAAAGAAGAACAGAATCCCCTTCGTCGGTTCATTAGGGTTAAGATGCCTTCCTGTCCGGCTAGGGTGCTTCTGCTGTGGTCCTCTGTATCCAGAGGGTGGGGACGTTTGCAAGTTGGTCATTCAAAGAATCTTCTAGGAGGCTATCTGCTGCCCTGAGTTCACTCTGGGACACACGCATTCGCTCTTCTCAGCTGTCTTCTTTAAAAAATGTGGACCCTCACAGCTTTGAAAAACTTCAGCTTGTTTTAGAGAAGTGTTGTGTCTGCAGACCATGTGACTGTTGGGGGATTTTTCCTGCACTCCGATTTCTAATCCTGGAGAGACTTTCATGTTTTGTGTTTGTTTTTAGTAATCTCTACCCCCCCCCCCCCCGCCCCCAACATGGGGCTAGAACTCAGGACCCTGACATCAAGAGTCCCATGCTCAACCAATGAAGCCAGCCAGGCACCCCAATCCTAGAGAGGATGGATGGATGGATGGATGGATACCTATACTTTATTCAGATTTTCCTGGTTTTCCCATAACATCCTTCTTTTTCTATCCTAAGATCCCCACCAGGATATATTTATAATTCCATTTGGATGTTGTGACTTCTTGGGCTTCTCTAGACTGTAATAGTTTCTCAAGCTCCTACTGTTTTTTGATGATCTTGAGAGTTTTGAGGACTCCTGAGTGGGCATTTTGTAGAGTATCTTTTAGTTTGGGTTTGTGTGGTATTTTCCTTATGGTTGACAGAGATTATGGATTTTTAGGAGGATGAGCACAGAAGTAAAGTTCCATTCTCCTTGTATGATATCAAGGGTATACAACTTACCAACAGAACTTTTAAGTTTTTATTTAAATTCCAGTTAGTTAACATACAGTGGAATATTAGTTTCAGGTGTACAATATAGTGATTGAACACTTCCATGGAGACATCCCGTGGTCATCACGACAAGTGTCCTCCTTAATCCCCATCACCTATATAACCCATCCAACCTCCCCCCTCCCCTCTGGTGACCATCAGTTCTCTATAGTTAAGAGTCTGTTTCTTGGGGTGCCTTGGTGGTTCAGTCCGTTAAGCGTCTGCCTTTGGCTAGGGTCATGATCCAGGGGTCCTGGGATTAAGCCCCACATCAGCCTCCCTGCTCAGCAGGGAGCCTGCTTCTTCTCTCTCTCTCTGCCTGCCGCACCCCTGCCCCTGTCTGTGCACGTTCTCTCTCTGTCTGTGTCAAATGCATAAACAAAATAAATAAAATCTTAAAAAAAAAAATCTGTTTCCTGGTTTGCCTCTTTTTCTCTTTGCCCATTTGTTTTGTTTCTTCAGTCCCACCTGTGAGTAAATCATGTGGAATTTGTCTTTCTTGGACTGACTTGTTTTAGGAGAGGAGTGAGTGACCAGAGGAACTGTAACATTTCATGAGCCACTAGAGAGATTTTTTTAAAAAACTTTAATTTCCTGGGATGCCTGGGTGGCTCAGTGGGTTAAGCCGCTGCCTTCGGCTCAAGTCATGATCCCAGCGTCCTGGGATCGAGTCCCACATCGGGCTCCTTGCTTGGCAGGGAGCCTGCTTCTCCCTCTGCCTCTGTCTGCCATTCTGTCCGCCTGTGCTCGCTCTCTCTCCCTCTCTCTCTGACAAATAAATTAAAAAAAAAAAAACAAAAAACAAAACAAAAAAACTTTAATTTCCTGAGAGTCCTATCCCAGACCTGTGGAATCGGAGATACCCAGAGGGAAGCCACCTCGTGTAGTGTTAAGATCTCCCCGGGTGAACCTGATGCTATCATTAGAGGGTAGAATCTGTGGCATTTCGAAGGAGAAGAGCACGTTTAGAGCTTATTCAAGTATGAAGGATTAGAAAAGCCTTCCTACTGCTGGGAAAACTTTAGGTGTAGGAGTTCTAGGCACCCTCCCCAAACTGGGAGAAGCAAGTTCTTGTGGCGAACATCTAGAGAAAGTCTCCTTGTGCTACTTCCTTCCCCACTTGAAGGACTGAAGTCATTTCTCAGAGAGATTTCCAGTTCTTGCCTGTCTCTCTTCGGATCATCTGAAGGACTATTTTCCTGCTTCTCATTGTCACTACTTTGCTGGGATCGTTGCTTTTGTGGGAAGAAAGGATGTGTCCTTTGCTCTTCTGCTTCAGTGGGTGTCAGAACAGAAATGGAACCGTGTCCACTTCCCCTTGTGTTGAACAACACATGCTTGGGGGTGGGGGTGCGGCTAGGAGACTGGGAAGAGGTAGGGCGAGGCAGTGGGATGCCCATGGGTTCGGTGCCACGTGTGCCTCACACACAGACATCCTGTTCCATGGGTGACCTTACACAAGCCTCAGCACCGTCCTGTGCCCTAGACGTTATCTCCACTCTGCAAATAAAACCCAGCAGGATCAGAAAGGGTGAGTGTCTCACCCAAAGCAGCTGGGTGCTGGGGTGTGAACGCGGATCCCTGTGGGTCCAGCAGTCATGCACTTTCTGTGAAGCCAGTGTGATTCGCAAGGGCGAGGATTGCACGGATGGGGAGACCTGCGCACGGTCATCGAAACTTCCTGAGCCTCATTTTTTGTTCTCATTTACAGAAGGAAGGGCTTGGACTTGATGAGATCAAAGCCACTATTTAGTCTAGGTTTTATTTATTAAAGGATAATTGAAACTCAGAAACAAGCTAGAAAGAACTCTGCTGAGTGACTGCTAGTCTCTCAATGATAAGGAAACTGAAAGCAGCCTGGAATGCAGGAAAAGCCCTTTCGGATTTATTTATTTATTTTTTTTTAAAGGTTTTATTCTTTTGACAGAGAGACAGAGAGAGTACACAGGCAGGGGGAAAGGCAGAGAGAGAGGGAGAAGCAGGCTTTCTGCTGAGCCAGCCAGGAGCCCGATGTGGGGCTCGATCGCATGACGTGGAGATTCTGACGTGAGCTGCAGGCAGACACCCAACCACCCGAGCCGCCCGGACGCTCCTAGGCCTCTTGGAGTTAATTCCATTTTGAACCATTCTTAGAAGCTGGGCTCTTCCTCCATAAGGGCTCTGTCCTCAGATTTCTAGAACTATTTTGTTCAAAGCTCTTGACAAATTTGTGTATGTTTGGTTTGGGCACCCTGGACTTTGAGCTGGTTCAGAGTCCGTCCAGCAGAACGGACTGATTGCCTGATTGGCACAGAAGGTGGGAGGGTTGGCTGCCCTCCTCGACTTGGTAAATCCTGCTCTCCGTCGTGGGTGTGTATGACTCCATCCGTCCTAAATCTGCCCTGCCCTTCTGAAGCCAGCCCTTGATGCTCTCTGCACAGACTGTGATCTCCTGGAGAAACGAGTTCTCTGAGTTTATCATCCTGAGCGTCACTGCCCTGTGACTGTCTATGGCTGGGGCCTTGCTCCCCCTCCCCCACCCCCCTTCAGGCTCAGGCACTTCTGCTCGCCAGACCAATTTCTAAGTTTAGACATGAGGTTTTCCAGCTGCCTCGGGCTCTGCTCTGCCACCCCTGTGATCACCCTGGTCACTGTTGTTCTTTTGGAGAATCTGAGCTCTGGCTTCTGCACCCGACCTCACACCGCACACTCCTGCTTTAGAAGTAAAAGAAGGTGTTAGTTTGGGGACCCCTTGGTTGTGAATAACTTTCTTTCAGATCTGGCGGGACAGAGATAATTATTCATTCACTGGGCGTAGTTTGTATGCAAGAGAGGACAAAGGCTGTGACCCCGTTGGGCAGGATAATGAGAGTGGTTGGGCTCTGCTACAGGCAGCAAGTCTTTATCTTTTATTGGTGTCTCTGTCCTTTCCTGGTGTTAGACAGCCTGCAAGTCGCCCCTTGACTTTCCACTGGCAGCAGGTGGCACAAAACATCCAGCTCCGCCCCCTTTTCTCACTGTGAGCCCCAGGGAAGGGCTGAGGCGGAGGTCGATGGGGGACAAGGAGACCCAGCTCAGGGAGGGACTCACGGTCAGAACTCAACATGCAGACTCCTGCTGGCACATGGGTCTCGCCGGGTGCAGATCTCCGAGGGAGTCCTGTCGGGTGCTGGGGCATGTCGGAAGTTGAGGGTGCAGGCTTTGGCAGGATTAGCCAGAGCAGGGTCGTCCAGAACTCTGCACGCGGGATGAGACTGGAAATAGGAACAGGGCCCAGCCCCAAGGGAATGGAGCAAAGTAGCAGGAATGCCCTTGGTCGCAAAACCCCATAGCGAACAGGCCAGACCACCCCGGGAGCCCAAGACCCTGGGAAGGAAAAAGATGGCTTCTCAGGGGGATGGAGGTTTGGAAAGCTTTTGCTTTCAGCAGCTGCTTGGAAACCAGTGCCTTCCTCATGCACTGCCCTGTGCTCTGTGTCGATGGCGTTGAAACTTACTTTTTCCAGGGGGAGCAACGCTTTTAAAATATCTTTTAGTCATCAAATCCTTTGTGTAGTGTAACTCCGGAATGTAGATAAAAGCGTAGCAGACCTCCCCAGGCCAGGCTCCCTTCCCCTTCCCAGGAAGGCTTAGTTCTCCCCCTAGATGTGATGTGGTGTGAAGACAGAGCCTAGAACAGCGGAGGTAAGTGGCTTCTGACCCAGCCCCTGGTTTGTGGGGGCTTCCTGCTCTGCATCAGAATATGGGCATGGAGAGGGGCAGAGGTTTTCTGACTCGTTCCTGTGTGTTCCTCGGCAGGTTTTGGCTGGTGATTAAGGAAGATGGGCACATGGTCACTGCCCGGCAGGAGCCTCGCCTGGTGCTGGTGTCCATCACCTATGAGGGCAACCGCCTGATCCTCAAGGCCCCGGGCATGGACCAGCTGGCTTTGCCGAGCGAGCTGCCTTCCTCAAACAAGCTCTGGGACTGCAGGTGCTCTTTCTGGGGCCGCTGGGGACGTGCGGCGGACGCGGTTTCCCGTAGGCTCCTCCGTGCACCTGTCCCGCCGCAGTGTGTATAGTAGGTGATGAGTTTGGTGAAGGAAATACTGAAGAGAAGTCTGGCCAGGGCTGGGATCGATCCAGTGGTCAGGGCTAGTGGGCGAGGCAGAGGACGGTTTTCAGGGTTCCTGGGATTTCTTTTCTCCGGTGTGGTGAGGCAGGCAGAGGTGCAAATGATGAGGATGAAGAAAGACATTTCCCGTGGTCACGGGCCCCGGGGAACAGGAGGCTTGGCCCGTCGCGCGGGGCCGCACACAGGAGCGGTGGTGTTGGTCAGGAGGGGGGCTGTGCTGGGGGGAGGTGGAGGGATAGGAGCGAGAGATTTCTATTTTTAAAGATTTAATTTATTTATTTGAGAGAGAGCAGGGAGAGAGAGCGCGTGCACATGGGCAGTGGGGAGAGGCAGAGGGAGAGGGAGAAGCGGGGGCGGGCCGATGGGAGACTCGATCCCAGGACCCCAATATCATGACCTGAGCTGAAGGCAAATACTTAACGGACTGAGCCACCCAGGCGTCCCTACGAGAGCCCGGACTGTGGTTTCCACAGGAAGTACCAGGCGAGGCGGGGTAAAGAGCCTCGGGGTTGGCTATTTGAGTCATTTCAGTGGGCTCTGGGGCCTAGAGGCTGTCTTTGGGTGGCTGGTACCTGGCCCTGGGTGGCTAGCGCCAGGGGACAGTGGCCTGGGCTGAAAGAGCCCAGAGTGGAGGTGGTTGGACTGGTTGGCACCACGGGAAAGGTAAGTTTCCTACCTGTAGGCATCAACTAGCCCTGGTGGGGGTGGGGGCCGGGGGGCGCTTCCTTCCACATCAGCAAGACCCCAGGATGCAAAGCATTAAGAATGTGGGAAGCAGGGGTGCCTGGGTGGCTCAGTGGGTTAAAGCTTCTGCCTTTGGCTCAGGTCATGATCTCAGGGTCCTGAGATCGGGCCCCGTGTGGGGCTCCTTGCTCAGCAGGGCGTCTGCTTCTCTCTGTCTCCCTGCTGTTCCCCTGCTCGTGCTCATGCACTCTCTCTGTCAAATAAATGAGATAAAATCTTTTTTTAAATGTGGGTTTTGCATAACGTTCTGAGAGAGTGGAAGAAGCTGGGGTGGTGGAGGGGAAGGTGGCCCCTGCTGTGGGGATGAGGGAGTGAGGACTGGTCGGGGGGCGGTGTCCAGGAGTGGGAAGGGCGCTGCAGACTTAGCGTTCCCTTGCCCGCTGGCTGCTTTCTGGCTTTCAAAGTGCCAACAGGAGGCTCACCTGGCGGACGGAACTGGGACAGAAGTGTGTGCCCTAGCACGGGTGTTGTTGTGAGGGGTTGAAGAACGTTCTGGACCCGGGAGCGGGTGCTTCAGGAACTCGTGAACGGTGGGGTCGAGTCTGCCCCAAGTAGTCGGTTGTGTGACGAGACTCCTAGAGGAAAGGCTGAAGGCCAGGAGGGACCATGGGGAGGCTTTGGGACTGAGCCGGGAATAAGTCCGGGGTCAAGAGGGGCTCCACTAAGAGGGTTTAGAGAGAAGAAAGAGGCCCACGACACCTGAGGGCAGAGTTGAGATTTGACAGGAGATGGGAGAGGCCGTCCCCAAAGGAGGCGAGTCTAAGGGTCAGAGTGGGCCTGGGGGCGTCGGGGAGCCCAGGGCTTCATCTGGTCCGGAGTACCTCGTAAGCGCACATCGATTCTGTCCGGTATGTCGCCCTGGGAGGCCTCAAACCAGGGCAGCGCTAGAGGAGGTGCAGACCCTCTCATGGTATGTGAGGGTCTCTGCGGGCAGGGATGCTTGGAGAGAATCAGATCCTCCAATCCCATAAATGCTTGTCTCTCGCTGCAGTCTGAGTCGCACCCACAGTGCGAGCCTCCTCCTCTCCCTCCTCCCCTCTACGCAGGAAAGGCTCGTCCATCCGCGTCTTAATGGGGAGCATTGCTCTGTGGGGGGGGGGACCTGTGGGCCCGAATAATGGGGAGCGTTGGTGCTGATGAAGAGAAACTCTAATGACAGGGACCATCATTCTACGGGTCGGGGGTTCCACACGCTACAGTGAAGGGGCCACTGATCAGATTGTCGCTCACAAGGAATAAAATTGATGCCGAACGTTATCTTATTCCGGCAATCAGTAAGAGTCATGCACAGACATATGGATATACTATAGGATTTGTTAAGAAATTAATTTTAAATGAAATTTTACTTTTTATGCTAATCAAATTCTTGTTCATAATTACTATTTTTTTTTCAAAGTAGGCTCCATGCCTAACATGGAGCCCAGTGTGGGGCCTGAACTCATGACCCTGAGAACAAGACCAGAGTTGAGACCAAGAGTTGGTCTCTTAACTGGCTGAGCCACCCAGGTGCCGCCAAAATACTTTTTTTTTTTTTAAAGATTTTATTTTTTTATTTGACAGAGATCACAAGTAGGCAGAGAGGCAGACAGAGAGAGGGGGAAGCAGCAGGCTTCCTGCTGAGCAGAAAGCCCCATGCGGGGCTCAATCCCAGGACCCTGAGATCATGACCAGAGCCAAAGGCAGAGGCTCAACCCACTGAGCCACCCAGGCGCCCCACCAAAATACTTTTTGATGAATGGTTACTGTGTAGCAAATACTGCTTCTGAAGCAGAGTCTGCATTTTACCCCAATCTCAGTCTTCCGTAGGCATGTTAGGGTTTGCAAGACTTTTCCCTGGGGCACGTTCCGCTGCCTCCCCTTCTGTTTCTGTCGGCCTCACGCTCTTGGCCTGAGGACCACGTCCTGGCGCTCCAGGATGGGCAGGTCCCAGCGGTCCAGCGGTCCCATCATTGAGGCCATCTCAGCGTGCTGCGGCAGGACGGTGACCTTGGCTCTCTGGTGACCCTTCCAGGCTCTTTGGTATGGACATCAAGGGCAGGGACTGTGGTGACCAGGCAGCTCAGTGGTTCACCAACTTCTTGAAAACAGAGGCTTTCCGGCTGGTCCAGTTTGAGAAGCACATGAAGGGAAGACCGTCCAAGGACATTTTCTCTGCTTCGGTGCCGGATTACCAGGTGAGCTTCCAGGGAACGGCCCTTTGCTTCCACCAGTCCCCCGCGCTGTGTCCGGCGTACTTCTTACCCCCCAGGACCGCCTTTCTCGGGGCCCCGGTTAGGAGAGTGTAGGGATGCCCAGGTGAGGGGGTCTGAGGGTGCGTCCTGGGCAGGTAGAGGGGTTGAGGGGAAGCGGCTCTGAGCTGAGCCGGCTCTCCAGCACGCATGGTGGACAGATTGTGTCCCGTACTGTGGAGGCAGAAGCCGGGGTGACCCCCGGTGAGATGGGGACTCAGGAGGCACGCTGGGAAGGGGAAGTGAGAACTTCGTGTGGGACCGAACCAAGGTTCCTAAAATTACCGAGGCCGACTTTCTCCTGGGGCTCCCCTGGCCGTCTGTCTGGTGTGGTTATTTCAGGCACCAAAAAGCCACCTTTGGAGCGAGCCGGCTGCAGCCCAAAGCCCAGAGCCTTGGATTCTGCAGCGAGCTAGGGTTTAAGATGCAGGCTCCTGGGGCCCCTGGGTGGCCCGGTTGTTAAGTGACTGCCTGCGGCTCAGGTCATGATCCCAGGGTCCTGGGATCAAGCCCCACGTAGGGCTCCCTGCTCCGCGGGAAGCCTGCTTCTCCCTCCCCCATTCCCCCTGCTGGTGTACCCTCTTGCTAGGTCTCTGTCAAATAAAAAAACTAATTGAAAAAAAAAAAAAAAAAAACAACCAAAGTGCAAGCTCCTCGGGCAGTTCTTGCTTTCCTCCCCGAGCCACAAGCTGTTTGAATGCGGGGATGACACCCCTGGCCCTCCCCGCACAGCCCTTCTGGCTGTGCTTCCCTTGCAGCTGGGCCAGGGCGTCTCACGGGGCAGGGAGCACTGAGGGTGCCACGTTCCTGGCGCAGGTGGCCTACCCGGACTGCTGCCCGCTCATGATCCTGTCGGAAGCCTCGCTGGCGGACCTGAATACCAGGCTGGAGAAGAAAGTGAAGATGGACCAGTTCAGACCCAATATCGTGGTGACAGGCTGCGATGCTTTCGAGGAGGTAAGAGGCTCCCCGCTTTTGTGCTCGAAGCTCAGATGTGCTGTTCAGGGGGCTCACTGACGGCTGTCCCCTTACCCAGCCCCAGCTCAGACCCCCCACTGTCAGCTGTGAGGGACACTGTCCTCCCCGAGTCCCCTTAACCTGGCGGAGCAGGCTGCTTGGGGCGGCCGCTGTCCCCTCGCTGGCCCCAGGAGGGCGCCGCTCACCCTTTCCATCAAGTCGGGAACTAGGCCAGACTGTGTCCTTCTGGCTCAGAGATAACTGAAGGGAAATGGAGAGAACAGTCACGTGTGCATAAGGATTTGAGACTCCCGGAAGGTCCAGACCCTAAAGCGGTGGCCTAGAGGTGCAGGAGCTCTGCCTGTGAACAGAGCCCCGGAGACAGTCCCTGCTGTGGCCGAGTTCTGTCCTGGAGGACCCACGTGCTCTCCTGTGTGACTTGTGGCTGGGATTTCCACCCTCTCCAGCCACAGCCCCCTGTAGCCCTAACAGGACACCCACATTAAACCCCAGTTGTCCTGCGATCTGTATAGAAAGACATAACTGGGCGTTGCTTTGCACTAAGAACCATTGAGAGCTCTAGTGAACGTTGCGGGTGGGTTAAACTTTGTGAGCCCTGGAAGCAACCACAGCAAATCCATTGACGGCATGTTTGCTGGGCATCAGACATGGAACTAATGTATTACTTCATACAGATTGTTCTATTTGATCCCGATGACAACCCCGTGAATTCTTGTACGACTGTCTCCTTTTTGTAAGGAAATTGAAGCTGGAGCGGGGGAGGCTTACCCACCTGTTGGACATGTGATTGGCCGTTGTGGGATTAGAATCTCCAGCTTCTGAGGGGGTGAGGACATGCCTCCAATTTAGAAATTCCAAGTAGCGAAGGCCGAGGGGAGAATCTCCCCATTCTTTGCTCCCTCGTGTGGCCACATTTCCTTTGGTGTGAGTAAAATGTGCCCCTATTTGCAGAGAAGTGTCATCCTTTAGAAGAAACCTTTGCGGGGGCCACCTGTGTGGCTCAATCAGTTAAGCATCAGCTCAGGTTGTGACCTTGGGGTTGTGGAATTGAGCCCCGCCTGCTGGTGCTGGCCGTGCCTGAAGGAGCACTGGTTGGGGAGGGGGCAGCACAGGAAGGGGCCCAGACATTCTCGGGCAGTCAGCACCTTGAGGGAAGAGACTCGATTTTTCTCCCCAGGAATAAATCCAGATGTGGTGGGACTTAGCGTTTATACAAGGTTGCGAGGGCTCCTTCAGAAAAGACAATAACACAACAACACAGGGCCTAGAAGGGCTCGGGTGCAAGAGAGGGGACTAGCCTGTCCCCCACCCTGTGGTCTACTAGTGTGCATAAGTGTGCAGTTCTCAGACACTCGCTAAACACAGAGGAAATCCATACTTGGTGTTACTGATGCAAGTGGTTGAGATTCGGATTAGAAATTAGTCCATGAAGCAAAAACGCTTCACAGGAATCCTGTAACTGCTCCATTATTTTCTGAATAATTTTCTTTGAGGAAATACAATTTTTCTTGATTTGTCTCCATGGAAGGGCCTAATTTTAAAAAGATATTGAGCCAAGAGGAGTAAGAAGAAAAGCTACTCCTTAACCAGATTCCTGGCGAAAGAATTTTTGCTTTCCCGGAATTTGCCTAGTACAAGTTTTTGCTCCCCTGTAACTTGCCAAAGTAACCCTGAGGATAAGGTGAGCTGAATTGTGTTCTCTTAGGCAATTTGAGTGGGTGGAGTCTTTTTTTTTTTTTTAATTGAAAAATGTTCAGTCACCTTGAGCTCTCTGTTTTAATTCCTGCATCACGACGGGCTTACTGAAATAGTAATGTAAGTAAGGCAGAATGCTCTGATTTTTCTAGAAAAGTCCTCTGTTTGTATACATTAAAAAAAAAAAAATCCTTCATGTAAAATAGTGCTAATGTTGCTGATTTATCTTCCTTGAACTTGGGAAGGCCAGTCGTTAAGGGCCTGATACATAAACCTGTCTGCCTGGCATTGTTACACAACTATGACCTTTTCAATTAGTGGGACTCTATTAAATATTGATGTAAAATGCTAATGTGCGTAAATATTTAATAGACCCACTAATAATAAAAAAAAATAGCAAATCTAAGCATGGTGCAGAGAGGCATCTGTTTATTGCAAAAATGTGGAGCGATAGTAGAACGCCTTGTGTAACATTTGCTCTTTGTGACCCAGAGTACTCAGTCCTTTTTCCAGCTAACTCAGAATGTTAGGCAAGTTTTAAAAGCTGGCTTCCCTTGGGCTGGTGTGGTGTGTGTGAGTTCGGGGAATGCAGAGCAGTGGAGTTAAAAAATAATCCAGTTGACAATGCTTCTTGTCAGTGTGCTTGGCCGTTGCAGGAGTCAGGGATCAGGTGTTTCCCGAATTTTGCTCATTTTCCTGGTACGCAGGACTTGACTTCTTTTTCTTTTTTTCTGGGTGGGCATATCTTGTTTGCATCGTTTCTCACTCCACAGTATGAAAGAACTGTGGAGAAGCTTGCAGAAAACCTTGGGTGTGTTATCTGTCACTCACTCAGGAAGTGATTCTTCAGGAAGCTTCTAGAAAGATGGTGGGTCTTGAAGCCAGGCAGCTGTGGTTGGACTCCCAGGCCCATCACTCACTGAGGTGAACTGGGTCCTCTCAGTCCTATCCTTTGCAGCTTTCGAGAAGCAAAGTTTCTGTAAACCATGATCACCAAGTTCTCAGTCCCCCAAATGGGAGACGAGTTCGGATTTTACTTGGGTGCATACATGAGTAGAAGTCTCTGTCCTAGAATAAGAACATCATCTGCCTGGCTGCAGGGACTTCTGAAGAAACAGCATATAAAACAATAACAAAGTAACAGTAACAGCCGGGGCTCCCGGTTGATGATTGACGAATGCACATTATGTCCCAGGCACTGTGCCAGGCATTTCTTGTGCAGGATCTGATTTTATCCTCCTACTTACCCTTTCCAAGCTGCAGCTTATAACCCATTATGGGATTAGAATTTCAGTTCTGTGGGTCCTGACAAGCATTAAAAAAAAAAAAAAAAAAAAAAAGACTGGAATAAAAAGTACCAGAAGAGACTATAGGTAATACGGTGACGGCTTGCTCTGTGGGCTTGTGGCTTCAGCAGTTCTGGGCATCCTCTGTGCTCACCGTGAGAAGCGGGATCACCATTGGTCACTATACAGCACTATGACTATGCTGTTTCTTTTCTTTTCTTTTTTTTTTAAGATTTTATTTATTTGAGAGAGAGAGAGAGAGTATGAGCAGGGGCAGAGGGAGAAGCCGACTCCTCGCTGAGCAGGGAGCCCGATGTGGGGCTCGATCCCAGGACCCTGAGATCATGACCTGAGCTGAAAGGCAGAAGCTTATCCAACTGAGCCCCCAGGCGCCCGCATTATGACCATCTTCTTGACTGTATTGCCTGTGTCTTACTGTAATCACTTCATAACTGGAGTTTGTACCTCTTACCTGCCTTCACCTGTTTCCTCCATCCCCCGCGCCCCCCCACCTCCCGTCTGCCAACTACCAGCTTGTTCTCTGTATTTAAGAGTCTGTTTTTTTTGTGTGACAACACACTTATTTTGTTTTTTAGATTCCACATGTAAGTAAAATCATATATATTTGTCTTTCTCTGTTTGACTTACCTTCCATAACTTGGCTATCGTAAATCATGCTGCAACAAACACGGGATACTTAGGTCTTCTTGAATTAGTGTTTTCGTATTCTTTGGGTCGATACACAGGAGTGCGATTAGGGGATCGTATGGTAATTCTACTTGAATTTTTAAAGGGCTCTCCATATGGCTTTCCACGGGGGCTGCACCCGTTTGCCTTCCCACCAGTGGTGCAGGTGCGTTCCTTTTTCTCACGCCCTGGAAGAGTGGCCTTTTGCTTTCCAAAGCTGCCCTAGAGATTAGCACATCAGATAAAGATGTTGAAATCTTGATGGAAGAGTAGCAGAGATAGGAGTCGTGGGTGGGGAACCCCCCCCCCCATCCCCATCTCTCTCATTGTCTTCTGGAGGACTGTGATTCTCAGCCAAGGGTACCAGAGAGCAGCCCAGAGCAGCCCAGACTGCTGCCTTTGGGAACTGGCTTGGTGGCTGCTTTTCCCAGACGCTGGCTTTGGTGGGTGTGGGACCCATTCGCATCTCAGTCAGGAGCTGATGCCCAGGGGAGCCTGAAATCTCTGTTCACGAGGCTCCAGATTCCTCGTGGCTCCAACTTCCCTGTGAGTAGCCGGGGAGAAATTCAGCCACCTCAGCCCCACAAAGAACCCAGCTCCGTGAATACACATCAACGATGGAGAAATAGGAGAAATAGTTCAAAGTTTCTTTTTACCCTTTTTGTAGCCTGATCCTGGAGTTCTTCACCGCAGGTAGCTTCCAGGGACCGGAAGCAGCTTTGCAGAAAGCCCAAGGTTTCTGTTCTTCCCTTCTGCCTGATTTTTCCCAAGCACCCAATTCCTCCTGGCACATTTATTATGCACTTAGGTTTACAGAAACAAGTCTCCTGTGATTCTGTAGGAACATACACCAGCCATTGTGTAATGGGAGGAGGCTTAGGCTTTACAGAGGAAGTATACTGCGTCTCCACACAGTGCTGTTAGCACAGAAGCAAGAGAGACTCGAGAGAGAATCTGGGACCAGGGCTCAAGGATATGGCAAGCTTTTTAATGATCCAATTCAAGAATCTTTCAGATAGTTCATTTTTTATTATAAAAGTAATTTTTAAGAAAAGATTTTATTTATTTAAGAGAGAGAGAGAGAGAGAGGGAGAGAGCAAGAGAGAGAGAGAGCGAGCGAGAGAGAGAGAGCGCACAAGCCGGCAGTGGCTGGGGCTCGGGGGAGAGGCAGAGGGAGAAGTAGATTCCCTGTTGATCTGTTGATCAGGGAACCCGATGGGAGACTCCACCCCAGGAGGCTGAGATCCTGACCTGAGCCAAAGGCAGATGCTTAACCAACTGAGCCACTCAGGCACCACTAAAAGTAATTTTGTTTTAAAGATTTTATTTATTTACTTGACAGACAGAGATCACAAGTAGGCAGAGAGAGAGGAAGCAGGCTCCCTGCTGAGCAGAGAGCCCGATGGGGGAGGGGGATTCGATCCCAGGATCCTGGGATCATGACCCGAGCTGAAGGCGGAGGCTTTAACCCACTGAGCCACCCAGGTGCCCCAAAAGTAATTTTTTTAGAGTACTTCTTCTGTGTGAAGAAAAACTTGAAGGAATAAAAATCCTTCCCCATCCTACCATCAAAAAATAGCCTGTGGTAACATTTTATTGTGTTTCCAGTATTATTTATGTGAGGTTGTACAGGTAGTATTGAATTCCTCCATTTTCACTTAATGGTAGATGGCACCCAGCTCTGTCTGCACAAATTCTTCATTAGCATAGTTTTTATGGTCCGTATTCGTCCATCTTTGAGCTGTGCCTTTACTTACTTACCCATTCCCTTATAATTGAGTGTGTAGGCTGTTTTCCGTTTTCCCTTACATAAATAATGAACAGCTTTGTAAAATAGTCTTTATCTACATTTCTCAACTTATTCTTAAGAAATGCAAAGTCAGAATTTTAAGGGCTTTTCATATTGTCAAATGGATTTGCAGAAACCTTGTACCAATTTGTGTTGCCACGAGTTGAGCAGAAGCGCGCCCTTCCTCTCCGACCCCGGACAGCATTGATGTGCATAATCTTTCCTCAGTCTGATAAGTGCAAAGTCCTGTCTCCTGTAAATTGGTAATTCTTAATGTAAGGAATCTTGTGTTAGTCGGTCCGTGAGGGAAGTATGGCCTCAAGTAGAGTTTTACTTCGGTTAAGGAAACTTAATTGCAATGTATCAACAAGGTTCTAGAACACTCACTCTTGCAACAGACGTTTATTGAGAGTTTTCTGGGTGCTGAACTTATGGAAATGAATTCCCTGTGTCTGCCTGCAAGCGTCCCAGGATGAAGCAGGACTAAGTGCTCAGTAGCCAGAGGGTTGAGGGACGTAACCTCACTGGTGGGAACCCGGAGAAAGGAACACTTAGCACAGGGTATGTGTGTGTCTTTGGGAAGAATGTCATGGGTTTCTAGAAAGGGAGTGCATTTACATTTTGGAATAGGACATTATTATTTTGCATGTTTATCTTAAAAACAGAAAAAGGTTTTGGTTTTTAGATAGTTGAACTGTGTGGGGTGATGGGAAATACATATTTGGTGTTTGTCCCTTAAAACAGCTCCAAAAACCCTTGGAGTTTCCTGAGTGAGGGGAGTAATAGGGGCACCTTTTATTATTAAAAACAGGCTTTATTATTAATAGCAGGCTCCTTTCATAGCCTGAGTTATGCTGATGAGGCCAGTGGTTGGGGATGGGGTGGGGTAAGTAGTTTCAGGTTGGAGGTAGGTCACCAGCAAGACCAAGCCTTGACTGGAAATTTGAACTTTTAGCCCCACTCCCAGGCCTCCAGCAAGGGGAGAGGGGCTGGAGGTTAAGTTCAGTTGCAAGTAGACAGTGATGTGATCTTCCAGTAATAAAACCTCCACTAAAAGCCCTTAAACGGGGGCGCCTGGGTGGCTCAGTGGGTTAAAACCTCTGCCTTCAGCTCAGGTCATGATTCCAGGGTCCTGGGATCGAGCCCCGCATGGGGCTCTCTGCTCAGTGGGGAGCCTGCTTCCCTTCCTCTCTCTGCTTGCCTCTATGTCTGCTTGTGATCTCTGTCAAATAAATAAATAAAATCTTAAAAAAAAACAAACAAACAAAAACCCCCCAAGAAACCCCTCTTAAACGTCTGGTTTTGGAGCATTCCCGGGTTGGTGAAGCCACGGAGGAGGGGGAGCTGGGACCGTGGTTTAGCAGCTCTGTGCTGCTTCCCCGTACCTTTCCCCCTGCATCTCTTCCACCGGACTGCCCCTGAGTTGTATCCTTTATAATGAACTGGTAATAGTAATTTCCCGAGTTCTGTGAGCTCTCCTGGTAAAATACCCAGCCTGCGGAGGGGGCCTGGGAATCCTTGATTTATAGCTGGTCGACCAGAAGTGTGGGAGGGCTGTTCCCTTGGCATCTGAAGTGAGGAGCAAGGGGAAGTCTGTGGGGCCGAGCCCTTAACCCAAGGGGTCTGTGCTCACGAACTCCGGCTGGTTAGCGTCAGAACCGGGTTAAATCACAGGGCCTCTCCTGGTGATGAAGTCCCAGAACCTAAGTCAGGTTCGGTGGGGTGAGGAGGTTCGGAGCTGACGACTAAAGAAAGAATTCTTAAGACGTCGTTGGTGCAAAAGGTGACTTATTAGAGCACGGGGACAGGGCCCGTGGGCAGGCGGAGATGCGGCTGCCCCAGGTTGTTAGGAGTGGTTGGTTATATACACAGGAGTTGGGTAGGTGAGGACAAAGGGGTGTTCAGAAGGGCTGTTGGGGCAAAGAATACTACCAGGATATTGAAGGCTTAGTTGCTCTCAAGTAAAGACAATTGGAAGTCTGGTGGAATGTTACATTCCTGCTATCAAGCATCCTTGTTAATGAGATTTAGGTTTAGAAGAAATTTAACTTTATTTACTTTTCCTTCTACCTCCGCCTCCTTCGGTTTTTTATGGAGGGGAGGGTGACATTAGGCTTGAGGAACTGAGTTCTGTGTCTTTGGAAATTGGGCTATTGATAAGGTTACTTCTTTGTTGTAATCTCAAGGACATTTGCAAACCAAGGGAGACTCCTGTCTTGCAGGATTGTGATCTCAGCAAGTTAACTATTTATCATTTTATGGCAGTCAGGGGTGCCTGAGGAATGCTACACCTATGGAGGGGAGCGGATGGAAGTGGGGGGGGAGCAAGGCGCCAGCTCTTGCTTTGTCCTCAGCCAGCCTCCTGCTCCCTCATCACTGGTGTCAGGGAATTGCAGAACTGGTATTGGAAACACACCATGTGTTTGCTGTTGGAAAGCATCTGAGAAATTTCCTAGACCAAGATGACCTTAAAAATGTGTTGTTGACATGATATGCTTCTTCTTCTTCTTCTTCTTCATTTTTGAAAGATTTTATTTATTTATTTATTTGAGAGAGAGAGAACATGAGAGGGGAGAAGGTCAGAGGGAGAAGCAGACTCCCCACGGAGCTGGGAGCCCGATGCGGGACTCCATCCTGAGACTCCGGGACCATAACCCGAGCCCAAGGTAGCTGCCCAACCAACTAAGCTACCCAGGTGCCCCGAGATGATACGCTTCTGATTTAAAAAAAGATACACAAAAAAGGAAAACAACAAAAATAAAATTATCATAAAAATACTGTTTAAACTTGAGGAGCCTTCCAAATATATTGCTCTAAATATATACACAGAGCTGTATGTACAGGTCGTTGGTTTTTAAATCTTTTTTTTACACGAACAGCCTTATCCTACGTATCGTGTATATATAGATGTACTTTCTTCACTTAGCAACATCTTGAACTTATTCAGTCGATAAATAAAGACTCACATCCTTTTTTCTGCTGCCCGAACAGTGATGCCTCTCTGTATGGGCCACATGTAGTTACCAGCCCTAGTTCGTGGCTTCTCACGCTCCCTGAAATCTTATGGCATCATTGATACCAAACCAGAAAAATAGCAAAGGATTTCTAAACAACAAACTTGTTCATTCCCTCAGTTTATCCCAGCATGGCTTGGGGTGTGTGTGTGTGTGTGTGTGTGTGTGTGTGTGTGTGTACAGAGAGAGAGAAAAGGGGACGACGGGGGGTGGGGGGGGGGGGGGGGGGGGGTGGGGGTGGGGCTGGGGTTGGGGGGAATCTCTTGTCATGCATTTAATTTGTTGCCTCCTGGACTCTAGTGGCGGTCTCAAAGAAGCAGACACCCTCGTCTGCACTGTGCTGTGGCTCCACAATAATTGCCCCAGACTCTTAATTTATGTCTGTCTTTGGATGCACCTTGTCACGTGAAACAACATAATCTTACTGTAATGTTTGCCAATATAAATGGTAAATTCATCGTGATTTCTCAGGCTGATTCCGTAGAGTTGAGCCCATAGTGTACAATGCTCTCTCCTTTCTTGTTGCTTTGCTTTCTTCCTGTCCTTTCTTCTTCCCCTCAAAAACTGCATGGTTTTATCCCATCACCGTAAAAGTAGGTCTTAGGGGCCTGGATTTTGCCCGACTGCAGAGCGGCTGCTGGCCGGGAAGGCACTGGAACTTGACGTGTGTCTGTCTAATAGAACCTAATGGAAAATTTAATTTCGTGATTTCTTAATTCAAATGAACTTTTAATAACTTAAGGTATGTTATTATTTCCTCTAATAACTGAATCAATAATTACATTTAAACGGAAAAAAATAAACGTGATTCATGTAGTTTTTTTTTTTTGCTGCCAATAACACTCTGCACCAAAATGCCAACTGTGATCAGATTAGGGTAAGTGACATTATTATATAAAGTGATTAATATTTTCGGAGGTCATTAGAGCTGCCATTTGGGGAGCTTGAGACGATTTCTATGTAGGCAGACAATTTGTTTCTCTAAACTGGGTGCTGCCCAGAGAAAGGCAGTACCCAGTTTAGAGAAACAAACTTGTCTACAGGATAAATCTGTGTTATTAAGCTAGGACACCTAATTGAACTTTTCAGACTTTCCTGCTTCCTGCCACAGTCACAAGGCAGCATTTTCACAGATCTGTGGCTTTCAAGTATGAAATTCATCATCATTTGTGCAAAGACCATGAAAGGGAGGGAGTTGGAGAGCTGCGGGGGCGCTGATGGGCTCACATTCCTGTGGTGGCGGCGCCCTCGTGTGGCAAAATGCATCAGCCTTTTCTGCCGCCCCCAGACCAGGGCTGCATGCAGGTGGCCGATGGGTCACTTCCCCATGCGGGATCCCTGTTACATTCCGCCAGCTGAGCCACCTGCTCTGGTTATCTTGCATGTTTTTCCCGTTTGCACAAAGCTTGTAATAAGTTCTGGCTGGGATATAGAAATCCCACTTGTTACATGGGGGTCCTTGCCTTTTGCAAGGACAACGTGGTTTGTCAACTGGCTGTTTGGAACAGAGCAGTGTTTTCCTAAGGGGTGGCTGGGAACCCCGGGCATCCGCAGGGACCTTTACCGCGGCTGTGCGCCTGTTCCGGAGCAGATTTGTGAGCTGGGAAGACCCAGTTAGGAACGGGAGTACCTTTCCTGTGTTTGTTAAGTCACTGCTGTGGGCCCTGGGGGTTCGGGCACCACTGGAAGAGAAATGGGGCTGGTTATTGGAGGTGCAAGGGGAAACATGATGTGTTAGGTATCCCCCCCCCCCCAATGCTGCCTCCCTCTCCTGTCCCCGAAGTGGTGGTGGGAGGGGAGAGTCCAGACCACGTGAGAGGAGTAGATGTTTCATTTCCTCTCTTGGGGACTGACTACTCCTCAAATCCCTTAGACCCTAGGCCTCCAAACCTCAGTTGAATTGAGATCAGGTTCAGTGGCTCTGGCACTCAAGGTCACTCCCCCGCCCCCTGCCCCAGGCTGCCTCTCTGTGGAGCTGGGAGTGATTGTTGAATGTGTCTATCTCATACCTGACTTCCCATGGGTGAAGACATTCGACAAAGAACTATCAGATTTGAACTTGGCTTCCACTGTAACTTAGCTCTAAGGACAAAGTGGGCTTGTCTTGCAAGCCGTATGTTTCCCATTATATGTCAGGAAATTGGCCTCGTAGTTAATGTGTGATTCCCACGACAAACGGCCCCGCAGAGGAAGTCTGTTCTTGATGTGCTGACGGGGCTTGGGTTTTGGAGACACTGAGTCAAGAGGTGGCTGGATCCCAGTGCCGTCTCCCTTTGGTCCCTTTGGGAGATGCTTCTCGGTGTCTGTCTCTGCGTTCCTCTGCTAGCTTCATAGTTAGGACTAGCTGAACAGTAAACTGCCTTAGAGATGAATGAAGCTTTGATTCAAAAGGTAACTTCTTTCCTCCTAGGATACTTGGGATGAACTCCTGATTGGCAACGTAGAAATGAAAAAGGTTTTGTCTTGCCCCAGGTAAGGAAGGATTCTGTGAGAGTCAGCCTTTGGGCGGGCGGGGGGAGGTGGCTCATTCGATGGTTCCTAACCACCGCCTTATCGTTGGTTCTTGAATAACAGGTGCATTTTGACCACTGTAGACCCAGATACCGGAGTGATAGACCGGAAGGAGCCACTGGAAACCCTGAAGAGGTAAATAGCCATGTGTCCGCTGTGTTTTTAATATTATCCCCATCCCAGAGCTGCCGGTGGGGGTAGGTGCCCCGCCCGAGCACCTTTCCCTCTGCCTTCTAGTTGGCATGTGTGTGGGTTAATCGCTTCCTCCTTTTTTGTGGATGGATCTTCGAGTGCTTTTGACAGATTTTTCATTGTCTAATGCTGTGTTTGGAAATTTTCAGATCTCTCATGTCAATTTTCAATACATCACGTGGGCATGTCCAAATGAAGACCCCAAATGCTGTAGTTATTTTTATTGTACCTCGGATCTCTTCATTAGACGCAACATCAAGGATTATGAGGCTAATTGAAGTTGCATACTGAAATATGAGAAAAGCAGAAATGGAACAAGTTGTCAGAGTTTATCTGGGACTACCTTTTGGGCCCGGGTGTTGTGTTTTCTTATTAGCTGACTTTAGTTATCAATAGAGAATGTGTTTTTAACACGAAGTCAACATTTTTGGGAGATAATATTCTATTTTATTTTCTTTTTCTCTGTCTTGTTGTTGGTCTCCAGGGCTTTTGAGTTAGAGAAGAGGTTATTTCTTGAAGCCTTCGGATATGCAGTTGTGTTTTGTTTTTTGACTTTTGAGATGAGGTGAAGTTAATTTTTTTCTGTTTAGACAGGGCTTTTGAAAGACATTAACTTTGTCAGTCGTCCTGCTTCATGCCTGTTGCATCTGTATCTTTATTTTTGTTCACCAAAGAGCCTCAGTTTTGGGCTGGTAAACCTGGGGTGGGGGGGAAGCGTATTATTTACAAGCATTGAACAGGTTTGGAGGGCGCCTGAGTGGCTCAGTGAGTTAAGCATCTGACTCTATTTCAGCCCAGGTCACCATCTCAGAGTCCTGGGATCAAGTCCCGCATTGGGCTCTGCACTCAGCAGGGAGCCTGCTTCTCTCCTGCCCCCAAATAAATCAATTAACTGATTAAAGAAAAAAGAACTTGGCGAGTGCAGGCAGTTCCATTTTGAGACTGTGTGGGCATTTGTTTCCGGGAGTTGTGAAGTCCGAGCTGCACATGCGAACATACCACTTACTATTTTTTTTTTTTTAAACATACCACTTATTTTGAGTAACACTTAAAGTTTTTTCAAACTAAAACCATTTAAAAATTGTATAGACCCTCAGGATGCTTCTAGGAAAACAGGCTCCTGGCCCACAGACTTCTCTGTCCACGTTGTGGAAGAGGCTTGCTACTTATGTATAGGTCATCTGGGAATGGAATCTTGAATTCCCTTTTTTTGAAAAATTTTAAAGATTTTATTCATTTATTTATTTGACACAGAGACGGGGGAGTGGGGAGCAGACTTCCCACTGAGCAGAGAGCCCGATGCGGGGCTCGATCCCAGGACCCTGAGATCATGACCTGAGCCGAAGGCAGAGGCTTAACCCACTGAGCCACCCAGGCGCCCCTTGAATTCTCTCGAGAGCACTTAGATTCTGACTTCCTTTTTGTACCTGATGGTGAATTTTTGCTTCTTTCAGCTACCGCCTGTGTGATCCTTCCGAGAAGGCAATATACAAGTCGTCCCCACTTTTTGGGGTCTATTATTCAGTGGAGAAAATTGGCGGCCTGAAAGTCGGTGACCCCGTGTACCAGCTGGTTCAGTGACATGGTAGGTGCAGGGCCAGCTTTGCCGCTGGAACGCATTGCCTCGCGGCCACCGCCACATTTTCTTGTGTTGAGGTGTTTTTACATTTTGCTGCTTTAACTCTTGGGAGAGAGTGGGTGGGTTCTGCTCTTTGAAGTTGGAAAATGGCTTTTATTTTTCTTCCCTCCACAATCTGATTTATTTCGCCCAGGCGGCTCTCCCGCTTCCCGTTCGGTTATAAGATACTGATGCAGGGGCCCCGGCCAAAGACAGGGCGATGTTCTCAGATCGTGACGGGATAAGGAAATGAAGGTGAGCGGGTCTTGAGTTCGAGGTTGATTTTTTTTCTGTCTCTGATAGAAAAGTGAGGGGAAATGTGTAAGTTATGCAAAATCCACTTGAGAAAAACATGAAATACTTTCTCTGACCTGATTTCATCAGCCAAATGCAACCTGACGCCTGGAGCATAATGTCCACCCCCCAAATTATAGAAATAAAATCATTTGGAAGACTTCAAACTGAGGTTTTTAAGCAACTCTTTTCTTTCTTTCTTTTCTAAAATATTTTATTTATTTATTTGACGAGAGAGGCGCAGCGAGAGAGGGAACGCAAGCAGGGGGAGTGGGAGAGGGAGAAGCAGGCTTCCCGCGGAGCAGGGAGCCCGATGCGGGGCTCCATCCCAGGACCTTGGGATCATGACCTAAGCTGAAGGCGGATGCTTAACCACTGAGCCACCCAGGCGTCCCTTAAGCCACTCTTTTCATAAAAATCTATAACCCAGTTCCGAAAGTCACCTCACGTCAAATTCTTGACTGTCCTTTCTAATCCTGGCCTGACTTTCTTTCTTCACCTTCTCGCTCGAGCAGCCTTGGGGACAACATGGGATGCCAGTCCAGACTGCCTAGATCCAGCGCCCGGGACACAGGTCCCAATCCTGGCAGATCCTTTTCCTAACTTGGTTGAGTTATTTAACCTCTCAGCCTCGTACCCTTATCCACAAGGTAGAAATACGGCAGTACTCATCAGAACAGTCATCGTAGTTACTTTGAGGCTTCATTTATATAAAGGTGCCTCATTGCCACAGAAATGTGAGGTGTCCCAGGGCAGAGCAAAGGAGGCAGTTGACTGACTACACTGCCAGGGAGCAGGGGGCAGCACAGAGAAGAGAGAGTGTCTGCTCGGACATTCTAGTGAGGGGCTAGAGTTGTAGGGCAGAGTGAGGGGCTTATGGAGACTTGGGCAATTTTCCCATTGTTGGTAATATTAGAACTCTCCCTGGTTGTAAGTAGCCCACTGATTAGGTACGGCCTGTGGATTAATGAGCCTGTTTGCATTCAGCTCTCTGGTCACTGTGGCCATTTTGTCTTGCCCAAGCTCTAGCCTGTTGCCTAAGAACAGCCTCGACAACCAACACAGAAAATGCTCAGTAAATATTAGCCACGATTTTTGTTGTCACCATTGCAGAGTGGCTCCTAGGAAAACGGGTGGAAACCAGCAGAAGGTAAACATTCTTACCAGAATCAACTCTTGCAAATCTCTGGCTGTAGGACTTAGTTGAGAGAGAAAAACAGAAGTCCATCCACATTGTCCCTTCCTTTCCCAACCCAAATGCATTCCTTACGGATCCTTTCTTCCCCAGAGGGAGCTGTTGCTTTTGCTGGTCTCATTTTGCATAACTGGGCTTGGCTTTCTGCCTGCCTGGAACTCGCAGGTTATTGGTTCGTTCTTCTGGCTCGTTCTTCTGGCTGTCCTCGGGAGTGACCCCAGCCTTCAGGACGTTAATATCCTTTGCACCCTCGTTGAGGACCTGTCTTATGCGCAAGGGGAGGTTATTCGGTATTGCCAAAAATATTTCAGATCTGGGGTGCCTGGGTGACTCAGTTGGTTGAGTGTCTGACTGTTAATTTTGGCTCAGGTCATGATCTCAGGGTCCTGGAGTGAAGGCCCTCTACGGGCTCTGTGCTGAGTACGGAGTCGACTTGAGATTCTCTCTCCCTCTGTGTGTCCACAATGGCCCGCCTCCCTGCCCCTGCTCATGCTTTCTCTTTCTAAAATAAAATAAATAAATAAATAAATAAATAAATAAAAGAGAGAAGCATTTAAAATTTGAACCGTATATCAGGAGGGAAAGAAGCAAATCGAGGACAATACCTTCGGATGGGTGGATCAACCCAGAATCTAAATTTTTTAAAGAAGGTAGAACTACGGTCCTTATCTGACAGATCTTTTGCAAACCAAAAGTCAGCTCTAGGGGCAGTTCCAAACTCACCTGTTTCTTTACCAACCCCCAAACTTCCCTTATCTGTCTCCAAAGGCTTGATTGGCCCTCGGAAACAAAAGTCCTTCTCGGAGGAGCTTCCATTCTTTCTGTGTCCCTTAGTTGTGCATCGTATCATGTCTTCGAAGTTTAAACACAGCTCCCGATCCGGTATCTGCGACTAAGGGAAGAAAAGAAAAAGGAAAAGAGGCGTTTTTGAAAATGCGAACTACTGTAAGGGCATGTGTGCCCAGCCGCCCGCAAGCCTCCTTCATTCCAGAGACAAATAAAAGTCTTCGAAATCTTCTCCAGCAATACGAGTAACTATAAGGTTTTCACATCTGTGGGTTTATGTGTCTGTTAGAAGTGTGAGGCATTTTTCTTCCTCTGGATGGTATTGCTAAAAGTAATTTGTGAAAGAGCTCTGTTTAGTTGGTTGGAAGACAAGCATTTGTGTTTTTTTTTAAATTTTTTTTTCTCATTTCTTTTTTAAGTTTTTATTTATTTATAGGCAGAGAGACAGGCAGAGAGAGTGGGGGAAGCAGGCTTTCTGCTGAGCAGAGAGCCCGCTGTGGGGCTCGGTCCCAGGACCCTGAGATCATGACCTGAGCCGAAGGCAGAGGCTTAACCCACTGAGCCACACAGGTGCCTGGGAAGACAAGCATTTGTAAGGCGTGGACATTCTAGAACTCTGGAAAAGATAGAAATTAACCCAAATGTTTTCCAGCTTCATGAGATCTGAGGAAATGTTTTGTGTTAAAGCTAATTTAAGTTCGTTGATTTAGGGCGTCTGGGTGGCTCAGTCAGTTAGGCATCTGCCTTCTCAGGTCTTGATCCCAGAGTCCTGGATTGAATCGGGCGCGCAGCAGGGAGTGGGCTTCTCCCTTCCCCAGCTTGTGCGCGTGCTCTCTCCCCTTCACTCTCTTTCAAGTAATATACAAAATCTTAGAAAAAAGTTGTTTGGTTTCATTAAAATAGACACATTGTTGGGTCCCCCAATAATGGGTCCATGGTCAAAGGAGCGAGACTGATACAAAGCGAAGGTCAAGCAAGGCTTTATTTTGCGCCAAGCATCAAGAATCAAACCGACCGTCAAACAGACCAGTCAGGGCTGCTCCTTACAGAGAGGGTGACCCCTCCCTGCCCCACAGACCAGCCTTTAAAGGCAAAGGCCATGTGGCTGGGCCTGGCCACACACAAGTGGCCAAGGACATTGTAACACAGAAAGCTGCACAGTCATGCTAAGTCACACACGGGTGGCCAAAAGAATTACAATTCACCCTGGTAGATATTTGAATTAGCCTATGACCTTGGCCAGAATTGGGGCTCAAAAGGCGCCCCAAGGGTGGGGCACACACTCCTTGGTAGCTAGGGAGACAGTATGCGCCCCCCCACTGATTGGATGTCTCCACCTGGCCTGACCCACCCTTGTATTTGGGATTTGTTACCTGGGACTGGTTTCCTGGACTTGGTTTTAAGCAAGTTCCCCTGGCGGGGGCGGGGTAGGGTCACTTTAAGTTCTACTGCATAAACAACAAAATGGCTGTTCAACCGAGGTGAGGCTGCTCTGGCTAAATAGGCCCTTACAACATCTTTAGAGTTATCAATATTAAATGTAAAACTTTTATTTTACTTGAGTTTACTAGCAAATAAGTATTTGCTGTCTCTTACAATTTATATATATGCTACACACACACACACACACACACACACACACACACGTATATGTAGACTACACACCCTGTGTGGAGCCCCGTGTCGGGTTTGAGCTCACTGAGATCAAGACGGGAGCCAGGATCAGGAGCTGGATGCCCAACTAGCTGAGCCATCCAGGCGCCCCCGTCTAAGAAAAAAATAGTAGCTCGGGAGAATGACTGACTCCGCCTAAGTTCTCACAGTTTTCTTGGTTAATCTATACATCATTGTCAGGAGCTGTTAAAACACAAAATTCAACCAAATAAATTTGAAGATGTAACTGGCTCTAGTTAGCAGTTCCTGAATCTGGCAGCAGACCAGCCAGCCAGCAGCAGGGAGCTTTGAGGAGTTGTATGAGGTTTTTCTAGAAATAAGGGTGGGCAAGAAGGTTGTCAGCAAAAGAAAAGGATTGTTCCAGAGGATCACCTTCCCTTAGGGAAGGAGAGGAGGCGTCTTACCATGCAGATTACGCCATCGTTCTTTGGGGGATGGAGGCCCCGGTGGCCATCTCGTTGGTGCCCATCGGAAAATTCCTGACTTGGGGCACCTGCGTGGTTCAGTCAGTTAAGCATCTGCCTTTGACTCAGGTCATGATCCTAGGGTCCTGGCATCGAGCCTCACCTTGGGCTCCCTGCTCAGTGGGGTGTCTGCTTCTCCCTCTCCCACTGCCTCCCCCCTGCTCATACTCTTTCTCTCTCTGTCTCTCAAGTAAATAAATCAAATCTTTAAAAAGAATAATAAAGTTGTAGAAGGTTTGTGGAAAAGAATCCTTGAAAAGGAATTTCAATGTGTGGTCGAGCTGGCTAGGATTCAAATGAATAGAATTAAAAATAAGTTTTATTATCAAAAGTAAGCTGGTGAAAATTATAATTTGGGTTTCTCTATTAAAAAGACAAAGTGGATTTTTTTTAAAATTTTTGTTTTTCCTGCACTTTCGGTCTGTTAACTCTTTTTGACCTCGAGCATTCCAAAAGATTTGTTCAACTCATTAGGCTTATTCAGTATATGAGAAGCATTGTCAGATAAGGGGTAATACCAAGCCTTCTTTTTGTGGCATTGTAAAATTGTGGCAGATGCCCCCGTAGTAGCAAAGAAACTGTTAAAAAGTGTGTTTCCCACTTGGGTCTACCTTCATGATTTCCAGTGATCAAGCACCAACTCACTTAACAATAACCTTGCAAAATTTTTAGAATTCTAGCGGCAGAGAATGAAACAACCTTCTTCTTCTTCTTTTTTTTTTTTAAATAAAGATTTTATTTATTTCTTTGACAGACAGAGATCACAAGTAGGCAGAAGGGCAGGCAGAGAGGGGGGGGGGGGGGGCAGACTTCCCGGCTGAGCAGAGAGCCCGATGCTGGGCTCGGTCCCAGGACCCTGAGATCATGTCCTGAGCCAAAGGTAGAGGATTAACCCATTGAGCCACCCGGGCGCCCCGAAACAACCTTCTTCTGATCGTCATAAGGTTGAAGACGCTTCCCAGATCCCAGTTCGAAGGATCCTGTCAGTCACAGCGTAGAGCCTGGTGACTAGGTATCCTGGAAGCGTCATCAGAGGAAGACAGCCATTCTAGCCCCATCAAAGGAGACGTTCCCTGGTGCTCCTGACCATGGACACTGCTGCAAATCTAGAAGGTGTTAAGTCTGGGTACACATCACAAAGCAGGAGAAAGGCTCTCCATGACATCTGGTCCTATGCAGACCGTGAAGACCTAGAAATTAAATTAAGGAGGAAGAGAAATCATGGACTTGCTGTCGACTGCTTCCACCCAAGACCAAGATCAAGACTTTATACTATGTACATGAAATCCTTCTCCTTCTTTTCCTTTCCTTTACTCTGGTCTTAGCTTGGAAAGACAACACACTCGTTCTATGTTGCAGGCCATTGCGAAGGCTAAATTTACCTTGTTGAGTTAAAAGGGACCTACCAGTGTGGGGATTCACTCCTTTTGACGGATCCCTATTTCCCTAGTTAGGAATAAATGTCGATGAGGCTAATTTTCGGGGCGCCTGGGCGGCTCGGTCAGTTAAGCATCCAATTCTTGATTTCAGCTCAGGTCATGATCTCTGCGTTGTGAGATTGAGCCCTGTGTCTGGCTCTGTGCTGAGCGTGGAGCCTGCTTGGGATTCTCTCCCTCTGCCCCCGCCCCCACCACACCCTGGGTTCATGCACGCAGACAACCACACTTTCTGTCTCTAAAGAAACAATGGGGCTAATTTCTGAATTCTTATAGTGATTACAGAGCTGCTGCTGGAGCAGTAGCTGCTCAGGGCAGATCTGCAGAGTCTCTGCCAGAGTAGTTCTTGATAATAGGACCCCTCTTGATTACCTTTGAGCTGAGCAAGGAGGTATTTGTGCTGTGGCCAACACCACCTGCTGTACCTGGATTGACACTTCTGGGGAAACTAAAACTCACTTACCTAAGATCACTGAGCAAGCCACTTGGCCTAAAGGATGACCCCTTCCGTGGAGAGGTCTGTCTTTGATCAATTTGACTTGATTGGTTTGGGTCTCGGGCACCAAGGCTTCAAAGTGAACTCCAGACACCAGGGATTATCCTGCTATTTATAGTGATTATAATAATCTTCCTACTGCTTTGTATCCTCTCAAAACCTTTTTCTATTTCTTTCTTTCTTTTTTTTAGATTTTTATTTGAGAGAGAGAGTGAGAGAGGGAAAGTAGGGGGAGGAGCAGAGGGAGAGGGAGAAGCAGCGTCCCGGCTGAGCAGGGCGCCTAATGCGGGGCTCGATCCTGGGACCCCAGGATCATGACCTGAGCTGAACGCAGACGCTTAACCGACTGAGCCACCCAGGTGCCCCCGTATCCTTTTAAAACTTTAAATGTCTGATCCCAGCCACAGGCCACCAAGCCCATGATCTCCCTAAGACTAAAATGGCAGAAGAGGAACAGAGGACAGACGTAGGGAATGCAGACCTGGAGTTGTAACGTGGGAATTTCACAGACACCGGGGAATGCCGCACAGAGGGACCAGCAGAAGCTGCGAGCCCCACACAGCAGGGCTGAGACGGACGCCGGTGCCTTCGATTTTGAACACAACTCTCGGTTCAGCTGAGAGTCTGGTTCAAAGGGAGGAATTGTTAACAAGAAGACCACAGGGGCGCCTGGGTGGCTCAGTGGGTTAAAGCCTCTGCCTTCGGCTCAGGTCATGATCCCGGGGTCCTGGGATCGAGCCCCACATCGGGCTCTCTGCTCCGCAGGGAGCCCGCTTCCTCCCCCCACTTCTCTCTCTGCCTGCCTCTCTGCCTACTTGTGATTTCTCTCTCTCTGTCAAATAAATAAAATCTTTAAAAAAAAAAAAAAAAAGAACTGCTTTAAAAAAAAAAAAACAAGAAGACCACAGCCCTAAAGCGGTTTCACTCAGTTAAGGCTTCAAGACAGTAAACCAACCTACCTGACCCGACTGCAGTTCCCGTTCCCCTAGAATATACCCTTTGACGGGGCAACATGGAGCTTTCTGGTCAGAAAGTAGGAAGCCGACTAGCAGACCATTCTCTGGAGGGCAGCCTTGCCTCAACAGTGTGTTCCTTGCTAATGAAGTCTGTTCATCTTTTTTTTTTTTTTTTTTTAAGATTTATTTATTTATTCTACAGAGAGAGAGCACAAGTAGGCAGAGAGGCAGGAGAGAGCGAGAGGAGGAAGCAGGCTCCCCAACAAGGAGAGAGCCCGATGTGGGGCTCGGTCCCAGGACCCTGGGATCATGACCTGAGCCGAAGGCAGAAGCTTTAACCCTCTGAGCCACCCAGGCGCCCCTCGGTTCATCTTTTTATGTCTTTTCTCTGCCTTGAAAAACTTTTGTTTAGCTCAGTGGAGCTCCCCTGTCCTTGCTAGATGGGATGCTGTGTGACTCATGAACCGGTTAATAAAGTCAATTAGGTCACACCTGCATGGGATACTGGAGCTTGAAGGGGCCATGAGAGGCCAGGCGCAAGGGAACATGGATCTTAAGCTGTGGGCACGGTGAGGGATGCCTGAGTGCCCAGACAGTGCACGTGGCCAAGATGCTGTTGGCCACTGGGCCCGGAGCAACTCTTAGCCTTATCATCCAGCAGTCTCCCATCCAAACCCAGGACACTTGCCCCGCGGCCCACCCCCTTAGAAGCACGGAGAACTTTCCTTTCTGGCGGGCATTGCTGCTGGGCTTTAAAAATCACGGTCATGTTACTCATCTCCATTGCGAGCCTAGTCTGGTTTCCACGTTCTGGATTCTCTGTATCAGGTTGGTTAAAGCCGTACAAAGGTAGCAGTTAATATTTGCACGGGGTCACTTATTCATTTACACATTCATTCTGTAAGAGTTCATCTGTTCCACTGTAGATGCAGTACACGTTCCTCACGGTGAGTTCAGAAAATACCAGCGAAGTTGGGGAAAGAAATCACCCACTGTCACTGTTAAAGATTGTATTCTGGTTGCTTTTTTGTTTGCTTAATGTAGCCATGATCTGTGTGACATATGTAATATGTACATGTGTATATCATACGTACCATATCCAGATAGATGTTGTGTATCATGTGATATATATGGGATCTGTGTCATCTGTATATCAGATACATATATGCAGAAGTATGTATCATACACACTTTTGTAGACCTCCCGGCTTCTCAAACATCATTTCTGATGGGACGGCTTCATAACATGAATTGTAGAAATATACACCGTGTTCTAAACACCATTTTATTAGTATTTGACACTTGGAATATATCCAATTTTGTGGCACATAATAGTATAGCATATATCTTTGTATGCAAAATCATATTTTATTATTTTTTAAAGATTTTATTTATTCATTTGAGAGAGAGAGAGCACACACACGCACAGGCCGGGGGGGGGGGGGCACAGGGAAAGGAACAGGCAGCCTTCCTGCTGAGCCGGGAGCCTGTGGTGGGGCTCGATCCCGGGACTCTGAGATCACAACCCCAGCTGAAGTCAGACCTTTAACAGATGGAGCCACCCAGGTAGGTGCTCCAGGGCCGTTTTACAATAAAGTGTTTTCTGTAAGTTAGATCGCTAAAGTGGAATTATTGAGGTGCGGGATAAAGGCGTGTATTTCGGCATCTTGACCAACGGCTTTCAAAGTGTTCTTCCCTTGGGCGCCCCTCATGTCCCGTGGGAGAGATCCTGGCTCGGCTCTTGCCAGACCTGGGTGGGCCTCTCAGTCTTAACGGGCTGCTTTTTCCCATGGAGGTAATTTGGCACAGGATGTAGTTTATGTGTCTTGCATTTTATCCTCACCGAGGGACCGTTTTGTGAGTGTTGGAGGTATTTACGACCAGTAGGAGAAATAACCAAATAACTAGAGGTCCTTCCTTCTCATTGATTCAGGTTTCCGGGTCCGGGAGGCCTTCGTAGGATTTCACCCACAGCAGCAACAGCACCGTCCCGGGCCATCCTCGGGAACCAGCCTGCGGCCATCCTCAGCTGGAAATGAATCCCCATTTTCAGCTTTTTGAAGTTACGCGTGCTCCGAGTGAATGCAGGAAAAGTATTCGAGGCCGAATCAGAAATAAGAAGATAAGTAGATTTTAGGTAATGAGGACTTTTGAAATAAATCACACTGTGAAATTGTTTTGAATGTTACTATGGTGATTACGCTTCTGGATCCCTGACGTTAATATTGATGAGCGTTTAAGAAAGCTCGAAGAATCGCGTTTTAGGGAATGAGATCACCGTTTTCTGAGGTGCCTTTTACAGGTTAACACAAATTCCTGTTGTCGGTCTTGATGTGGCTGTTGAACCTGTCAACCTTTTGCTCACAGGTTTTGGAATCGGGTTGTGCGTGCGTATGGAAGTTATTTTATAGATCTTGTTTTTATTTTCGATTAAGCCTCTGTGGAGCCATCTGGAAGCAATGTGTGTGTAACTGCCAGATACACTGCCTGGAATTCCAAGTATGATGAAGAAAAGATGGGATTTTAAAAAGAATGGAATTTTGAGAGCAGGAGGGAGAGGAGGAAAACATGAGCATTTTTTTTTTTTTTAGGTGCAAATGATTTTTTTTGTAACAGAGAAATGAACTATTTTGGTATGGCTAACCAAAAATCCTCACCGAAGAAATATGTGAACAAATTAACTGACATAATTTTGTGGTTTCTTTAATATTAATAAATGTGAATCTTAGTTGTACTTTTTTCTCTGGTATTTATGAGTCTGCTTTAGGGCTTCTCTCATTTGATATTAGAACGTCTACTGGCATTTATTTTTCTTTACTCTTTTCTAGTAGCCTAGCAAGAGGGCGTCCTTCCAGAGTTAGGAGTGGGCTCCGTAAACATTACCTCCCCTGGTGGGTGGGGGCGGGGTGGGCATCATGCACGACACAGAGGGTCCACTGAGACAGGATGGCCAGTGACCTTGAGGAGACTGTCAAAGGACACTTTGAAGTCAGCCATTGAAATAGAGAAGCAGATTCTTTCCTTTTAAGTTTCTGAAGAGAGCAGCTCCTGGCCGGCTTAGAAGAGCATGTGACTCTTGATATCGGGGTTGCGAGTTCAAGTCCCACGCTGGGTGTCGAGATAACATAAATGAATAAATAAAAACTAAATTTCTGAAGAGAAATTACAGAAGGAGATAAACACAAAGACTGAGTGCCCAGGAGCTATCTTTCTGTGGAGAACGTGGAGAATACGAAGCTCAAGTCCTCTGTCTTGCTGAGGTGTATCGCTCTCTGCTCTGTTACCGGGGCACACATCACCATCTATCAACGTTTGTCTGTGAGAAGCTAGATTTCTTCTGTTTCACCTGTGAGAAGCTAGATTTACCCAAGCCCCTTCTCTCTCCAGCTTATTCCTGGAAGAGGGGTCACCGATGTACTAGGACAGTGGAAGTAACCTTGACCCCTGTGCTCAGAACACAGTTCTTGGCTTTCACAGGACAGGGGCAGGGAAAGGGGGACCTGGGGTCGGATGAGAGAATAGAAGAGATTTTATATATCACTCTTATGTATTATATATATATATATATATATATATATATATATATATATCACGTAATATATATATATATTCTATACATTCACAACACAGCACATAGTTAACACATGTTAACTATAGTCAACATGCTGTTCATTATGTCCCTAGAAACTTTTTCTCTTACAACTGGAAGTTTGGGTCTTCTCACCACCTTTATTGATTTTGCTCCCCCCCAACTTGCTGCCCCTGGTCAACTCGTCTCTTCTCTGTATCTATGGGTTGTTTGTACTCTTGTTTTTGTTCTAGATTCCGCTTATAAATGAGATCATACGGTATTTATCTTTCTCTGACTTATGTCGCTTAGCATAATGCCGTCAAGATCTATCCATTTTATCTTGAATGGCAGGATTTTTTTCTTAAATAAAGCTGAATAATATTCCATTGTAGGTAGACACCACATTTTCTTCATCTGTTCATCTGTCCAGTGGACGCTGAGGTTGTCTCCATGTCTTGGCTGTTGGATATAATGCTTCAGTGAACAAGGGGTGCATAAATCTTTTTAAGTGAGTGTTTTTCTGGATAAATATCCAAAAGTGGAATTGCTGAATCCTATGGCAGTTCTGTTTTTAATTTTTTTATTTTAAAGATTTTATTTATTTATTTGACAGAGAGATAGTACAAGCAGGCAGAGCAACAGAGGGAGAGGGAGAAGCAGGCTCTCTGCTGAGCAGGGAGCCCAATGCGGGGCTCAATGCTAGGACCCTCGGATTATGACCTGAGCCGAAGGCAGATGCTTACCTGACTGAGCCACCCAGGTGCCCCTGTCTTTAAATTTTTGAGGAACCTCCATACTGTTTTCCATAGTGGCTGCAGCAATTTACATTCCCACCGACAGTGTACAAGGGATCCCTTTTCTCCACATCCTCCCCAACACTATGCACAGTCTTTTGTGGTTCCAAACAAATTTTGGGAGTCTTTTTCTTACCTTTTAAAATTTTTTTTTATTTTTAAAGATTTTATTTTTAAGTGATCTCCACACCCAACATGGGCTTGAACTCACAGCTCCAAGATCAAGAGTCACACGCTCCACCAACTAAGCCAGCCGGATAACCCAAGATTGTTTTTTTTCCTATTTCTTTGAAAAATGCCATTGGAGTTTTGATAGAAATTGCATTGACTCTGTAGCTTTCTTTGTGTTCTGTGGCTATTTTAACAATATTAATTCTTCCAATCCATGAGCATGGAACAATTTTGCATTTATTTCTGTGTTCTTTAATTCCTTTGATTAGGGGTGCCTGGGTGGCTCAGTGGGTTAAGCCTCTGCCTTGGGCTCAGGTCATGGTCCTGGGGTCCTGGGATCGAGCCCCTTGTCGGGCTCTCTGCTCAGCAGGGAGCCTGCTTCTCCCTCTCCCTCTGCCTGCCTCTCTGCCTTCTCTATCAAATAAATAAATAAAATATTTTAAAAAATTCCTTTGATTAATATCTTCTAATTTTCAGTGTACAGATCCATCATCTCCTTGGTTGAATTTATTCCCAGATACTTTATTCTTTTATATATATATGGGATTATTTTTCTTAATATCTCCTTCTGATGGTTTGTTGTTCTGTATAGAAATGCAACTCATTTTTGTATATTTTTTTTACTGACTTCAGTTATTCTAATAGTTTTTGGTGGTATCTTTTGGGTTTTCCAAATATATGATCATGTTATCTGCAACACAGAGATTTGCTTCTTCCTTTCTGATTTGGATGCCTTTTATTTTTTTCTTTCCTAATTGCTCTGCTAGGGCTTCCAGCACCCTGTCGAGTAAAGTGAGAGGGTGGACATCCTCATCTTGCTCCTGATCTTAGATGAGCAGTAGTCTCAAAAGAAGTCTTCCTTACATTTTAACAAGTGTCAGACTAATTTTTTAAGTCTGGCCCATGAAACCGGAGCCCAAGACTCTTAAACCACCCTGATCCTGATGGTTGACCCTGTTGTTTAAAACATGACCCGATTGAAAGAGACACGTGACTGAGGTCAGTGCCTGCCGCTTTGGTGGACGGTCCCTTCAAAGCCCTGAAGAAGCCAAGGGACTTCGGGCCAGGACCCGCCTCCCAAACCCCGAGTGCGGGGAAGCGGCCGGGCGCGCCCTGTGCCCCAGACCCAGCAGAGGGCGCTTTTCGCCGCTCAGTGCTGCTCCGACCCCCGACCCCCGAACCCCGGCCGCTGGCTCCCCTCCAGGCTCGGTTCGCGGGCCCTGGGCGGCTAACCGCGTCCGTCCGCCCCGATTCCCACTCCCGCAAGCTCCCTGGTGACCGCGTGGCAGGCGGGAGGGCGGCGGAGGGCAGCGGGACGCTCCGTGCCGGCCGCGTCGTGCCCACCGGCGCCCCATTACCCGCACGGCAGGGACCTCGCGGCCGCCGGATTTCTGACTTAGAAATCACGCTTTGTCCCGCAAGTTTGGGATCTCGGACCACTTGAGGTTTTGTAAAACCGCGCCAACACGTAAAGAAAGTGTCGCTTGCAGCGATCGTGGGGGAGGGCCACGCGGGCCGCGGAAGGCGGAGGAGGCTGCGGGCCGAGCACCCGCCGAAGCGGAGCCACCACCTCCCACCGCCGGCGCCCCAGGGGCCACCCTCAGGCGAAGACCGCGGTACCCGGAGCGCCCGGAAGGGGTTCGGGAGCGGCCTGCCCTTTCGGCTCCGGGCCAAGGGCCGCGCCTCCCTCCCAGCCCCAGCGGCGGCCGCGCTCTGGCCGGGTGACCGCTGGGCGTCGGTGGCGGGCCCCGCCGGAGCTGCCGCCGCCGCCCGCGCTCCCGCCCGCTCGGCCATGGGCGCCGCCGGCTCGTCGGCTCTGGGCCGCCTCGGCCTCCCCGCGCCGTCCCGGCCCGCCTGGCTCGGGGCGGCCGCGCTGGGACTGGCCGCCGTGGCGCTGGGGACGGTCGCCTGGCGCCGCGCGCGCTGCAGGCGGCGCCGGCGGCTGCGGCAGGTGGGCACCGTGGCGCAGCTCTGGATCTACCCGGTCAAGTCGTGCAAGGGGGTGCCGGTGAGCGCGGCCGAGTGCACGGCCTTGGGGCTGCGCTGCGGCCACCTGCGGGACAGGTAAGGCTGGACCGGGGCTGCGCGGGGTGGGCTCCCGCCGCGGGCGGGAGGGGGTGGTCTGCAGAGTCCGCCGGTAGGTCTGTCCTTCCCTTACAATGGGGCAAGGACAAAGAGAGCGAGGGGCACTACCTCCCGTCAGCGGACCCCCGGAGCCCGGGACCCTGGGCCTCTGTGTCCCGACCCAGTTCCCGGAGACAGCTGTCTCTCCGCCTCCCGCCGGCGCTTTCCCTTCTGCGCTCCTGCCGGGGACTGGGTTTGGCGCCCCGGTGGCTGCGTGTGCAAGCGGACTTCAGCTCCGTCTAGCGGAGGCGACGAGCGTCCAGGGATTGGTCCCGCCACATTAGTTTTATTAATTGTCTCTGGAGAACTTGGGGAGACTTGGGGCCGCGGAGCCCAGCCCTCCTGCAGCGCACCCAGGTGGGGGCGCATAGTCCTTAGGACAGCTGTTGCAGTTTAAGCTTCGGGCCGCTTTGGAAGTGCTGTTGCGCTGCCCTTTTCCCGAATTGTCGCAAGGCCTCCTGCAGGGATGAACAAACCGAGCTCCCGCGCCCCCGAGCCGAGGAACCAGGACTCTCTTTTCTCTTGAGCACGCGGGTGCTTTGTGAGGTCCTGTTAGTCAAACCCTGTGTGGGTGCTCACGATCTGCGTGAAGCCTCGGGGTGCAGGGAAGGCTGCAGAGGCCCCGAGCGAGCGGCTTGTTTCTCCTCTGGGTCGGGCGTCAGGCCAGCCCGGAGCCTGGATGTGAGGCTGCGCTTCAAGCGTCTGCAGGGAGCGCAGAGCCGAGCGCTGCTGTGGCCTTCCCGCCTTGCGGCCCCCGCGGACAGAGGCGACTCTCAGCATCAATGCAGGGTGAGCTATGCGTCTTTGCTACAGGAAGGAAGCCAAGAGTCCTAGATATTTCATGGTTTGTACGGAGCTCCCCAACTCTGCAAGATGGTCGACTCTATTGAATTCGTTTTGTAGGCCCCAGAGGCAAAGGGCATTATCACTTTACTGTATGGACTGGGAATAGTTACTGAGCTCATATATTAATAAGTAACAATCAGAGCCTGCATTGTGGCCGACCGTATTTTTGTCCACCCACTACCACCAAGTATGATCGGGAGACGTCAACAAAGGCTTACTGTACTCAGTGTGGCAAGTGCCAGGGAGCGCCAGAAACCGCCTGGGGTGGGCAGGCATGACTTCCTCACTTGAACTGAAAATTCACGAATTTTCAAATAATTATGAACTTTCCAGGCAAGTAAATTGGGAGAGGAACATTCTAGAGAGAGAGACACCGAGGAAGCTGGGTAAAGACCCGGATTTGGACGGAAAGTATGCTGGGGGAAAGATGAGTGAGTTCTTAGAGAATTACGGGAAGGAATTGAAACCGGGCAGATATGTCTACACCACCGTGGCCAAAAGGTGGAATCAACCCAAATACCCACCCACAGATGAGTGGATAAACAACATCTCTGCACAATGGAATATTGTTCAGCCACAAAGGAATGGAGTTCTGATATACGCTACAACGTAGATAAACCTTTTTTTTTTTTTTTTTTAAGATTTTATTTATTTATTTGACAGAGAGAGATCACAAGTAGGCAGAGAGGCAGGCAGAGAGAGAGAGGAGGAAGCAGGCTCCCCGCTGAGCAGAGAGCCCGATGTGGGGCTTGATCCCAAGACCCCGAGATCATAACCTGAGCAGAAGGCAGAGGCTTTAACTCACTGAGCCACCCAGGTGCCCCTCTTTTTTTTTTTTTTTTAAAGATTTTATTTACTTATTTGACAGAGAAATCACAAGTAGGCAGAGAAGCAGGCAGAGACGGGGAAGCAGGCTCCCCGCTGAGCAGAGAGCCAGCATCAGGGCTGGACCCTGCGATCATGACCTGAGCTGAAGGCAGAGGCTTAAGGCACTGAGTCACCCACGTGCCCCCAGCATAGATAAATCTTGAAAACATTATGCTAAGTGAAATAAACCAGACACAAAAGGACAGATATATGATCCTAATTATATGAAATCGCTGCAGTGGGCAAATTCTTAGAGACAGGAAGTGGATTGGAGTTTACTAGGGGCTCAGGGGGCGGGGGGAATGGGGAGTTATTGCTTCATGGGGTTAAAGTTTCTATTTGGGATGATGAAAAGTTTTTGAAATTGATGGTGATGGTTGCATAACATTGTGAAGGTGCTTAATGCCCTGGAATTGTGCACCTAAAATGGTTAAAAACACATTAAAAAAATACCCATTTTCTGTCTTGGGTTGTTTCCACGTTTCGGTGTTGTGGGTAAGGATCGGTGTGAGGCCCTGTTTTCAATCCTTTTGGACATACCCAAGAGCATGCCGGGCATTTTATGTTATATATACTTTACAATAAAAAAAAATTAAAAAGGAAAAGGCTGGCCTGCGTGAGGGCACAGGGAGCTGTGAAGGCAGCTGGGGTATGCAGGGCCTTGCCTGCCTGGCCAAAGAGTTCGGGTTTTATCCTGAAAGCGGGAGCCATGAAGGGGTTTTTCAGGAGGGGGTGACACGATTAGATGGGTGGTTGGGAAAGATCAGACTGCGGGCTCAGTGGGAGGAGCCTCAGGCCCTTGATCTTGGGGTCCTGAGTTCAGGCCCCCCGTTGGGCATAGAGATTACTTCAAAATATTAAAAAGAAAGGAAAGATCAGGCTGCCATCGTTACCTGGAAGAATTATGACCTGCAGGAGAATATTCATGTGCTGGTACGAAGGATTTGGAGCAGGCCAGAGCTCCGGCGGGGTCCAGGATGAGGACCAGTGAATGGGCGGTTCAGGGAGGGGCTCCCACTCACCTTGTTCTCTAGTGTAGCTGAAGGATCTCGACCATAATGACCCACTAAAGTGATGCAAGGAAGCTCTCTAACAACCTCCTCTATTTACCGGCAAGTTCTGTTTATGGATTCCGAAGGCACAAGCTGACTTTTCTAACTGTAATCGCTTGATCCAGCGTGAACTGAAATTACCAGCGTGTCCGTAGGTTTAGCTCCCATACGTGCAGCGGAGGAGTGACCTGTACAAAGGACTCCCCACCCCCCACCCCGGAACAGTTTCCGATCGCTCTTATCTTTTTTCTGGCAGGTACTTCTAGATCAGGAGTTTTGTGCCAGAAAAAATTTTGTCCATGGTATCAATAAACCTGGGAGCAAACTGCAGAATTCACCTCCCTGAATACTGAAATTAATTTTTTTAAGAAAGTAGGGGTGGATTTGCCAAGGTATAAGTGGTGTCTTATACCCCACCCCCCCCGGACTCCATGCTCTGAGGACAAGAGAGCAACCGTCTTGTTATGCGCTGCTGGAGCCTGGGGCCTAGTGTGTGCCAGGCAAGTACCTCCCAGTGCCGTTAGCCTCTCTCTGGGAAATAGTTTGTTGTCATCTCTTTGGGGCACGTTTAATGAAACGGGTCAGAATTTCTGGCCGTTGAAATGAAAATATGATAACATCTTTGATTTCTGTGCCATCCCGGAGTTCAGAATGTTCTGAAGATCTTAGAGATACCGGATGCTTGACCCGTTCCTAAACCCTTTGAAATTAACCGACAGACTGAGTGGTGCTGTGCTGCTGAGTTGATGTTTAGGATGGACACACAGACACACACACACACAGACACACAGACTCACACACCAGGCTGACAGGGAGGAAATCAAAGAGAACAGCGCATGCCTGAAGCTCCCACGTGCGGATCTTGTGTTTTGACCACGGCAGGTTTTGGCTGGTGATCAACGAGAAGGGGAACATGGTGACGGCCCGGCAGGAGCCTCGGCTGGTCCTGATTTCCCTGACTTGCGAGGGTGATGCCCTGACCCTCAGTGCAGCCTACACGCAGGACCTGCAGTTGCCTCTCAAGACCCCGGCCACGAATGCGGTGTACAAGTGCAGGTAAGGAAGGCGTGGACAAAGTCTCGCCACCAGAGGATGGAGGACAGGGATGGGGTGGGAGTGACAGCAGACCATGTCCGGAAGAGGTGAGATGTGCCCTGCGTATTGCCGTCAGACTTGGCCTATTATGCCCCGGGGAGACTGGGAACCTTCCAAATCTGAGTGAGGAAGGGAGTGGCAAATGTTTTTGTGAACTGTGCTGTTTAGTACCGGTGAAAGAGAGTTCTAAGACAGAAAAGACAGCTGTAGCCAGGAGAGTGCTCCGACCTGCGTGTGCCCGGGGGTCTGTGTGTGCGACGACAAGGTGCCCAGGAGTCTGTGTGTGCGACTGCGAGGGTGGGGGTTTCGGGCAGGAAGGGGCTCTGCACAGAGGCTTGCTCTTCCCCTGACATTAGCGGGGCTGCAAGGAAACAGTCTAGGAAAACTAGCTTTGCTTCTGAGAATGCATGTCTCGAGGTGATTTTTTTTTATCCATAATGGGGAAAATAGAATTTGGTCTAATTGTACTCCTGTCATTGTTTTCTGCATTTTGAACTAAAATGCATTGTGAAAGGTTGGGGCGCCTGGATGGCTCAGTGGGTTAAAGCCTCTGCCTTCGGCTCAAGTCATGATCGCAGGGTCCTGGCATTGAGCCCCGCATTGGACTCTCTCCTCAGCAGGGACCCTGCTTCCTCCTCTCTCTCTGCCTGCTTCTCTGCCTGCTTGTGATTTCTGTCTGTCAAATAAATAAAATCTTAAAAAATTGAAAAAATTAAAAAAAAAATGCATGTGAACGCTTAATGGAGTCCATAGCCATAGTTATAAATATAAATAACATCACATCAAAAAATGTAGATCTGAATTAGTTGAAAAATATCTAAAGACTCCCAAAAGCTTCTAAGAGGCAATACCCATCTAATTTCTGTAATATTTCAGAGGTTCAGACATAATATATTCTTATTTTAATTTGATGTTTTTTAACTATATTCATTCATTTTAACTATAGTCATAGTTGAAAAACTGGAAAATACTAAAAGGCGTAAACAAAAACCTGTAAGATACCTATAAGTAATACACTGATATTTTCTGTAAAAAAAAGACTCTGATAAAAATCAGAGTCTTGAATACGGCCATATACTTGATATGTTTAGTACTTTTTCATATTGCTAAAAATCTTCAAAGATAATAATTTTCACATTGGCCTAACATTTCATTCTGAGGGTGTGTCCTATAATGCATTTTAACATGTTCCCACAATTAAATATTTGGATTGTTTTCCATTTTTTCCAGGTGTGAAGAAGAATGTGGCAATTATCTCAGTGTAAATCTTTGTTCAAAAATGCTTATTATTTCCTTAAGGAGAAATTTTTAGTGGTGGTTTTGCTCGAAACAAGAAACTATAGACCTTTGATGTATGTTGCTAAATAGTTTTGCCAAATGGTTACGCTAACTGTATAGCAATCAGTATTTTGTGGATATCTCTAATTGCATTCTGAGCACTATGTTCAAAAATATTTGGCCATTTCATAGGGAAAAAAAAATCACAATTTCTTGTTGTTTTCATTTGCATTTAATTTTTATCTGAGGCAAACTTTTTATTTTTAATTTTTTTTTAAGTAGGCTCTGCACCCAGTGATGGGGCTTGAGCTCATGACCCCAAGATCAAAGAGTTGTATCCTCCATCACCTGAGCCAGCCAGGCGCCCTCGAGGCAAACTTTTTAATATGTCTCTTATAATTTGTGTTATATATTTGCTCATGTCCTGGTTCCTGTTTGTTTGCCATGATTAGGTATCTACCCATATTTTCTTGTGGTTTTTTTTTTCCACTTCATTATTAATTCATTTGGAATTACGTGGAAACTTTTTTCATGGCCCCATACAGGCTCTTTGGTCCACACTCAAAGACTAAACAAGAGCATGTTTGGAAATTGCAAAATGAGAAGGTTTAGACATGTTAAAATAGTTCACAGACTCTTAGGGCGAGTATGTCAAGGACCTTGTCGACCTGGGTTTCCTTTGGCAGCCCAGGCCATTCTCTCATGGAGTTTTAACTTCAGCCCACAGTCTCCTAAAGATTTCTTTCTTTATTTTTTTTATAAGATTTTTAAATTTATTTATTTGATAGAGATCACAAGTAGGCAGAGAGTCAGGGAGAGAGAGAGAGGAGGAAACAAGCTCCCAGCTAAGCAGAGAGCCTGATCTGGGGCTCAATCCCAGGACCCGGGGATCATGACCTGAGCCAAAGGCAGAGGCTTAACCTACTGAGCCACCTAGGGGCCCCATCTCCTAAAGATTTCTGATGAGTCTTAGGTCCCTGGGGTCACTTTCAAAAGGTCATGATCACAACCAATACACCTGTTTTTACTGTTGAAGTTCTTGCTTGATTTTCTTACAAGCCATGCCAGCCACTGATGGATACCGAGAATTAGGGCCACTCAGTGGATTATCCATTTGGATTTTTTTTTCTTTTTTTTTTTGCTTGGCTTTTTTGGGACAGAGTGTCAATGGAATGTTGGACCCAATGACACAGCCGAGGCTGCACAGAACACAGGAGAAATGTGGGAAGAGAAAGGAAGAAGGCAGAGAACAAATCGTGCTAATTTAAGGGCCTCATGTTGTGGGTATTTATGAATCTTCTCTAGCGAAGGCAGTTAGTAAAGGATGGAGGAGGTAACTCCTACTCAGATGTGAAGACAGCAACACAGAACCCTGAGCAACATGAGAAGTCAGTGGAATCTGACATCACCAGGAGAGCATAGGAACCTAGTCACGTATTTCAAAGACACGGAGGTGTGTGATTTACCCAACAAGACATGCAGATAGCTGTTTTAAGGAAACTCCTTGAGCTACAAGAAAACATGGAGAGACAATTCAGTGAAAACAGGAAAATAATAAATGGACAAAGTGAAAAGCTAAACAAAGAGATAGAAATGATTAAAAAAAAAAACCAGAGAAATTCTGGAAGAATAAAATGAATGAAATAAAAAAATGCCTAGAATGTTATCAGCAGCAACATGGGTCAAGCAAAGGGAGGAGGAATCTGTGGGGTTGAACATCAGAACTTCGAAAATTATCCAGTCAGAGGAGAATAAATGAAAGAGAATGAGAAAGAGTGAAAAAAGCCAATGTGTTGTATTGATTACCATTAAAAAAACAATTGGTGAATTATTGGAGTTCCAGAAGAAGAAAAAAAGGGGAAGTGGCAGAAAACTTACTTAGAGAAGTAATGGCTGAAAACTTCCTTAATCTGGGGAGACCTTTGCATCTCCAAGTTTGTGAAGCTTATAGGTCACCAATAGACTTAAATAGAGCCTCTCCCAGACATTATAATAAATCAATCAAAAAGCAAAGAAAAAGAATCTTTTTTTTATTTTTTAAGATTTTATTTATTTATTTGACAGAGAGAGACACAGCGAGAGAGGGAACACAAGCAGGGGGAGTGGGAGAGGGAGAAGCAGGCTTCCCACCGAGCAGGGAACCTGATGTGGGCTCAATCCCAGGACACTGGGATCATGACCTGAGCTGAAGGCAGACGCCCAACAACGGAGTCACCCAGACGCCCAAAAGAAAAAGAATCTTAAAAGCAGCAAGAGATAAGCAGCTCGTAACTTACAAGGGAACCCCCATAAGGCGATCAGCCGACTTCTCAGCAGAAACATTACAGGCTAGCAGAGAATGGGATGATCAAGAATGTTACCAGTCAAGAGTACCCTCTCTGGCAAAGTTAGCCTTTAGAAATGAAGGACAGATAAGGATTTTCCCAGATGCACACAAGCTGATGGAGTTCGTCTCCACCACATCTGTCTCACAGGAGATGCTAAAAGAAGTTCTTCAAGCTGGAAGGAAAAATGCTAATTAGTAAGAGGAGAGCATATGAAAATATACAACACACTGATAAAAGTAAGCACAGGAGTGGGGCACCTGCTGGCTCAGTTGGTAGAATATGTAACTCTTGATCTTGGGGTCATGAGGTTGAGCCCCAGGTTGGGTGTAGAGATAACTAAAATAAATAAATAAATAATAAAGAATCAAATTGAGAATATTCTAATACTGTAATATGTGGTACGATAATCACTTAACTCTAGCATAATGGTTAAAGGGCCAGAATCATAGAACTATAGCTACAATAATTTTTCAATAAATATGCAGTATAAAACCAGTAAATTGTGACATTAGAAACATAAAAGGGAGTGGGAAGTTAAAGGGTAGAGCTTTGTAGGAGATCTAAGTTGTCAGCATAAATTAGACTGCTCTATCTGTAAGAGGTTTTAACTAAATCTTATGGGTAACCACAAAGCAAAAACCCTTCAGTGGAATCATAAAAGATAAAGGGAAGGAAATCAAAGCATCCCACTATGGAAAGTCATCAATTTACAAAGGAAGATAGAAAAAGAGGAAGAAAGGAACAAGGAAATTACAAAACAGCTAGAAAATCACAAGATGACATTATCTTCGTTATCAATAATAGTAATCAATAATACAACAGCTGGGGGGAGGGGCAGAGGGAGAGGGCAAGAGAGAATCTCCCAGTGTGGAGCCCGATGTGGGGTTCAGTCTCACGACCCTGAGATCACGATCTGAGCGGAAATCAAGAGTTGGATGCTCAACTGACTGTGCCCCCCAGGCGCCTCTAGGTATTAATAATTAATGGAAATGGATTAAATTCTCCAAAGGCACATGTATATGCTGCCTCTTAGAGACTCACTTCAACTTTAGGGACACACCCAGGCTCTGGGTGAAGGGTTGAGAAAAGATAATTCAACACACCTGGAAACCAAAAACCGAAAGAGAGCAAGGGTTGCTGTATTTAGTCAAACAAAACAGACTTTCAGCCAAAGATGGTAATAAGAGACAAAGAAGGTCATTGTATAATGAAAAGGAATACTTTTTTTTTTTTTTTGAGATTTTATCTATGAGAGAGAGAGAGAGAGATCGCACAAGCCAGGGATGGGTGGGGAAGGCGGGGGAGGGATAAGCAGACTCCCCACTGAGCAGAGAGCCTGATGTGGGGCTCGATCCCCGGACCCTGAGATCATGACCTGAGCTGAAGGCAGACACTTAGCTGACTGAGCCACCCAGGCACTCTGAAAGGGATAAATTCATCAAGAATATGTACCAATCATAAATATATATGCCCCCCCCGCTTTGGAGTTCCTAAATATTAATATATTTCTTGTATATATTAATATAGTATATGTAATATATTAATATATTTACTAATTTACTAATACTAACAGAATGGACAAGACAGCAATAGTCCGGCCTTAGGTATCCCACTTTCAATGATGGATAGATCATGTGGAGAGAAAAATCAATGGTGAAATATTGGCCTTGAACCATACTTCACACCAGGTGGACCTAACCGACATTCACAGAACATTCTCTCCAACAGCAGCAGAATACACCAAGGACACGAGGGGCCTTCTCTAGTGGAGGTCCTGGGATAGGTCACAGAACAAGTCAGCAAACCAAAGAAGACTGAAATCATATCAAATACTTTTACAACCACAATGGTATGAGACCGGAAGCCAAAATAGGAGGAGAGCTGAAATGTTTACAAACACACAGAAATTGAACACTACACTCAGACGAACCAGTGAGTCAAAGAAGAAATCGAAAGGGAAGTTTAAGAAAACATCTTGAAACAAACGAAAATGGAAACAACTTACCCAAACCTGTGGGACGCAGCAAAAGCAGTTCTCAGGGAGAAGTCTGTAGTGATAAATGCTGACATTAAAAGAAAGAAAGATCTCAAATAAACAGCCTAATTTTATACCTCAAGGAGTTAGAAAAAAAAACACACTAAGCCAGAAGTTAACGTAAAGAAGGAAATAAAGATCAGAGCAGAAATAAATGAAACAGAGGCCAGAGCAATCATAGAAAAGATCAACAAAACCAAGAGCTGGTTTATTTATTTTTAATTTTTTAAAAAATTTGAGGATAGGGGTGTCTGGGTGGTTCAGTTGTTAAGCATCTGCCTTCGGCTCAGGTCATGACCCCAGGGTCCTGGGATTGAGTCCTGCATCAGGCTCTCTGCTCAGTGGGAAGCCTGCTTCTCCCTCTCCCACTCCCCCTACTTATGTTCCCTCTCTCGCTGTGTCTCTCTCTGTCAAATAAATAAATACAGTCTTAAAAAAACAACAACAACACCCCCCCCCCCCCCAGATGTGTTCATCACCTATTTATGTTATCTTTAAGGCTTCTGGTCAACATAGGCTATTAGTAGTTAAAATTTTGGGGAGTCAACATTTAGATGTGGATTTTCCACCGCATGGGGGGTTGATGTCCCCAACCCCCACAGGTTCAAGAGTCAACTGTTACTTCCTTAATGTTTTCCTTCAAATTGATTCAGCTTTTAAATAAGAACTTAAAGGCATTTATTTATTTATTTTTCTTTTTTTTCTTTTTTTTTTTTTTTAAAGATTTTATTTACTTATTTGACAGAGAGAGATCACAAGTAGGCAGAGAGGCAGGCAGAGAGAGAGAGGAGGAAGCAGGCTCCCTGCTGAGCAGAGAGCCCGATGCGGGACTCGATCCCAGGATCCTGAGATCATGACCTGAGCCGAAGGCAGCGGCTTAACCCACTGAGCCACCCAGGCGCCCTATTTATTTATTTTTCTTATTCTCGGTATTTCTTTACAGGATATGTAGTGAGTTCATTTACATACATCTTCAGTAGTGAACTATCAAAGGCTTTTAATTCTATAAGAAACGTGTATCTTGGGGCGCCTGGGGATCAGTGCATGCCTTACAAATAGGGAGGCACAGGTATGCATCACTCTATTATGAAACTGGGGAAAGCAAGGCTTGAAACAGACTTCACTGAGCCTTGGACAGGGGTTTGGAGGCAGGGCCAGGCTAAAATCATGTTTCCTGGAAAGTAAGGAGTCACAGTGACATCCCGGCTTTTCGGATGTGTGCTGGACACGCTAGGTATCCAGATTTTCAAAGCCATGGCCATTCTCTACTCCTGTCCCTGCTGCAGAGTGCACGGCCTGGAGATCGAGGGCAGGGACTGTGGGGAGGCTGCGGCCCAGTGGATTACGGGCTTCTTGAAGACGCAGCCCTACCGCCTGGTGCACTTTGAGCCTCACCTGCGACCGAGAAATTCTCACCAAATATTGGACGCGTTCCGGCCCACCGACCAGGTCAGAGGAGCATCCCTTGGCTTTGGCCCTTGGTGTGTTCTGTGGAAGGCAGCTTCCTCGGCGGTGCCGAGCCCATCAGGAGGGGCAGCCTGTCTGCTGAGCTCCGCTCTGTTGGTTTGCCAGGCAGCGCCCCCCCACCCCCCACCGCCAAGCTTGGCCCTAGCTGTGCCTGGAGATTATAAACAACAGGCAAAACAAAGCCCTTCCTATGGAAGCTTCGTCTGTGTTTCTTGATTGGGGGGACTCTTGCATTTTTCCCATGGCCATCTCCCTTCCTATCTATGGAGGCGTTCCAGTGCCAGCAGGGGTTCAAAACTGTTCTATATCTGGATCTTTCCCACTCTGTTCTGTAGTTGTCTATGGAGTCCAGCCTTTTTACCATGTGATTGCAACGGTCCGATCACAGTTGGGCAGATGCGTGTGAGGGTGTGGAGATCCACAGGCTTAAAGTGACCAGGCTGGCCCTTTCAGGAATAAGGCTGTGAGGATTCATCAAAAGGAGGGTTGGGAACCCGATGATGCTACGGTAGCACCATTATTATGGCTGTTAAAAAAATGATATAAATAGGAAACGGACTTGATGTTGATTTGCAGGTTGCATATAAAATAGGTATCCAGGGAATGAATTAATTTTTTTTTCAACCGTGTCGAGGTCATCAGACTTATCAACATTGGGGCAGTTGAGGCTTGGAAAGGTGGAGTGACTTCCTTAAAGGCACTTGGTGGGTGGCAGCTCTTGATCCCAAGGCCACTTTCTTCATTCCATCATGTAATTCCTGTTATCTGTAAGGCTGCTTAAGAGTTCTGAACTGCTGTGACTTTTCTACGTAAAGAACTAAAGAAATACGTGGAGATATTGTGTGTGTGCACGCGTGGATGTGCGTGTACACCCGGAGTGGGGGAGCTGGGGAGGAGAGGGTTCCAGGAACTAGGCACATGGGACACAGGTGACCTCTGTGTGCCACATTCTGACCCTTTCTATTTCCTTACCAGATTGCGTACTCCGATGCCAGCCCCTTCTTGATCCTGTCTGAGGCATCGTTGGCAGATCTCAACTCCAGGCTGGAGAAGAAAGTTAAAGTGACTAACTTCAGGCCCAATATCGTAATATCAGGATGTGGTGTCCATGCCGAGGTAACAGGATACCTTCCTTGTCCCTTTCCTTGGATTTAATTTTTTTTTTTTTTTAAGGGTATAGGAGTCTCTGACGTTGCATTAGTTTATTGAAGAATTCATTAATTGTTGGTTGTAGGCTAGACAGTTCAGAGTTTTGATTTCTGGAGCATCTGATCACGACAGACTTCTGCAGGTACAAATGTACAAAGGACATGCCGGTGTCAGGGGGCGGTTCTGCGTCTGTGACTTCTAACGACAGTTCCCGGTAGCTAGAGTAGTTTTCCAGCCAGCTTTATGTGGCGTAAAATACATGACGTGTGTGGTCCATGGATCAGAGGCAGGTGTGCTCATGTCTTGTCGAAGCTGGCTTTCCTGTTCAGTCGATGGCCCCAGGAGAAGACAGGCATGTATTACAGTATGGCTGCTGCGGGATTTGGGGGTGGGGGGTTGGGAGCAGAGTCCCCAGGCTGGATGGCGCTGCCCTAAAATTCTTCCAGTGCCACCTTTGACCTGCGCTCAGATGTCTACGCTGTGGCTTAGCTTGGAGGGTTCCCACCACGTGACATGGTTCTGGTGGCAGACTTACCTTTGGTTCTCTCCTTCGTCAGCCAGGAAGGTAGAGGTTGGTGGTCTGGGGGCTTGGGGACCAAGCACAGTACCAAGTACCCATCTGTGGGTACTTGACAGGCACTAGCTCTCAGATGGGAATTCTAGAGTTCAGATGGTGCATGTTTCTAGATGGAAAGCGGAGGGGACAGGCAGGGGCAGAACCGAATCCACGTGACTGAGTTCTAATCCCTTCTCCTCAAGGGAACGGATTCTGGCTTTCTGTCATGCTGTGAGGAGGCAGCCACGTGTGCTCAAAGAAGCAGTCTAGGAATTTGAGGCTCACATGCAAACCCGAGGCTTTGAGGTGGGCCATCAGCTTCCTCGCTGGCTTCTATAGGACCCTGTGTGCTCCCTCTAAAGCTCCTTTACCTGCATGGAGAATGAGGTGATCCTTTCTGCCCAGGATTACCTTGCAGGCTTATTAAAGGACCAATTTGGGGGGCCTGGCTGGCTCAATGATGCCTTCAGCTCACATCATGATCTCAGGGTCCTGGGATCGAGCCCCGCATTGGGCTCTCTGCTCAGTGGGGAGCCTGCTTCCTCCTCTCTCTGTCTGCTTCTCTGCCTACTTGTGATCTTTCTCTCTCTGTCAAATAAATAAATAAAACCTTAAAAAAAAAAAGGACCAATTTGGTTAGGGTAACTTATGAAAAGTATAAATGCTGTGTCAGGCAGTGGAGGGCAACAGAGGGGCCCCCAGACCCCCTCCTTATGTAAAGTGCTCCGAGCACATCAAGTCTTCCAAAGATGGCAGGTCAGCTCCTAGTGTGAGGCCGGACACGCACTGTCTCCCCGGGAGCCGGGACTGGGTTGTCTCTTCGTGGTCCGCTGTGACAAGGGAGCTCGTCGGCCCTCGCTCACGTCCGGCACAGTTCAGCCGGACTCAGGCAAGAGGGAAAAATCAGCGTGGGCTGCCTTTGACCATCTCACTGATCCTCATCTCGCCCCAGCTTTGGCCAGTAAAGCAGTTTCTCTGGAGGGTTTTCCTTCTCGGGCAAGAGAAAGGAGCGGGGAGGGTTTCCATTTCATGCTCACACTGTGCTTTGCAGCCCTGGGAGGTGAAGTCATCATTCCCGTTTTATTAGGGGGAGGGGGGCGGAGAGGCCTGGGTAGGTGAGCCGGCTCACCCCGGGCTACCCCATGGCAAGAAGTGGAGGAGCTGGGTCTTGAACCCAGACTGTATCAGGGGCCAAAGGAACTCTGAGCATTGCAGGGGTGTGCATGAGGTTGGGGCACCAGATGTGAATCCACCTGCTTCACTAAGTGGCAGTGTGACCCTGGACAGGTCCTTGTACCCCTGAGGCCTCTGCTTCCTGCACACGTTAAATGCCGATGATTTCAGCTGGCCCGTCCCCTGAGGGCAGCTGTCAGAATCAAGGTCCGTAATCTTCGGAAAAGCTCGTAGGCACAGAGAGTGTCCCAGAGGGGTGGGGGAGGGTTTCTGTCCAACAGTCAGAGCGAAGGGGCCTGGCTCAGGCATTCCCCCAGCTATGACCGACTTAAGCTTCTTTTTCCCTGCGATCCCTGAGCCCTGGGTCTTGTTGATGATGTTTCCTACCCCAAAGTTCCGAGATGGTCAGTTGTCGATGAATCTGAGTGCAGAGGAGATGGCCCAGAGTAGGGCCTCTGGTTTGGATTCATTTGACCTGAATCTTGTTCTGGAAGCCTTCATTTCCTTCCAACTCTGAGCGCTCCCTCACTGGGAACATTTCGCACTTTAAGTCAGATGTTGACATGACACTGGCTGAGCTCATTGTGTCCCAGCGTGTCCGTCATCACGCTGTGAGCTGGCGCCCCCGTGTCCGGTGCGCTGTGTATAGACATGTGGAAAAACAGGGTTGAAGAAACACGCTCCTTCTTCCAAGGAGATCACAGTCCCAGGTGAACAGATTGTGCGCAGGCCAGGAGGACGGTGAGTGCAGGATCGTAGGTGACCCTGGGGTATGACTGACCCACACTGGATGGGAGATGCTGGCCCCCAACGGTCTGCTCAGGCTCCAAGCGTCCGGAGGCTCAGGCCTTAGACCCATTTACATCTCTGGCTTTCCTTATGGTGGACTTTTTTTTTTTTTAACCTTATTTATCTGTGACTCAGCCTTCAGCCATTTCTGTGTACCTGAAAGGGGCTCTGGAAATACTTCTTTGATGGATAATAAATGAACCCACATTTCTCTTTTTGGATCTTTTATGTTTTTTAATAACCACAATGCCCCCTGGTGGACAGACACACACAGAACAGGCTGGGGTTGCTCCAGTTAGGGTGCAGTTTTTTTGGACCCTTGTGACACCAACAGTTCAAAGCCCCGCTTTATGACTCAAAACTGTAATACACAGGGGGCGCCTGGGTGGCTCAGTGGGTTAAAGCCTCTGCCTTTGGCTCGGGTCATGATCCCGGGGTCCTGGGATCGAGCCCTGCGTCGGGCACTGCGTCGGGCTCTCTCCTCGGCAGGGGGCCTGCTGCTTCTGCCTTTCTCTCTGCCTGCCTCTCTGCCTACTGTGATCTCTGTGAAATAAATAAATAAAATCTTAAAAAAAAAAAAACTTTTAATACATAATAGCAAGAATGATACACACTCTTAGAGTTAAAATTCTGAGTCAGCAAGTCTCTTTCTGGCTTGTGACCAACAAAGGCCTGGGCAGGTTGGTTTTAATTTAAGAATTTTTGTCTCAGGCAGCCTGCGACTCTCTGCCAGGGTAAGAAGTTCAGGGCTATGATCAGATGTCCTTTGTCTCCTCAGTGTCTTTCTTCGAATCGTTCCCTGAGTCTCCTGACCCGTCTTTTGAGTCTTCTAAAGTCTCTGTTCTGGAAGGTTCTATTCAAATCCTATCTTTTCCATAAAACCTCTGCCAGGGGAGATGCAAGGTAAACCTACCAGTGCCCTCAGGGTCTAAATCCCCAGAGGAGGGGGACAAGAACAGGTTAGGGCGATCCCCCTCCAAGCCCTTTCTCTCTGTCTCCCGTGCCCTCTGGGGGCCCCAAGCCTTCCATTCCCACCTCCTCAAGCCCAGTGGCAACTGTCGGGGGTGGGGAACTTTCCACCACAGTGTGACCAGTGGGAGCGGAGAGAGCCTTTCACATCAGGAAGATGAACAGACATGTCACAGGCGGAGAGGGGACAGGAGGGTGTGTGGCTTCTCAGGGCTGACGTAAACATCTGCCATCTTGGGCGTACGTGACTCCATTGGGCGGCATGTCACGTGAAGTCCTTACATGGTCAGGGCGAGGTCTCAGAAGGGCTCAGAGGAATTTTGTGCTTTGTCCCCTAGGATTCGTGGGATGAGCTGCTTATTGGTGACGTGATAATGAAAAGAATAATGGCTTGTTCCAGGTAAAGCTCCTCCAGCCCTGGCCAGGAGAGGGAGGGGCCGGCCAAGGCTAGTCCTCTCTGCCCCTTGTATGATGTTGTGTGTGTGTGTGTGTGGTTCCAGGTGCATTTTAACGACGGTGGACCCGGACACCGGCGTCATGAGCAGGAAGGAGCCGCTGGAGACCCTGAAGAGGTAGGACTAGGCAGCATGATCTCTCTAGAAGCTGTGAAAATAGCACCAACAGTCTTCAAGCTGAAGGGGGTCCTAGTGACTGGGTAACTTGGGCAGGATTCCGGGGGGCCGTGGTTCTACAGGGCCTGCTGGCACAGATCGTTTGATTTCTCATCTGGAGTTCATGATTGAAGCCAACCCATTAAGAAATGTGTTGTTGAGGTATTTTGGCAAATTATATTATGAAGTGAGTATTAGATGATACTAAAAGCCTGTTAGGTGTGATAATGGCATTGTGATGGAAGAATTAACCCCATATATTTTGGGGAGGGGTGTTGAAATAAGTAGGGAAGTGTCTGGGGTGTGCTTATATTATTCTAACAACAACAACAAACAAAGGTCATGTGGAAAAATATGCCAAATCTTGATTAATAGAATCTGGGGGATAATTACAGGGGGATTAATTAAGTGCAGCATTTCTACTTTTATGTTTACTCTAAAATACTCATAATAAAAAATAAAAGAAATTTTAAGTGAAAGGTACAATTACAGAGAACAAGTGTAGACTGCATAGAAAGATAGTTAAAGTAATGTGGATTTTCATTTTATTTTATTTATTTATTTTTTAAAGGATTTTATTTATTTATTTGTCAGAGAGAAAGGAGAGGGCACAGGCAGGCAGAGCGGCAGGCAGAGGCAGAGCGAGAAGCAGGCTCCCTGCCGAGCAAGGACTCGATCCCAGGACCCTGGGATCATGACCTGAGCCGAAGGCAGCTGCTTAACTGACCGAGCCTCCCAGGCATCCCAGTAACATGGATTCTTAAAAGCTGATTACAAAATAGCATGTATAGTATTTTTTTAATTTGATTTTGCTTTTTAGTTTTTTTTTTTTTTTAATTAAAGATTTATTTATTTATTTGAGAGAGAGCGAGCAGAGGACAGGGCTGAAGGAGAGGGAGAGAGAATCTCAAGCAGGCTCCACGCCTAGCACGGGGCCGGACTTTGATCTCTATCCCGTGACCCTGAGATCATGACCTGAGCCTAAACCAACAGTCAGATGCTCAACTGACTGAGCCCCCAGGCGCCCCCTGATATTATTTTTTAAAATATACAAATGCACACGAGTGATAAAGGTCTGAAAGTTTATAAGCCAAAATGTTAATGGAGATGCTCTTGTGGTAATGGAATTAGGGGCAAATCTGTATATTCTTATATGTAGTCTTTAGACTTTCTGCAATCAGCTGTGTTACTTTTGCTAAAAGGGCAGTTCAGGACCTGAGCGCTGCCGTGGTGGTATCTGCCCACTGTGGGGCTGGACGGGGGCTGTCGGGTCTCCTCTCTGCAGCTCCCGAGCAGCCCTGACTTGTGTCCCCGGAAGCTCGAAGAGAGGGGGAGGGGAAGGCATGGAGTGCAGCGGCGGCTGCTTCAGGCAAAGCCCCGCAAGACTTGGGCAGGAACGCAGTTGGTGCCATCTGGCTCCAAAACCGTCGTGGGAGAGCACAGTGAGGGGGTCTGTGTGACCAGACTCACTGCCCTGGAATGGGAGTCCTGCCGCCTGCCCCCCGCCCCAGCGCTCCCCCCCACGCCCCCCATCCTCTCTCACAAACCTCGCAGCCTTCTTTGGCCCAACCATTTAGTTTCCTTTGATCGACACCAATCTTTTTCTGCCAGTCTTGCTGTTCCAGAAGCTACCCTCTGGCCATTCCTGGGCCGGCTGAAGCCCTGGGGTAGATGGCTGTTGTCCCAGCCAGCAAATCCCCCCAGGCATGAGGCTCTGGGCCTGCCCCCAGAAGCCAGCACCCATAGTCTGGGAAGACGGTGTCCTTCATGAGGGCCAGGCCACAAGGCAGAGAAGCTGGTCGGGAGTAAAGTCAGACAAGCTGGGTGGAGGGGGCTTAAGGAGAGGCATTCTTTTTTTTTTTTTTTAAAGATTTTATTTATTTATTTGACAGACAGAGATCACAAGTAGGCAGAGAGGCAGGCAGAGAGAGAGAGAGAGAGAGGGAAGCAGGCTTCCTGCGGAGCAGGGAGCCCGATGCGGGGCTCGATCCCAGGACCCTGAGATCATGACCCGAGCCGAAGGCAGCAGCCCAAACCGCTGAGCCACCCAGGCACCCCAAGGAGAGGCATTCTTGAACTGAAAAGCAAATGGCTGCTTTCCACTTGGGTCCCCACCACTCAGCATGGATTTGCCAGAACATTCCAAAAGACGGTGCAGACCAGCCTAAGGCAAATCTCATCATTTTCAGGGGTGCCGTGTATTTCTCAATCCTCAAAACAATGTGAATTCACTTTCTTGTTTTCACTTAATTTTATTACTTCATATTAAGAACTTATTAGGACAAAACATTTCAGTTTTGTACATTTCACTCCATGAACATCTCCCCCATCAAAAAAAAAAGTATGGAAAATTTTACCTCTAGGGGGATGATGTACCAGCTGAACTGTTTAGAGATGAAGTCCACGGATGTCCGTGAGTTATTTGGAAATGCCAAAAAATTATAATGCATTGGTGGATGGATACTAATGTGATCAAGGAAGTGTTGTAAAGTGTTATGGGTAGAGGGGTGCGTGGGTGGCTCAGTCAGTTAAGCCACTGCCTTCAGCTCAGACCATGTTCCCAGGGTGCTGGGACTGAGCCCCACATCAGGCTCCTGGCTCAGCAGGAAGCCTGCTTCTCCCCCTGCTTGTGCTTGTTCTCTCTCTGAAATAAATAAATAAATAAATAAATAATCTTTTATAAAAAAGTATCATGGGTAGAGTCCAGGGGGTTGGTAAATGGGTGTTCGCTGTAAAATTCTTCTAACTTGTTCTGGGAATCGTAACACTCCTATGCGTGTTGGAACATTAGTCAGGGGAGCAGGGTTTTGAGAAGCGGCGAGGACAGACCAGCTCTTCCTCAAACGCTCTCACTCACCGTCGGAACAAAGCAGAATGTGGTCTTCTTACCTCCTTCCTACCTCCTGGTGCCACAGAGGAGCTGCTGGGAGAAGGGCAGGTCGGGGGGGAGCCCCGTCCTGCGAGTCAGGAACCCCATCCTGGGAGTCAGGAGCCCCGTCCTGGGAGTCAGGAACCCCGTCCTGGGAGTCAGGAGCCCCGTCCTGGGAGTCAGGAGCCCCGTCCTGGGAGTCAGGAACCCCGTCCTGGGAGTCAGGAGCCCTGTCCTGGGAGTCAGGAACCCTGTGTTCACCAGCCGCTCCCCCTCTTGCAGGCCAGGGGGTTCTTCCCTCCGACATAAGCTGGGTAGGACAGATCTGGACGATTCTGTGTGCAAACCCGCTGAGTGATTTTGGGAACTGACCCGTCTCTCCCCACAACATGTGACTCGGTTACCCTGGACTTAGTGTCTCCGCAGGAACCCGCCCTTGAAAGCACTCGGGTGTTCAGACCCATCCCCTGAGTCATTTGTGCTCGCGTCCATCGGGAAGCTGTGTTTCTAGAACGAGGATCCTGGACCCAAACACAGAGCCAGGGCAAGTAGGTGGGGGTCACAGGAAGCCAGCACAGCCCCCCGATAACCCGCAGGCTTTCTGCCGTCCCGCAGTCACGCCCTACTGGCTCCTAATAGCCCAGCAGGAGAGAGGGCGGCCAGGCTAGGGGTCTCCTCCGATCTCTTATGGAGATAGAAATGGCCCTAGATGTAGTGATTTATGCTCTCCCCGGGACAGGTAGCCATAAATCCGGAAGAGAAAGGCTGGGTCTCGCGGCGTAAATCGTGGGAAGCGAAGCAAACAGCTGTGTGCAGAACCCCTCTCCTCTCTCAGGCGAGGGGCTCGGGGCCACACTGCTTTCCCTTTTCCTGTGTCCTCAGGTGCCCAGGGGCTGTGCTGCTTCGAGAAGGCAAGGGAGACCTCTGTCAGCCTTATCCACGGAAGCCTCTTGCTTGCAGGCAAAGCGCGGGGCGGCGGAGCAATGGGAGAAAAAGGAACACGTCTGCGACTGCTGAATGTCTGCAGGCGGGAGGCTCCGGGTTTTGTCTATAAGGTCCTTGCCGTGGGCAGCACCGGGGAGGCCTGCAGGCTCCTGGGAAAATAGGAAGATGGAGTGATTCTTTCTTTCCTTCCTTTCCCACTCCCTTCTTCCTGTCTTTCAAGATTTTGTTTATTTATTTTATTTTAGAGAGGGGGAGAGAGAGGGACAGGGAGAGAGAATCCCAAGCAGACCCCACTCTGAGTGCAGAGCCCGACACGGAACTCAATCCCATGAATGAGCCTGAGATCGTGACCTGAGCTGAAACCAAGAGTTGTACGCTCACCCGACCGAGCCACCCAGGCGCCCCCAGTCTTCTCCTTACTAAGGGAGAGTGATTTCCACACTGTTCTCTAGGGCTTAGAGTGGTGGGAGCCTGTCACTGCTGCTTCCCCAACTTCTGGCTCCTAATAGAAAGAGAAGAGCACGTTTGCTTTGTGGATGCAACATTTTCGTTGGACACATGAACACTTTGACATGAAGGACATTTGCCTCTTGTGTTAGGCTGTGTTGAGCTAAAGACTGAAAGCTGTAGTGGTACTTCTGGGGGAGGAGACAGACACCCCCAGCCCCGTGTGGCTCTGTCACCAGCTGCCTGGGTGACCTCAGCAAGCCACTTAGCTTCTCGATGCTTCAGTTTCCTTAATGGTAAACACTGGGCTAATAATACCTCTCCTGTCTGATCAGAATAAGTCAATAAATATGCTTTTTAAAAATAGGTGATAAAATATTGTATACAATGCCCATGTAGGCTCTGGTTGTTGATAATCTTGGTCTATGAACTTGATACCATCTGGGAGAGGGAGAAGCCAGAAGCTACTTCTCTCTGTTTTCTGAAATTACAGATCTGCTCAGCCTCTGAGGCTTCTCTCCCCTGAGCTGCCTTCACAGGACTGTTTCATTCTTTTTTTTTTTTTTTAAGATTTTATTTATTTATTTGACAGAGAGAGAGATCACAAGTAGGCAGAGAGGCAGGCAGAGAGAGAGAGAGAGGAGGAAACAGGCTCCCTGCTGAGCAGAGAGCCCGATGCGGGACTCGATCCCAGGACCCTGAGATCATGACCTGAGCTGAAGGCAGCGGCTTAACCCACTGAGCCACCCAGGCGCCCGGACTGTTTCATTCTTAACCTGGCCATCAGGTTAGTGGGTTTGTGAGGCCTCGGAAGTCGCCTGTGCCCCAAGGCAGGGACCCAGCGGTGACCAGAGAGAGACCCTGCTTGTTGTCATGGCCGAGGGCTTTGGCCAGTAACCGAGCAGACCAGGCAGAGTAAACGATGGGCAGGGCTATGCAGGTGGTGTTTTGTTTCCGCTCCCACGGCACCCTTCCAGGCTGGAGACCCCTGTGTAAGTGCAGCAAAGTGGCTTGGACCTCCTGTTCATTAGAGTAGTTGTATGTTTCCTATTCATTGAAAAGGAAAATGCATTAATAAAGTAGCTTTTAAATGAGTTCGTAGTTTATTAATTACCCTTGAACAAAATCCTAGATGATCCCGGGAAGATAGGGCTGTTTGCAGTCTGTCGAGCAGAGACTTGGTGTGCTCCGGCATTCGCAGAGCGCTCGCAGTACCCGCTTATGCCCACGAGGGGTCGCCGATGATCTCGTTAATGGGGGCTTCCGAGAGCCTGCAGGGGGGCGAGGGCTGGGGAGGCTTGTAGGGGAAGGCGGGCCTCGCAGACAGCTGACTCCTCGCAGCCACAGAGCTTCCCAAATTTCTCTTCCTAGGCTGCGAAATGGCCTGCCACCGGTGAACCAGGTGACCAAGTCTGCGGTCCTACAAACCAACTCGTTCGCCCCACTTTGTGCTGTTTAAGGGACTGGGCTGGAAGGGGCTGGGGGAGTGTCTGTGGGCGGTTGATGGGAACAGGCAGGTGGGACCCACCAGTGGCCTGCCCCTGTGTACAAGAACTAATAGTAGCCTGCTCGGTTCTTCTCTGGTCTGTGCGTGTCCCCAGGTAGTACGGAGATGGCCAGGGATCAGTCACATCCCTGATCAGAGTAAGGCATATAAATATGCCAGAAGCCGGCCACTGTGGGTGCAGTGGCCAGACCCCGCCTGACCGCTGGGATCTGTGCTCTGGGGCATGCTGGTTCCTCCTCTGAGACTCAGCTGTGAAATGGAGAGAAGTCACATTCTCACCTAGGCTTGTTTGTAAGGATTAGGAGATTGCTGTGTGAGTCCTTCAGAACTCACCCCTCCGCCCCCCCCACCCCGATAATCGGAGTTGGGGAATCAGGCTACAGGACTCCGATCCTCTCTGACAGACACAGACCCTAAAATGTCGCTGGTATTGTGTGCTGATGGGAGAGGCAGGTGAGGGAGGCACCTGGGCTCCCAGGGTCCAAGGTCATTGCAGGGACTTGACTGCTGAGCTTGGGGCAGTGGGCAGGGGGGAGTGGGGCGGGGGGAATACTCAGGGTGAGGCAGGGCAGCCTGGAGCAGCGGCTCCTGGCCCTCACCTATCCGCCCATTGCTCATTTGTTTGTTCAGCCGGCCTTGTAGCAGAGGCCACAGTGGGCCAGGCTCTGTAGCAGGCTCAGGGAGGCCGCAGGAACTGGGGACCGGGACCCGGCAGGGCACCTGCATCCTGGTGAGGAGCCAAGGGTCCCAGAAGGAGCCTCTGGATCTGATCAGCTCCGGTTTCTGATGCAAAGAACAAAATAAGGACCGGGATGCCACACAAGCTTTCTTTTCTTTTCTTTCTTTTTCCTTTTAAAGCACTGGAGAATGAAATGAAGACTTTCTATAAAAGTGTTTGAAACAGGAAGACGATATAACGGTGGAGCTAGCTTTGTTGAGATACTGAAGGAAAACTTGCTCCTGGGTGGGGGGTTTGGTGGGGCGGGGGAGAAGGTCGCCATGTTGTTCCCACTCACTCTACCTGGGGCTGCTGGTGTTTTCTGCTGGGCAAAATGTTCGTGCTGGTTCTGCTAGAGGCTTTTAATCACTCACGCATTCATCCATCGACGAATGGTTGTGGGTCACTGGGGACGTGTGGGGCCTCGTGCTGCGTGTGAGCAGTGCCACAGAGTTCGTCACCGCTGCTGCTCTCCAGGGACCCTCTGTCTTGCGGACGGACAGACGTGTGCCCTGACTACAGGACAGGGCATGGGAGTGTCCCGGGGCTAGGCAGGGACACGCTGAGGATGGGAAAATTACTCCTGGCTGGGGGCTCCCGGGCTTCCTTTCTACCAAATGGGGCATTTGAGTTGGACTTGGAGGGCGAGGTAGAATTTTAACACATGGGGAAATGGAAGAGAGGCATCTCACGGGAGCCAGCTAAGTACAAAGCAAGATAAAAGGACTTTGAGGGATCCCGTGGAGAGTGACACAGGTGCAGGTAAGGGCCAGAGGGTGACAGGTTTGAAAAAGCTGCTGGGGCCAGGTCGCGAGCCCTGTATGCCCTGCTGAAGGACTGGAATGTTATTCTGCAGGCCCTGGGGAGCCATTGAAAGTGTCCGAGCTCGGGCATGATTAAGACCAGAGCAAAACTAAGAACGTCATATAGTGCAGCACCAACAGTGAACTGGGAGCCGGGGAGCAGAGAATGAGGAGAAGAGGGTGGTTCAGAAGTTGTCACAGTGGTCCAAGCGTGCTGGAAGCAAGCTGGTGGCCGTGGATGAAACCGTGAGCAGATCCAGTGATGCAGGGCAGGATTTGGCAACTGTGGACAAGCGGTGGAGAGTGAGGGGGAGGGGGTACTGCAGGCTTCCGGGGCTCCAAGCCTAGGGCACTGATGGGGATGCTGGTCCTAGTGAGGAGGGATGTCTAGGAAGAAGAAAGGTGGGAACATGTGTCTAAACCTAAGTACCTTATTGCTTAATGCTGCAAATGGGAACATTCCATGGAGGAAAGATGTGGGCGTCTGGCCATGGGGGGCTCTTCTGTAGTTTGTGCCCGCAGGCAGGCTGCTCCCGCACAACCCCAGGAGGCGCTCCTCTGTTAGACTTTGGTAGGAATGGTGCCCCCTGGTGGCCCTCTGGGGGGGCGGGTGGACATTTACCTTAGCCGGGAAGGAATCGTGGCTGTTTGAGCTCTTCCTCCTCCTGTCTGTTCGGCTGTGACTCACGGCGATCTTTCTCCTCCTGCAGCTATCGTCTGTGTGACCCTTCTGAGCAGAAGCTGTATGGAAAATCACCTCTCTTCGGGCAGTATTTTGTTCTGGAAAGCACAGGGACCATCAAAGTGGGAGACCCTGTGTACCTGTTGGGCTAGGAGTAGGAATCGTGTTCTGGAATGTCAGATACCTTTGAAAAAATGTCCTCAAAAATTGCCAACACTGGAAGCGAAGTTCTGGAACTGATGCCTCAGCATTTTCTTGAGGTCTGTGACTTCCAAGCACTTTGTCTTTTGGACTTCCTGGTGCCTCAGTGCCCCCCCGCCCCACCGCCCCCAGTGCCTTTGTGTAAAGCAAAGAAACGTAGTCATGATAACTTAAGAGGACTTTAGTAAGTTGCTTAATGATGAGAAAATTCTGAAAACCCCTTCTGTAACGGTGACTGTGGGGTCTGTGCTCCTCCTTTTCCATTGACCTATTCGGAGGGCTAACCTCTGTCATCTCATTACCGCTCCGTAGGGAAAGAGAAGAGCAAGAGGAAGAGTGGGCAGGTGAGGGGAATGTACTGGAAAAATGCGATGGACACAGACTAGCTCCCCAGATAAGGCTGGAGGGTCACATCGCTTTTCTCCTCAAGCCCTAGGCTAGCTTTTGAGAAGGCAGAAAGAGCCTGACTTTTGGGAAACAATCGAGATGTTAATTTTCCAGGGGTCATCTTCAACCTTGCTCCTCAGACAGTGTCTGCGCAGGTTTGATGGATCCTTCGTAGCATGTGGTGTGTCTGGGCTGGAGAGCAACAGGCATGTCAGGGTAGGAAGTCAGCAGCAGCATTGCTGTCAGACTCTGATATGGAACATGTGAAAAGCAAGACAAAAACTTCCTCGCCTTGCAACAAAATATCAATACATCTCATTAGTAATCCCAAAGCTTTCCCAACATAGGAGAGTGGACAGTAGCACTAGAGGGGGAAAGACCCCTAGTTTGATGTTGTCTGAGAGGCTGTTTAATGTTGCCCAGGGAAATGTTGGGGTCCCTATTTGCAGAAGAGCCAAAAGAAGGGACCAGAAGAGGATGCCACCTAGTGGTGGTGAATGGTAGCTCAGCCCATGCAGTGGAAAACACTGAAAAAATACCCGTGGATGGGTTTTAATTTTCCATCTCTGAACTTTTTTTTTTTTTTTTAAAGGAAGTGGGGGTACCCTCCAGGTGCTCTCTCCTTCTCAGCTGTAAATATTTAATTTCTTAAAAGCTCTCAGGAGGTTAACTGTGTTGTCACAAAGCCCTCCGGGATCCTTGCTTGTCCTATCAACTCATGACTGGCACGCCACCTTAGCTCATGACCAGCTATGCATCCTCAAATTCAAGGTGAGAACGTTCTGGAGGCCACGGATGAGAAGAAGTGTGATTTTGTGATTTGAAATAAACCACTGAGAACCTTTCAAAGGAGAAAAAGAAAGCATGTTCTAGTTCATTAAAAAACAACATCTAGGGGCACCTGGGTGGCTCAGTGGGTTAAGGCCTCTGCCTTTGGCTCAGGTCATGGTCTCAGGGTCCTGGGATCGAGCCCCGCATTGGGCTCTCCACTCAGCAGAGAGCCTGCTTCCTCCTCTCTCTCTGCCTGCCTCTCTGACTACGTGTGACCTCTCTCTATCTTTCTCTCTGTCAAATAAATAAAAAATATCTTTAAAAAAATTAAAAAACAAACAAACCAACATCTAGGGCGTCTGGGTGGCTCAGTGGGTTAAGCCTCTGTCTTTGGCTTAGGTTATGGTCTCAGGGTCTTGGGATGGAGTCCTGTATCAGGCTCTCTGCTCAGCAGGGAGCCTGCTTCCCCCTCTCTGTCTGCCTGCCTCTCTGCCTACTTGTGATCTCTCTCTCTGTGTCAAATAAATAAATAAAATCTTAAAACAAACAAACAAAAATCTAATCTTTCTACTGATCCAATGATTTAACTCTAAGTTGGTGAACCATTTCTTTCACTGGCATTTTGTCCTTAGGAGCTGACCAAATCATGAAAAAATGTTCCCAAACTGTAAGTAAATGGAAGCTACTTTGACTAGTTTTGGATATTACTAACTTCTTGGCACAGAAATCAGACTCTGAAGCTGACTGATGTGAATGGGCAAAGCCAATAATTCTGCCACCTGACCAGACCCGGGTCTCTTACAAACGGACCTGCTCACACGCGGCTTCCCCAGGCGAACACCCATCTTTGACGGGCTGTCAAGGGAACATGCTTTTTACCAAAAGCTGTGCATTTTCCATGTCGGTTTTATAAAAGAGGTTAGTAATCATTGGAATCTAGCCTAGCTCTGAGGTAACATTAGAAGCAAACAGGTGCCTACGTCTCTGTTTTCTGGTTGGTGAATTCTTGCAATTTGTGTTTTGCACACTTGGCGTGATGTGGAGAATAAAAACAATCCGTCAGGTAATCTGGCCCATCACCTTCCGTGATAAATCCACTTTATGCTGAAACTACAGATAGAGGCAAAAATCAGAGTTCAGCAAGTCACATTCCTAAGGGGACCTTGGGACCCCATGGCAGAATGCACACAGGATTTAAGAAACCAGGTGAGTATGAACTCAGGGCAACCAAGAGAGAGACAGCAGTGAGAAACTCAGGGTTGGTTTGGTGGCAGTTCCTGGAGATTTGTCATTGGCGGCAAGCTGAATGCCTTCAATCTGAATTCCTAACCCTTTGTAAATAGTAACGTCCGATTCCCCAGTGACCCGTTCTGTGTCACAGGCCATCCTTCTTGAAGACCCTGTCCTTGTCTGCAGTACAGAGCGTGCCTCAAATTGGGAGGGGGGGTACCGGGATACCATCATTTGTCGGGAGTCCCCTTCTGCCCCTCAGAGTGTGAGGAAGATTCCCGTCTGGAGAGAGAAGTTCCAATGACCCCCAGAATCTCCGAGTAGTTGCCAAGCTTTCTGTCAGGGAGATTTAAAAGCCATTTACTTGTGTTTATTTTATATTTAATGAGTTGGTTCATGCCAAAGGCCAGGCTGATGTCTCGTTTATTTTGGATTCTGAACATTTGCACAGTTTCCACTCGAAATAGCGGATCGGGAATATAGACGATCACAGACCCTCAGAAAGGTCTTAACAGCTGTGGGTGATGGACATTTGAGGTCAGGCCGAAATGTCCACTCTTGGTGGAGGTCGTGTTTCATTCTGGGTGGCGACTTTGTGCTGTGATCACAGCAGAGGGTTACCAGCCCAGAGCTGGAGATCCTGAAACAAAGAGGTGGCAAAAGCTCCATTGGGCAGACGGCTCAAAGGCTCACTTTCATGGCTGTTCCAGAGAAAAAGTTGGAGCTTCACAACCAGGAGAGAGAGCAGCGACTTATCCACACAAGGGCAGCAAAGAATCAGGTTCGGCCTGATAGAAACCAGGCAGTTGTCTGGCAATGAGAGATCCTCCTCCTGTCTTTCTGCCCTTGGGAGTGGGGTGGGGGACAGGGTGAGGAGGTGTGCAAGTTGGGGGCTGCCCGTTTGGTAGGACAGGACAGCTTGTGACTTTGGGAAACTATCTGTGAGGCTGTCCCCAGCAGTGACAGCAGGCTGGAGCTCCTAGCCTGTGTCCCCAGAACTCTGATAGTATGACAAATTGGAGCTCTCACCAGGGCATTGGGGCCGTACCCTAACACTACATTTCCCTAGGTTTTGTTGGCCCATGAAATTCTGGAACTTTGCCTGGAGGGATGCTCGTATGAAAGAATTCAATGGACCAATAACTCTGGGAAATCCTGCATGCCTCCCTTTAGGATTTCTTCAAAGGCCTAGCAACTCACTGGAGTCTTGGGACCTGCATCAAAGAATTCTGTCTCCTCCAATCCTCCTCCAAACTCCTAACGGACCCCCTCCTGAGAAACCCGTTCTGACCTCCAGCTCTCCCGAGGGAGCACCAGCCAGGACAAGGAATCACGACGAGCAGGAGACATGCCCTCTTGAGAAGGCTGAGGAAGTTAGAAGAGACCCCAGTCACATGAAGGAGGCCTCTTCGTGGGATGCTTCCTCTTGTCTTCTCCCTTGTCCCTGGACGGAGGCATAAAGGGTTATAGGAGGAGTGGAGAGAACACCTTAGAGCAGCTCTCCTACTACGGGCCTTGCGGAGATGTGTTCCTTTTCTCTGGACTCTTTTTCCAAATCTGCATTCATGAATGGAGGGGGTGGGTCAGGGTTGAGGGGGTGAACACAGAGTCTAGTCTTGGCCTTAAAACAATACCACGCAAGTTCTCTAAGATGCTTGATGCACCAGGGAGAGGCGCTGTCTTCCCGCGTGCTAGCTTTACCTTTCCCTCGCATCTTGTTACCTAGAGCTGCGTCCCACTGTATCAAGAACTACCCCAGCGATCCTATTGCCCCTGGCCAGACTTCTATTCTCACTTTATCCCATGAGCTTCTATCCACAAGAACACTGTTTGCTTCTACCACTTTCTTAGAAGTGGTCAAGTGAGTTATGATAGGGTCTGAAGTTGCCCAGTGTCAAGCAAGGGGAAGAATCTGGTTGAAGGATTCAACAAAGGCTCTTGGAATTGGGATAATAGAAGGGCACCGGAGGTATCCCTTTGCTTTGAATGGGAGGGAGAGGCCCCTGCCTTCGGAGGGAGAGGCCCCTGCAACGGCTTTGATTATGATCCTGTTCTCCCTCAAAACACAGCTCATAGGGGACTGTGGGGCCATCTGGTCCCGTCCTCTTCGGCCCAGCTCAGGAAGAGGAGTTGCCCTAATCCTATTATTAGTCTTCCTGGACAGGCTGTAGTAACAAAAGGGGCTGAGAAGTATCTTCTCATCTAACTTCTCCCAAGGCTGATTTTGATGGGTGCATCAAGTTCAGTTATGTTTGGCTATTGACTAACCTAATCTACCTACTCTTGGTGGTCCTCCATGGTGCTCCCTTCCCGTCACAGAACATTCCAGACGGCTCTTCCTCCTACCTCTCTCCTGAAGCCCACAGCCTCTGATTCCTTCCCTTCATTTCCTGCTCTATGCCCTCTACCAACCCTGGCCTGTATCTCTAGTAGTCCAGACTCCAGTCCTGGGGCAGCCCTGTGGGATGTAAGTCAAGGCTAACTTCTCTCTCTCTCTTTGGAATTTGCTGGGAGTGCTGTAAATAAAGTATTGTCATAATTATTACCGATTAACATTTTTACGCCTAATGAAGTTTCGAAGGGATGATGTTTACTTGGTCTAGGGGAGGGGCACCTTCCAGATGACTTGCCCAGCAATTAAAGCAGCTTGTTAGCTGGAGGCCCGGGATGGCCGAGGACAGCTGGAGAGCTCTTCTTTGCAAGCAGCTCTGGTTAACATCAACCGGGAAAGCTCTTTGTAAACACATGAATAATTGATTGTCCTCCGCTCACATAGCTACCGCGGATCTGAGCCTGTATGACTCATTTGCAAGCCATCTCTGTCGTCTGGATGCCATAACATTGGAGGAATGATGATCGTTTCTTGGAGATTCTTCTGTGGCCAGAGTTGCCAAGACCAAGGCTGTAATGGTTTGTTATGATGACCTTTGTTATTCCATTAGGCTCAATTGCTTTAAAAAATGATGTGTGCATACTTTTGGAACGTTTTTACCCTTTACGTTGACCTGACATCATAGTTTATATTACAAAATGTATTAATGACAGAGGAGTGTTTTCATGTCCCAAGGACAAATTTTAACAACCATAATCTGCCCTTAGTCATCATAAATATAAATGTATTGGTCAAACAGATCTCGTTAATGTGGCCAAGATAAATGCAAGTCTATATTTTAAGGCAGTTGAAGTTCTAGAGGATATTTGGAGCTTTTTGTGGGGCTAAGAGATCTTGTATACGTGCTATCAAAAGGCTGAGAAAATTAACATGTTTCCCTCTCTGGTTTCTCGTCGGACAGATATAAACGTCCTGGGGATGTCAAGAAAGATTGTTCACATAGTTTCTGGACTCCGTTAATGCCTGGTGGGGTGAAGCTTAGTTCTTAAAGCTGTATTCTTTTCATTATGCTCACAGTGCTTCTGCAAAGGAACAAAATAAGGATTTCAAGACTCAGCAAATGCATTGCTCAATCCCATGCTTTGTCTGGTAGTTTTAATTATCGGAGGCCCCCTGCCCCACCAGCTTGCTTCCTAGGAGGAGCCCCTTTTCAACCGATGCGCGGCTGACATTTTGCAGTCTGTATGCTGGGCACAGACTGGGTCGAACACCTCGTCTTCTTCTCTGTTACGCAGCCCTCAGAAGCATTGGCCGTTGCTGGTGGTGTCCACATTTTAAGCTTCTCAGGCAGAAAATAAATGCTTGTTTAGAATCCTTTTAAATCGTGAGCTTAGTCTGAACCATGAACATGTGTTTAAGGCAGTAATGTCTCTGACAGAGCAGACCATTTCCACGGGGAGTTGGTCTTCCCTGAATATGGCAGACATGGTCCCATGATGAAAATCTGTGTGGCTTACGGTCACCTGGCAATGACGGATGAGCACTTCAAATAAAACCATTTCCCATTCTTCCCTTAGAAGACTCTTCTAAGAGGAATCTTCCCTTCCCCATCTGCCGTTGTCTTCTCTAGTATCAACCAGGGGGCTTTGGAGTCATGATTTGCCTGGATACCCTCTCTGGGATTGGGGGTTGACTCGCTTTCTTAATTTGATGATGTGGTGATAGTTCTGTGATCATCTCCTCTGTGGTTGGGACCTTTTGATGAATTTAGAGAGTGAGGCACATACACCCAGGGTGACAGCAGCACCGTTCACTCTAGCCAACAGGTGGGAGCAACCCAAGGGTTTGATGAGAGATAAACAGAATAAAGAAAATGTTGTATCTGTATAGAATGGAATGTTGTTCAGCCTTAACAAGGAAGGGAATTCTGGCACATGCTATAACATGGGTGAAGCTTGAGGACATGATGCTGATTGAAATGTGTGGGTCGCAAAGGGACCAATACAGTATGATTCCAGTCATAAGAGACATGGTGCATAGTCAGACCCAGAAGCAGACAGTAGAGTGGTGGATGCTGGGAACCAGGGGAGGACGAATGGGAATTACTGTTTACTGGGAACAGAGTTTCAGTGTTGTAGGATGGAAAGAGTTCTGGATATGGACGGTGGTGATGGCTGCACAGGAGTGTGAACGTATTTAACGCCACTGAACTGTAGGGACGCCTGCGGCTCAGTCGGTTAAATGTCTGCCTTTAGCTCAGGTCATGATCTCAGGGTCCTGGGATGGAGCCCTGTACTGGGATCCTTGTCAGTGGGGAGCCTGCCTCTCCCTTGCCCTCTGCCTACTGCTCCCCCTGCTTGTCTCTCTCTGACAAATAAATAAATAAAATCTTAAAAAAAAATACCACTGAACTGTACACTTCAAAGTGTCTAAGAGAGTACATTTTAAGTGATGTGTATTTTACCACAATTAAAAAATAGTAATAAAAAAGAAAAAAAAAGTGGGGCATATCAGAGACTTGGCATTAGCTTAATTCAAACTCCAAGGCCCCTTTTCTGGAAACAACCTGACTCTAGCCCCTAAGAGAACCCCACCCCCACCCAGAATACCAAGAGCTCCTCTTGCTGAGACTAAAGAGACTTAGAAATTGAAATGTGATAACTTTAAATTTAACCTTGATCGTGGGTGAGATAACTTAACTTTAAACTTTAATTTTTTGTTTTAACTTCTTTGGACCTTAACTTGTTGTTGTTGTTGTTTTAAACAACAACAAAATTAATAAATTAATTTATTTATTTTAGAGAGAGAGAGCACATGTGGGGAGAGGGACAGAGGGAGACGGAGAGAAAGAATCTCAAGCAGGTTCACTCCACTGAGAACAGAGCCTGAAGTAGGTCTCGATCTCATGACCCTGAGATCATGACCTGAGCAAATCAAGAGTTGGACGCTCATCGGACTCAGCCACCCCAGGCGCCCTGGACCTTCACTTGTAAGGGGATTTGAGCTTTGGAGATCCTGGTAGTTCAATATTTTGAGAGGAGTTAAGTTCAAATGTAGAACAGCTTACGGTTGGCCTTTTATTGTTGAGCCCCAGTACAGGGCTCCATCCCAGGACCCTGAGATCATGACCTGAGCTAAAGGCAGACATTTAACTGACTGAGCCGCAGGTGCCCCTACAGTTCAGTGGCGTTAAATACGTTCACACTCCTGTGCAGCCATCACCACCGTCCATATGATATCATCGGATCATTGCCTAATTTCTAATAGGTTATGTTGGTCAGTGAGGCTTGGAAACAGATCTCAGTCTATTTGAGGAAATAGAAGAGAATCTACATTTTCTGTCTTGACTAAAGAAAGGCCATGAAGAACATAATGTCCTGTACTGACCCATCTCAGGAACTTTGGGGGCAAAAATCCCCTCTGCCTGTCCCAGAAGGTCCCTAATGGAGCTGTAGCTGGTATTAGGGGTGTCGAAGATACTGTCCCACTTCTGGTTGACCACAGGTATCATGGGTAAACACAGTGGGAACAAAGAACCAAAAAAAAAAAAAAAAGTATTGAGGAATTTTGGGGCAGAGATGGTAAGTAACTTCCCTGTAATAAACCCCCTCGGGATTGAGATGGCACATATCCCTAAAGTACCCACATGAAGGGATATTAATTCGTCTTGGACCCTCTCTGCCTCCCCACACTCTTCTTCTCAGGGGAGACTTGACTGGTAATTTGGGGGCAGCCACTGAGCTCTGTGCCTCCTCCTCCATCTTTCTTCTTGGGCTCTGCTCATCCTCTAACTGCAGATCCCAGGTCTCTTTGAGCTGAGTGGTGAGCCGGGCAGAAAAACCCTGCCCTTAGTGGAGGAAGCCTACAGTTTTGTGTCGTGCTGCCTGGGGTTCAGCTCCGGGATTCTGCATGAGAAATTCCATTGCTTCTATATTTCTAAACCACATCCTCCAAGCTAACTTTTATCAATAATACAATAGATATTTTGATGTAAAACAGGATTTTTCTTTGCTCTAAAACCACATCCACATTCTCATTATGCCTTCACGTTTGTAGCACGTCACGAAGTCTTCAGATCACTGTTGCCCACACATGCTGTTTGATCGCTGGCACTCCAGTGAGCTCAGATGGATATGCAAGCTTTTTGGAAGCTGCTGCAGTGTTACAATCACACTTGTCCCTAATTGCCCAAGTCTCATTGGTGAGGTTTGAAGAGGTGAACTAACCTGCTTATGTTGTAGGTGATGGGCTAGAATGAGAACTCCAGGCTTCTGGCTTTGGGTCGTGGGCTCCTAAAGAACGAGTTAGCAAGAGTTATCTCAAAGAGTGGTAGTATCTTCAGCTGGAAACTGATCTGATCCCACAGTCTTGTTTTGAAACATCTGCTGATGACGTCACGAAGGGACCTTTCAGATCGGGGTCCGTAAGTTCCAGTGTGGATGTGACTCCCGTGGGAACCTTGAGTAGAGGGCTGTTCCTGCATCTGACACCCAGCTATGCTGATGGGGGACTGAGGTGGGCTTAGAGGGTCTCATTTTTATAAAAACCCAGCTGTTCTAAAGTCTTCCCTGATTTTCCATAAACCAAGTTCTCACAATCCTAACCCCATTTTAATGTGGGCATGCTCCCTCATGGCGGGTAGAGTGACAAATCCTGGCTTTCTTTGAAAAAGGGAACTTAGAAATACATCCTGGTTAGCCACGGACGCAGGGCACACACATTTTGGATGATGGGCTTATACTCATGCTAACACACACAGAGGCCCCTGGTGCCCTCAGGGGACCACAGCACCCCCTTCTGGATGCAGGGGTCAGTAAAGACACCAAACCTACCCCATGAACATCAAGCAGCCGAGTTGCCAGCTACATCGTTAACTAATCCTGAACAATTCTCCAGGAGGGAGAACGCCTGGGGCTTAGCTTTGCCTGTATGTGCATGTATGTGTGGGGGAATGAATGAGGAAGTGTTTTGTAAAAATATTTTCTTCTTTTTTAAAACAACTAGTGCCGTTCATTGAATCAACAAATGAGGAGGCTCCAAATACAGCGTTAACAGCATAAAGAGTATGGGAGCTGATGGATGGTAAAAAAATATTTATTTATTGTTTTAAGTTTTTTTTAAAAAATTTTATTTATTTATTTGACACACAGCGATCACAAGTAAGCAGAGAGGCAGGCAGAGAGAGGCGGGGCTGGGGGAGCAGACTCCCCGCCGAGCAGAGAGCCCGATGCGGGGCTCGATCCCAGGACCCTGAGATCATGACCCGAGCTGAAGGCAGAGGCTTTAACCCACGGAGCCACCCAGGCGCCCCTAAAAAAATATTTAAAGCCGAGGTAAGGATTAGGACCGCTGATGAGTAATTGCTACATGCTCTGAGGGTTCAGGGAGAAGCTGTGAGCCTACTGGTTTTTCTCTCTTTATACCTCCCAGCCAAGCTTCAGAGGAAACTCCACGTGAGCTGGAAAAGATGAATTTCAAGCTTCATTGAGAACTCTAAAACCTTAAATCCTTCTCGAAAATAACCTGCCTCTCAGGAATCTTGGGTCCCCCCCACCCCCATTATAAAGCTCTTCTTCAGGCTGTGGAATGGCTGCATTATTAACTATGATTACTTAAGTCTCTGAACAGAAGGATGCAATAAATCTGAAAGTATTTGTTCTGGTTTGTGACAAAGCAAAACTGTATAATATTAAATCAGATGTTGTTATAAACATATAAAATAGCACATTTTTTTCCCAACTTGGGGCATGGTGGCATGACGCTTCTGGGAACCTAAAAAAAAATGTTTTTACATTCTTGGATCCTGAGGCCGGTTTCCGCTAGGTTTTCTTCTTTCTGCGCATGGATGCTAATGGAGGGTGCTTCTGTTTAGGTCTGTCTGTTTTCTCGGTGAGTTAGCAAGGTTGAGTATAAGTGTTCTTACTTCTTTACAGGCTGTTCTCTGGGGTGGAGCTGGTGACCCAGGCCGTGTGTGTGTGTGTCTGTGTCTGTGTGACTGTGAGTGGGGAAGATGAATGGCACCCGAGTACCCTGGAATGTTCGGGTTGGAAGGGCTCTTAGAAACACACTAGTTCACCAGCCTCCTTGTTGCTCAGGTCATGTTTTCAAACGTAGGTTCGAATGTGTGGGAGAGTGAAAGCCATACAAATCTGGAGGTGGGGAGGAATTTTGAAATTCAAGTCCAAGTTTCTAGGTTGGGCCTCTGTGCCCTCTGGCTTGGTGAGAGGAATGGCAGGGTTGTCAGTCACGTGACAAACCTGCCACTGTCCTTGGGGGTCAACCCCAGGCCTCGGTAAGGACAGATCATCATGACCCTGTGGAAAGCTTCACGTCTGCCTCCGGACAGTGGTCAGGTTGGCCTTCATTTCCGTCCCTCAAAGGAGTGGCCTGGCCTCTGCAGGGTGTACACAGTCACGAGCAAAGAGCCACAAAGAAGTCAAAGAAGTCAGCGGAGGGAGTGTTAAGAAGTGATTTCAGGTTTACTTGGGTTGGCACTTATGGACAATTGTTGTCTCCAAATATATTATTTTTTATCATTGAGTTGATACGTTTATATTAAAAATACAACTATAGCCTCAGAATATTGTGTATTTAATAATTGCCTTTTACGAAGATGATTTAGGATATTAACAGCATTCTACAAATTACTTAGAACTGCACTATCCAAGATGGTAGCCGTTCGGGGTCATTGACACATGGCCGGTCCAAATGGCGTTAACGCTGTGCGTGTGAAATACATGAGAGATCGCAAAGACTCAGTCAGAATGAAAGAGTGTAATGTGTCTCTGCAATCGTTCTTTTTCTTTTTTTAAGATTTTATTTATTTACTTAGAGAGAGAGAACACGGGCAAGGCAGAGGGAGAGGGAGCAGCAGACTCCCCGCTGAGCAGGGAGCCCACATGGAGTTCAGTCCATCATGACCTGAGTCAAAGGCAGACGCTTAACCAGCTGAGCCACCCAGGTGCCCCTGCAACCATTCTTACAATGATTTCGTGTTGGAATGATAACAGTGTGGATAAACAGGGTTAAGTAAATTACTAAAATTATTTTTTTTAATGTGGCTACTAGATTAATTGATTAATTAATTAATTAATATTTTCTTAAAGTCATCTCTACACCCAAAGTGGGACTTGAACTCATAACCCCAAGATCAGGAGTTGAATGTTCTGCTAACTGAGCCGGTCTGGTGCCCCGCTATGAGAAAATTTAAAAAATTACATACGTGGGTGCTGTACAAAGGAGAGAAGCTTAGCCTTCTCCTTGACAAGGACAGAGGAGGCCTTTAGGCCTGTACAACACACGTAGAGTTAAGGCAGTGTCACTTACTTGGTGGCATGTGAACATTGTTTTGAGGGAGAAGAGTGACTGCTGAATGGATACAAGGTATCCCTTTGGGCTAGTGAACTGTTCTGGATAGACAGGGCGGTTGGTGGCAGAGTATTACGAATGTACTAAATGTCACTGATGATAAATTTTATGTTATGTGTGTCTTACCACTATGAAAAATTGCAGGGGCACCTGGGTGGCTCAGCTGAGGGTCCCATTCTTGATTTTGGCTCAGGTCACGATCTTAGGTTAGGGTCACGGGATGGGGCCCCACATCAGGCTCTGGGCTCAGCTTGGAGGTCTGCTTGGGATTCTCTCTCTCCTTCTGCCCCTCCTCCAGCTCATGCTCTCTCACTCTCTCTTTCTTTAATGATAAACAGATAAATCTTTTAAAAAATGGCCTATGTGGCTCACGTTATACTTGTGTTTTCAATGCTCGTTTAAAGTGAGGAGGTGGGGGTGTGTGGCTTTGCTGAAAACAGTGTCTCTAGAAACAGAGAAAAAAATTACAAGAGGCAAAGGAGGTCTGAAATCTGTCAGGAGAGGTCGGAATACTTCTCCTCCAGGGGGCTCCTGTCTCTTCATAACGCCTTTCTCTTACCTCATTCCGCGGTCTTCCCCGCTTGGCCTTCTGCCCGCTGCTAGGTTGCTCAGGAAGATGACTCTTTCCCTAAAATTCCTCCCAGTTTATGAGGCGTTAAGGAGTTAGGAATCTTGAGGGTTGGAAATAAAATACGACACCCAGATCAGGTTCGACAAGTCCCTCCCCTTCCCAGATAGTGTTGATTAAGAAAAAAGAAAATCTTTGCTGCACATCTCTGGAATCCAGCTTCTTCAAAGTACAGCCCATGAGGCAAACTGATGTGTGATGCTGGAAGTCAGGACAGCGGCTGGGGGGCTCGGGGTCGGGAGGAGGCAGGGGGTGGGCGGGTTGGGGCCTCAGAGAGGGCTGTGGGGAATAATCTGGTATTGATCTGGTGGCTTGTGATCTCGGTGTATCCATTTGGTGAAACGCTATTGAGCTTGTGACTTGGGTACTTTTCCGAATGCCCTTCATACATCAGTAAAAAGTTAAAATAAAAAAAACCCCAAAACAAAACTGAAACCATCCTGAGAGGTGCACACTTTTTTTGAGTGGAAAGCTAACAGCTCTGGAAGGAGTGAATACAGAAGGCCTGGTGTGTATTCTGTGAGCGTGGACACCAGCAGACACTGTATTCCCTTCCATTTGGGACCCGGACTGGCCCTGCTGGCCACGGAGGCCCCGATGGGGTGGTCCCTGGAGGTCCTTCTCCAGACTGGTGTTCTGTGAGTGACCCACCTCGGAAGATTTGTCTTCTACCTTATCTCTTGTTTCTTCCTCTGGGGCATCCACACCAAGGTCAGAGGTGTTGCTTATCAAGAGGTGGGCTAGTTTGTGTAGGTGAGTTAGCTACGGACAGTCACATCCCCGCGGGAGACTGGAGTTTCTCCTCTCCTTACTCAGCCATCCAAAAGGATGACATCTTGCCTTCTGCTATGACATGGATGGAACTAGAGGGTGTTATGCTAAGTGAAATAAGTCAGTGGAATTTAAGAAACATAACAGATGAGCAAGGGAAGAGAAGGAAAAATAAAACAAGATGAAAATCGAGAGGAAAGCAAACCATAAAAGACTGAACTCTAGGGGAGAAACTGAGGGTTGCTGGAAGAGAGGGGGTTGGGGGATGGGGTGACTGGGGGATGGGCACTAAGGAAGGCACGTGAGGCGATGAGCACTGGGTATTGTATGCAATTGGTGAATCACTAAATTCTACCCCTGAAACTAGTAATACTAGTAATAGGTCAATTAAATTGAATTTAAATAAAAAATTTAAGAAAAAAAAAAAAAAGAATTCTTCGCCTGCTGTGAACAGTCGCCGGCAAGGGCAGGAGGGACCACTCCGGGGTGAGCGGGCCCTGGCGGCGGTTATCACCTATGGAAATCCTGTGTGCTGGTAAATTCCACGCTCGGCGAAGCCCGAAGGGATGACAGGGAGCAGAGGGGCCGGGAATGCTACTGGGGGAGCTTGTTAGCAGATAGTGGCTGGGGAGAGGCACAGGGGACATGGGTCGGAGGAACATCTGTGGAAACAGGGAAGGGAAAATAAATAAATGAGATAAGCAACTTCGTTTGCTTCCTCCTTTATGACTCTTTTACTTTGTGCTGGGAACTGTGGTGTCCCCTGGATCTCCTTTTCTGGGGACAACAGCCTGGTGACTGATTTTGAAAACCAGGTCTGGACCCTCTCTTCTTGCCCCGTGTCCACCGCGCTGCAGTGAGTTTCAACACCACTGGCTGGACGGGCTTCCCAGAGCCACACCCCTCCCCAACACACACAAAATCAGACCCCAGCCCCAACCTCTAAAGTGCAAAGGATGCTCGGCTACACAGCCAGCTGGACCCCCTCGGCACTCCCCCACACCAGAGAGACCTAATGCTAATGCTGGGATCACTATGAGCCAGTCAGTTCAATAGAGCTTAATAACAATGTTGTTGGCCTGTGGAGAGGTTTCTCTTTTGTTGGAGCACAACCGGAAATGGTCAGATTGGCCTCAGGCTAAGCGCTGAGGTCTAGGTCTGCTGCCTGCTGGAAGGCCAAGCTCCAGGTTCCAACATCAACAGCAACTGGTTCCCCTGGAAAAACTTTGGACCTCATGTAATGGGCAAGAGGGAACAGGCAAGGGGCCGGGAGAGCAACCTGTCTACGCCTGTCTGGTGGACATCCATTGACTGGATGACCAGGGCTTTGCCAACCTCTGTAGGACATCTGTAGTATAGGTATGATGATGATAACACAGCATACATCATATGATGATGATAACACCTCACACATATGTAAGGGTCTGATAACACGTATATAAAACCACTTTGCAAAGTATAGAGTGCCTAAACGTTAGCTCTCTGGCATGGGCTGTCAAGCAGCTCGCTGTGGGATGTATGGAGAGTGCCTTGTTGCCAAGAACTCAAAGAACTCCAGTTTGCAAATGGCTAACTTTTACTTTAAGAGTGAATCTTTAAGAGCGCTCTTAAAGAATCTTTAAGAGCAAATTGTGATTCCAGTGAAATCTATTAAGCCCTACCCCTCGCCAAGAGCTCATGCTGTCTAGTGACCCAAGACAGAAACAGTTCAATGGAAAAGCAAGTCATGTAATTCTGAGAAACTGGCCTTGGGATGGCACTTTCGGGCTCACATCTGAAACCACTGTTTCCTCAGTCCACCTCTGGACCATTACTATCCTGCTCCCCTCAGCAGGGAGAGGATGCCTGCTCCCGACTCACTTCTACTGCAGCTGAAGCCTTGAGAAGTTTTCTACATTGCTTGTTTAAGCCCAGGCCAATGGACGCCCCTCTGCTAGACCTGCCTCCTCAAGCACATGCCTCAGTTTGGAGATGAGATGGGCCAGGGTCGAGTTGAGAGGGAGTGGAGGCCAGGAGCCGCCATGCTGAAAGCCCATGTACCGGTTAGCTGGCGTTTGAATGTTTTTCATAAGGATTGTGAGGTCCTAGAGGCAGGAAAGAGATCTTAAAGCCATTCACTAAACGCTTACGGAGCCCCTACGATGGGCTAGGCACCACTCTTCATGAGCAAAACAGACACATGCTCTTAACCAAGCTTACTGTGCCTGGCGTTATGCAACTAAGGACACAAATAATTAATTGCAAGTGTGATGAGTTCTTTGAAGGGGAAGTGCGGGGTGCTGAGGGAATGTTTCAGTTGAGCCCTGAAGAATAGTGGCCTCAACCCAGTGAAGGGTGTGATGGTGATGAGGGTCAGAAGTGGGTCAAGCCTTCCCAGCTAAGGGAACATATGTGTATGTACATTTTCTTCCATGAGAAGGGACAAAACGCCATATATAGTCTGCCTATCCCCTCCCCGACTTGTAGCCTCTCATCTCAACACTTCTAGAGCTCCGCAAATGTCATTTCTTAATTAGACACAGAGACACTATGCTTAATTACAAAACCAGCCCTATTTGTACATTTTCATATTATACACATAAAGCTTGCTATTTCTTTTCGCTGCCCCCTCTCTGCCCCTTACATAACTGACCAAAAGAGAAAGCCGAAGAAAACACACACTCCCAGAGTTTATGATAGTTATTATGACTCAGACATATTTGAAGACTAGAATTTAATGGAGTTTTTTTTTTTTTTTTTCCTAACATTCCTTGGGGACTTGAAGGACTTTTTTTTTCCCACCAGCCATTGAAGTAAGATTCTAAAAACACATTTCTTTCTTAAAAGAAAAAAAAAAAACCTCTTCTGACTTCAAAGTCAATTATCCTAGAAGCACAACACTTGCCTCATATTTTCACGTCCCTCCATACCTGCCTCTTCCCTCTCCTTTCCTCTTTATGTCTCTGGTGTGGTGATAAGCGAACTAGAGAAGCTGGTTTCAGTCTTGGCTCTTGACCTTGCTGTGTTACTTTGGTTAACCCACTTCCCCTGTCTCAACCTCAGCTTCTTCAAATGTACAACACGGGGATGGATCCTAGGACTCGGAACCCTAACATTCCTTGTTTCTCTTGGGAGAATCATAATGGAGAGACATTTCACCCAGCCGCTGTAGGCTCCATATTGAAAAGTCAGAATCGACTGAGGATCTCCTTCCGCAAGGGGGAAGCCGGAGCCAGGGCCTTCCTCGTCTTCAAGGATCACTTTGCTGGAGCCAAAGTAAGCAGGAGTTCCTCTTGTCCAGGCCAGCCGCCCTCTCTCCAGCTTTCCTTGTCTCCACATCCATCTGTCTGCACTTCTACAGGCCTTTCAAACTCCACAAATCTTTCCTTAGCTTTCCCAGCTAAACCTACTGTTCCCTACATGGATCTCCACCCCTGGGACTGTCCAGACCAAGAATTAAATGCCAGGATTCTGGTCTGTAACACAAATGAGAGAAGATGGCCAGGTGAGGTGCACAAGCCCACACATTATGATTGGTAGGGACACGAACATCTCTGGTCTCACGCTCTGTTGAAGGGGATCTAAGTTCCACTCAGCTCTGACCAGTTGGCCTCATTCTGGAATAAGTGTGCAGCATTGCTAGATATTCTGCTGATCTTTTAAGAGAACCAGTATTTTTTAAGTCAAATGTTGCTCAATTTCTGCCAATCATGACATGGGCCAAAGACAAAAATCTGTGGGATCAGATTTAACCTGTGGCTGCTGGTTTGCTACTTGTGTGTGTAGACACAGTATTGGGTCCTTTATACATTCCACCTGATATTTACAAACCCTATAATACTTATCTGTGCATTCATTCATGTAATAAATATTTGCCACTTATGATGAGAAGTAAATAAAATAAATATTTTTATTTTAAATATAATATTTAAATATTTAAATAAATATTTCCCACCTACATAGAAAGCTAGGGAGCATAGATTAACTGAGACACAATGCACTGAAAATTAAGAATGATAGTGTGACTTTGAGTTTGAGCTGGGCCCCAAATAGCCCACTGATTGTATGTCATTCAGGGCTATGAAAGCAAGGGAGGGTCTTCTTGCACCCTGTCTCTCTCAATCTCAGCTTTAGAAAATACTTCTGTCAAAAAAAAAAAAAAAGACTAATCAAATTGTTTCAAATCAGGTTACTTTATTTATTTCTACCCTTTACCCACTCCCTGAGCTGTCCCCCTCCAATATGAAGAAGCAAAATCATAGAAACAAATAGGAATAAAACTTTTTTAGCTCTGAGAGCCAAGGCCATTCATCCATTCAGGATGAGAAACCTAACCATTTAACAGATGAGAGCTTTGAAGGGTGGATTTTAACAATCAGTATTAGTGGAAAAACCATTGGTTAGGAGTCAGATCACCTGGCTTCTAGTCCATTGCTGCAGCTGAGAGACCTTGAGCGGACTGCTGGCTCCATCTGGCCTCGGTTCCTCTCCGTCCCACTACACCCACCCTTCCACCTCCACCGCCCCAGGGTTAAATGAGTAGAGGATTTCCAACCTGAGTTCTTTCTGGCCTGAATCCTGGTGACTTCATGGAAGGAAAACATAAAGAAATATGAGCTGGTTTGCCTGGGTGGCTCAGTCGGTGAGAGCACCGGACACTTGATTTTGGCTCAGCTCATGATTTCAGGGTAGGGGGCAGATCTCCACATTAGGCTCTGTGTTAGGGGTAGAGACTGCTTGAGATTCTCCCTCTCCCTCTGCCCCTTTTCTCCCTTTTCTCTTTTTCTCTCTCTCTTCCCCTCTAAAAAAAAAAAAAAAAAAAAAAGAAAGAAGAGGAAACCTAAGCATGTCTATGAGAGTGGCCAGAGCCCTGCTCTTCATAAGACAGAATGAGGGATGGAGCAGTTGAAATCTCACCTCCTCCCCTCTTCCTCAAGAACTAAGAGAATGGTTACAAACATAGTGAAAATGAACTTTTGGGACTTCATCATGCTAAAAAGCTTCTGCACAGCAAAGGAAACAGTCAACGAAACAAAGAGGCAACCCACAGAATGGGAGAAGATATTCACAAATGACACTACAGACAAAGGGCTGGTGTCCAAGATCTATAACAAACTTCTCAAACTCAATACTCAAAAAACAAATAATCAAGTCAAAAAATGGGCAGAAGACATGAACAGACACTTCTCAAAAGAAAACATACACATGGCTAACAGACACATGAAAAAATGTTCATCATTGTTAGCCACCAGGGAAATTCAAATCAAAACCACATTGAGATACCACCTTACACCAGTTAGAATGGCCAAAATTAACAAGATAGGAAACAACAAGTGTTGGAGAGGATGTGGAGAAAGGGGAACCCTCTTACACTGTTGGTGGGAATGCAAGCTGCTGCAGCCACTTTGCAAAACAGTGTGAAGGTTCCTCAAAAAATTAAAGACAGAGCTACCCTATGACCCAGCAATTGTTCTACTGGGTATTTACCCTAAAGATACAGATGTAGTGAAAAGAAGGGCCATATGCACTCCAATGATCGTAACAGCAATCTCCACAATAGCCAAACTGTGGAAGGAGCCGAGATGCCCTTCAACAGATGAATGGATAAAGAACATATGGTCCATACATACAATGGAATATTACTCAGGCATCAGAAAGGACGAATACCCAACTTTTGCATCAGCATGGTTGGGACAGGAGATTATGTTAAGTGAAGTAAGTTAAGCAGAGAAAATCAACTATCATATGGTTTTACTTATATGTGGAACATAAGGAATAGCACGGAGGACCTTAGGAGAAAGAAGGGAAAAATGAAGGCAGGGCAATCTGAGGGGAAGATGAACTATGAGAGACTGTGGACTCTGAGAAACAAACTGAGGGTTTTAGAGGGGAGGGAGGTGGGCAGATGGGTTAGCCCAGGGGCTTTAAGGAGGGCAAGTTTTGCATGGAACACTGGGTGATATACGCAAGCAATGAATCATGGAACACTACATCAAAAACTAATGATGTACTGTATGATAACTAATATAGCATAATAATTTAAAAAAGCATATTGAAATGCAGCATAAAACACAGGCCACACAACATCCAGGCCAAGGTTTAAAAAAAAAACTCTGATACTTAGCATATTTATTTGGATTTCAGGCTTTTTAGGCCAAAGCTCTGCACCTCTCCATTCACCCAGAAGCAAAGCATTCTCTAATTGGGGCTTTGGAGCCTAGTTCCCTTTCCTTAGGAAAAGGAGCATGGGGAGCAATAGGAGGTTTGGATGGAGAGCCGGGAAATGCTTCCTTGGGGGAAAGGAAATCTGGTACCATCAATAAGTTTGAGTCTATAAAATCATTTTCCTCTGGGATTGAATCTTGCTAGAGGTACTGTATAGATCAGTCAACAACTCTCATCCACTGCCTTATTCAGAAATTCCACTTCCTATAGCTAACTTCTTTTGGCCCTTGACCTGTCCTATTTCCTGTATGGCTAACATATTAAATTTCAACTATCAGAACTCGCTAAAAACAAAGCACAGAAACCCAGCCAAACAAACCTTGGTTAAAAGCAAGTTTGTTAATTAAACATCAGAGAGGTTTCAAGAAAGTTGCTCTTGAGGCTTTCACAGCTTTTAAAGAAATGCCTTAGAACAGATCCACAATCAAGGGTATTTAAATAAGGTGGAAATTAAACACTTTGAGAGCTTTCTGTTCCACAGAAGATGGCAATCTAGCACAGGGTGCTGGTTTCCTCCCAGAGCCCAATCTTGGAGACTCTCTTAAACAGGGAGTTGGTGGATCCTGGAACCTAAGAAAAAAACTTTAGGGATTGTGGTGAGGATGGGAGATGGGAATGCATAACAGGAGGGGGCCAAGTGTTATAGACAGGGCATGACGATTACCTTTAGAGGTCAACTTGACCAGGCCATGGGGTGCCCAGACATTTGGTCAAACATTGTTCTGAGTGTGTCTTTGAGGGTGTCTGGATGAGATTAATATCTGAATCTATAGACTGATCGAAGCAGATTGCCCTCCCCAATTGAATGGGCCCCAATCAAAGACCTGAACAGAACAGAAAAGTCTGAATTGGAGGAGACTACTTCTGCCTTACTGCTGAGCTGGGACATCAGTCTTTTCTGGCCTTTAGACTTGAACTGAAATATAGTTCTCAGGTTTTGAGTTGCCCACTTTTGACTGAAGCTTACACCATTAGCTCTCCTGGTTCTCAGGCCTTCAGACTTGGGCTAGATTGATACAGGGGCTTTCCTGGATCCCCATCTTGTTGACTATAGGTCTTGGAACTTACTAGCTTCCAGAATTGCATGAGTCGATTCCTTACAATCTATCAGTCGATTGATTGGTCTATCTCCCATTGGTTCTGTTTCTCAGGAGAACCCTGACTAAGGCACAGAGGTTGTGCTTGGAAAGTGCTTTCCAGCTGGACTCTTTTCTCTGTTTCATATTTATCTAAATGAATCACACCCACCACATGGACCTTATAGAAAAACAAAAAATTTGTGCATCGCAGAGGCAGAAGAATATGATCTTAGATTTTTCCTCGATTGGTAAGTGGAGGGTAGCTGGCCTCCTCTGAGTACTCCCTCATCAAAACATTCCTGCTGATGCTTTGGGTTTGGTGATTACCACAGAGAAAGATCATCTCTGAAAAAGAGTAGTGCCAGGGTAGGTCTTCCAGGCATTTCCTTGAGGGTGATTACATAGGTAGTGGTTATAGTGAAATTGTAATGTCCTCCTCAAGTACTTGGGAGAGATTCTCACTCTCCCAACTCACTTGGAAGTTATGAAATCTAAGGCTTTGGGAGTGCCCAGTGGACTTAAATTCAGAAAGAAAAAAAATGAGAACTCCAAGGAACACAAGCATCACCAAAGAAGGGCCCCAACTGAACAACAAATCATATACCAGAGGAAGAAGAATTAATGAGTTGGGAAGAATAGGAATGTAAAATAAACTTAATGAACATCTTCAAAGCTCTAATGAAGAAAATTGAAAACATAAAGCAGGAATAAGACTCACAAATATGAGCTGTATTTCCATTTGGCCATACTGAACTTGAAAATAATAATAGTTGAAATAGAGAACTCAGTGGCTAAGTTGAAAGTACCCTTTTTTCCTTTTAATTTTGTGGAAGCATATGACTATATAAAGCAAATGTTATAATATTGTATTTGGGGATGTATAATATATAGGATGTAATATGTATGTACTAATAGCACAAAGGCTGGGGGTAAGTAAATAGAACCCTATTGTTAATGCTGTTCCTATATTTCATGTTATATTTTATATTAACTTACATTTTCATATTAACTCTAAGTGATTAGTTAAGGATCTCTAAAAACAACTACTGAACAACAACAACAAAAAAACAAATAAAGGGGACAAAGTTTAAGAGCCAGTAGAGGACTGAAATGTTAAAAAAAAATTCAATCAACCACAAAGACAGAAAAATAACAACAGAGAAATAAAAAACAAAATGGAAGAAATAAAAAACAAAGAGCAAATGGTAGAAGTGGATCCAAGACATTAATCATTAAATTGAATGTAATTGGATCAATTTCATAGGGTTTGTAGGAATGAATGAAAAAGCAAGACAGAACTTATTTTCTGTCTACAAGAAAGGTACTTTATTTTTTTTTTAAGATTTTATTTATCTATTTGACAGACAGACATCACAAATAGGCAGAGAAGCAGGCAGAGAGAGAGTAGGAAGCAGGTTCCCTGCTGAGCAGAGTGCCCAATGTGGGGCTTGATCTCAGGACCCTGAGATCGTGACCTGAGCTGAAGGCAGAGGCTTAACCCACTGAGCCACCAAGGCACCCAAGAAAGATACTTTAAATAAAAGAATGCAGGTAAATTTAAAGTAAAAGAATAAGTAGTTGATATACAATGTAAACAGTAGACATAAGAAATTTGAATGACTGTGTTAAAATCAGGCACAATAGACTTCAAAGCATAGTATCAGAGATAAGAGAGGCATTCATAATCATAAAATGGTGAATTCATCAGGAAAACCTAACAACCAGAAACATGTATGTGTGTAATAACAGACCTACATAATATATTGGGCAAAAATTGATTGAACTAAAGGGAGAAGGAATCCCACAACCACAATTAAAGATACTCTTACGTCTCTTTCAGAAATTGATAGAACAACTACACAAAAACAACATCAAGGAGATGGAAGATCTGAATAATATTATTAACACACCTTGATCTAAATGACACTTATAGAACATTATAACCAACATCTGTAGATTACACATTCTTTGCAAGTGCACACAAAGCATTTACTAAGACAGACTACATGCTGGGCTATGTAATAAGTCTGAATACATTTCAAAAGATTGAAATCTTACAGAGTATATTTTCTGTAATTAGATTATAAACCATTGTCAGTTATATAATAAACAATTATGTATATATTATACATATATCATTTATATATAAAGATGTACATAGGACTCCTCAGAAGGAAAGGCTGATTCCAGGGTTGGGGCAGGAAATATGTAAGATGAGTCCAGAGCATCTTATTGTGACAGAAAGTCAGGAAGCATTTGAGCCCCAATAATGGGGATATGTCAAAATGATAGCGACACTGGTTTGAAGTGGTTGTTAGTATCCAAATCTGTGACAATTTTGTAATCAAACAAGGAGTAACATTAAAGGATTGAACTCATTAAATAAGATGAGAATCCACCAATCCATACTGATAGAAACAAACAAACAAACAAATAAATACATGGGGATAAAGAGCGAAATCTTTCTTACAATGGAAGGAACAATGGAATGGAATTAGAAAATACTCAACAGCTACTAAAACTAATGTGAAGGTTTGGAGAGGAACAGAATATTTACATGGTCTTAAGGGATCTTCCAATGTATTACTTATTATTTATGAAGGATAAAAATACTACTGTTAGACAGTGGAGAAATATGGCAGGAACCACCTTATATCAAGAAACCTTAGGCAAGCCCAGACCAAAGAACGTTCTACAAAATTCCTCTTCTTCTTTTGAAGAGTCTGCATTCTTCTAAAATGTGGTGGTTGAGAAAAAGGCTGAAGAAATAGTCCCGATAAAAGGAGATGAAACAGCGGGTGCCTGGCTGGCTGCATTGGTGGAGCACGAGACTCTGGATCTGGTGGTTGTTGAGTTTGAGCCCAAAGCTGGATGTAGAGACGACTTTAAAAAAAAAAAAAAAAAAAAAAAAAAAAGGTCAGTTAAGTGAATGGCATTTGGTTTTGGCTTGGGCTGTGATCTCAGGGCTGTGATGTCAGGATGGTGGGACTGAGCTCTTCCCTCGTCCCCAGATCCTCGAATAGTGCAGTGTCTGCTTGGGACTTTCTCTCCCTCTTGCTCTGCCCCTCCACATCACACTCATGTGCACATTCTCTCTCTCTCAAATAAAATAAATAAATCTTTTTTTTTTTTAAAGGAGATTAAAGAGGTGCAAAATATATCACCCTGGATAAGGAAAGTGCAATAGCTCTATGTCATTAATAGGACAACAATGAGATTTAAATATGCACTCTGAATTAGATAATGGCACGATATCAATGTTTATATCCTGATTTTGATCATAGAACCGTGATACCCAAGATTATGTTCTCGCTTTTAAGGAAATAGACACTAAAATACTCAGAGATAAAGGGGCCTGATGACATGTTTAAACATATCTTAAATGCTTAAAAAAAACCAAACCCACAGGTATAGAGATAATAGATAAAGCAAATGGGACAAAATGTAAATAATTGGTGAATGTGGGTAGACTGTCTGGGAGGACCTTGTGCTCCTCTTCTAGTTTTTCTGTAAGCTTGAAATTATGTCAGAATTAGAAATTATCAACAAAGCCAGCGGGGAAAGAGTTGGCTAGTATAAGTAATTGAAAGAGTGGAGAGCAAAAGGCAATCATCTGTCCATTCTTAAGGGAACAGGAAGTCTAAGATGGTATGTATACACAAAGAATGGAGGACAATGTTGCAGTCAGTTAAAAATCTACACATGTGTAAAATAATGTGACTAGATCTGCATCACATACCATCGCCGGACAGGAGAACTAGGATGAGATCCACAGCAAAATACTATCCACTTTTGGCTGAGTGTACACTAGCCAAAAGTCGATGTTTTTGGTGAATGTGAATGGATCCCAAGGACCCACCTTTCATTCCTTCTCCGCTTATGCTTCCTTGCCATCTGCCGTATTTTCTCTTCATTCCTGGTATCTACAATGTAGGGTCAGTTTTTTTTTTTTTTTCTTTTATTAACTTGATCTGTAAAACCAACCCCATGTATGTTAAGAATGATCTACAGAATTGGGAGGCCCAAGTTGGGTCTAAAATCCACTTGAATGTCACACTCTGTGCCCACACCATTCATTACCCCTGTTACTATTACTCTAGAGTCTGGTGGACATGTCTGGCCCTTCCCATGAGAATCTAGGCTCTTTCCACTCTCCTCACACCAAACATAAGACTCAGTTACACTGAATTAATAATTAAACAAAGATGTTCTAACATGAAGTCTGAACTAATTTATGAGAGACCTCTGACCCTTGGTGTCCACTGACGCCCTCAGTGGGGTCTAATCAGTGCTATTGTATGTACAGTAGACAAAAATAGAGTTTACAACAGTTTGACAAATCTCAGCATGAATTACTATATCGTTTTGTCTGTCATTGCAGTTCAGGATGCAACTAATGAGAGAATTACATTTTCCCACAGAATGTCTGGGATGCAAAACACATTGTTCATACTTTTGGGAAAAAAAAAAGAGAAATAATAAAAATAAGATCTTGTGAGAGCTTTGAAGTGCCTGGGGCACAATGACAAGTTCCTTTGTTGAACAGCGGATTTTCCTAATGCCACTTGGTGAGATTCTTATCAAACGTTTCTGAGCAGGAGACAATGAGAAGGAGCCTGCGTGAATAAAAGAACAGATGAGGAATGTGCTGTGATAAAGGCAGAAAGGAGGTGGGTGAGTGGGTGAGCGCCTAGGTCCTCATTGAAAACAAATACCTCGAGGTGGGGAGGGAGACGCGCTTTATCTTTGGCATTTTTTTAAAGCTCCGATCCAGAACTGTTTTGCCTTGAAAATGAATGGAGTGCCGGGGAGAGTGGCTCGGCCTTGTTCTTTGGCCTCTGTGTCACACTGCGCAGCCATTTTAATGAGTTATTTCCCTGAGTCGCCCTACTAGGCAGGTCGTCATCAATATCCTCGCGTTGGAAGCAGAGCTTAAGTGAAGTAAGGGTTGAGGAGTGACTCAGTAATAGGCCTTAAATATGTGAGGGTCATGTGGCTGAGGATGGGGAGCAGCTGTCTTGAGAGTCTCTCCTGAGTTCCGAGGAGAGGATGTGAGCAGACCGTCAGCAGGGAGGGAGGGACCGAGAGGGAGAGAATTTCGGGTCTTGGGGGAGAAGCGTTCTCTGTGACATCAATAAGCTTTCTGGGGGCAGGAAATCTGTCTCCTACCTACTTCTGGGCTTGCACCATCACAGCATCTCTTAGATGTATATTCCCAGAAATAAATGCTCGATTGGTTGATTAAAGAATGGTATGGACAGCTACTTATGTCAGGATCTGTCAACCAAGACTAGAGACCCATTGATCTTGGCTGACTCAATTACCAAGAAGGAAAGACCAGATGATCCTACAAGGTCACCGCTGTTTCTTGGTTTCCATAATTAGCTCCTATCTGATACTGGGTCTGTTCAATTCTATTGAAGATTCAGTCAAGTCACTATTTCTTGATCATCTGCTATGCGGAAGGCCATGGGCAAAGCTTTGTGTGCATTGCAGAAATGAATTAGTCATGGCTCCTGCCCTTGAAAAAGCAGAAGGTAGAATGGGAGAGAAAGAAAAGCATACAACTTATTACATTACAGGTGTTGCAGAATATGAGAAGGGCTAGCTTAGCCATCAGTCCAAGTTCATGAGATCATGGTGTAGGAAACAATGTACTCCAGTTTGGGAATCAGAAGAGCAGTGAGAGTAAGAACACTAACATTACTGTGTACTGGGCAAGTGATGAGTGTGTCCCTTAGATTATTTTCTTGAATCCTTCTAATAACCACCCATGTACAATAAGTACTAAAGCTATTTTCATTTTGCTCATGATAATTAGGAAGCAGAAAGTTAATTGACTTACCAGCAGGCAGCAGAGGCAGGATCAAAGCTGGCAGCCCAACAGAGCTTAGGCTGTCTTGGAGAAAATTAACCTGTTTAGCACATGTGGGCGTCTAGTCTCTGGAGCAGGGGTTTCATATAGATCTTTCATTTAGTGCTCATGATAACCTTGGAAATTATATTATTGTCTCTATGTTACAAGTCTGAGACTTAATGAGATTAAATACCTTGCCTGAGTTATGTGGCTCATAAATACCAAATGGGGTGTTTAAACCCAGGCGAGTATGGTCTCACAAAATGCCATCCCCCCCACCCCCGACTAGCCAGAGTGCTGCCTCAAGAGAAAAAAAAAAGTGGCCAATATTCCCTCAGGGCCTCAGGAACTTCAGGAAGGCAATTACATGCCACTGAAGGCAATTAAGAGATCTCAGGCATGGACCCCATCCATGTCTCCTGCTCACTACCAGTGCCTCCTATGGAGGAACTGCCACTGGTAGCAACAGCAGATTTCAGGTAGAACTTCCACCATTTAAAAACTGGCCAAGTTGTCTGTAGGGCAGTTGTATTAGTCATCTACTGCTGAGTAACAAATTACCAAAAATTTATCGGCTTAAAGCAATACCCATTACTATCTCACAGCTGCTTTGTGTCAGGAGTTTGGACACGGGTTAGCTGGATCCTCTGCTTAAGGTCTCCCAAGGCTACGTTCAGAGGATTGAACAATGCATGAAGAATGCAACAACATTACAAGCTGAGGCTGGTTCCTCTTTTAAACTCGTTCAGACTGTGGGCAGAATTCAGTTCGTCCTAGTTGTAGGCCTCCTCAGCTCCTAGATGCTGCCCCTCTCCACAGGCAGTTCACAGTATAGCTTTTTGCTTCTTCAAGGCCAGTAGAATATCTGCTGAGGAGCATATCTCTCTTCTGAGGAAGGAGGAGGCTTCTTTTTAAAAGGCATTCTCTTGATAAGTCATATCCACTTAAGACAATCTCTCTTTTGATTAACTGGAAACTGACTGATTTGAGATCTCAATTACATTTGCAAAATCTCTTCATCTTTGCCAGGATAATTACCTTAATCACAAGAGTGATACCCCACCCTTCATACAGTTTCTGTCCACAAATGGGGGAGGGGATTATATTGGACAAGTACACCTAGGAAGTGAGGTTTGGAGGTCATTTTAGAATTCTGCCTGGTGCATGGAACTCATTCCTGGTGCCTAAGGATGTGTTGGCCTCCTTCAGGCTAAACCAAGAATCCATTCCATCATGCAGGCAGGGCCAGAGCAGAGTCTCCTGGTAAGCCCAGCAGAGCTGCACGGGCTTTGGAATTCTGCATGTCCATTTCCTCTCATGCCGGGCTCACCTACCACCCATTACTTTGGTGGGTCAGCATCTCCAATGAAAGATTCCATGGGAAAACAGCAAGATTAATGTCTAAAGTTGATTTGGTGATTAGCTTTGGTGATTACCTTTTAATGATCTCTGCTTCCCCTCTCCCCCATTGTTGTCAACAGTCAGGACTTAGTTATACATATTATTTATTGAAAGAGCTTTAGAGGAAAAGGCCAAGGCTAAGGCCAAATAATCGAAAGGAAGCAACATGTCTGAGGACATCTAAATGTCAAATGATGGAATCAGCTTCTAGACTTGAAGATTTTATCTTTAAACAGTCTTGGGAAACTGCTATTCAATGAAGGAATTCTTATAAATGAAATCAGATTGCCTTTTCAAGGGCTGTCTATTGAGACCCCACCTTAAGGCTGTTTCGTTTTGTCTTGGTTTTGGATTTGTTTTGTTTTGTTCTACCATTTTCACGTATACACACTCAGCCTAAAAAGGATTGGACAATGAAAAAAGGCCAAGACTGTGACACTAAGCACATATGTAAGAAAGCAACTTAGGGATTTCAATATCATTTAAAAATGTCCAAGGCTTTGATAACCTTAGACAGTTCACTTAATAGTACCACCAAAATAGAGATGACTTTTGCTCCAAAGTCAACTCTGGTGGTGAGCCAGCTTTTACTGAACAAAAGCAAAGACAAAAACCCAACAACACCCCCACCATTCTTTTTTTTTTTTTTTAAAGATTTTATTTATTTATTTGACAGACAGAGATCACAAGTAGGCAGAGAGGCAGGCAGAGAGAGAGAGGAGGAAGCAGGCTCCCTGCCAAGCAGAGAGCTTGATGCGAGGCTCGATCCCAGGACCCTGGGATCATGACCTGAGCTGAAGACAGAGGCTTTAACCCACTGAGCCACCCAGGCACCCCAACACCCTCCACCATTCTGACCAAAGGTGGATCCTTCCAATGTCCTCAAGACTGAAGAGGAGGTTACTCCTACCCATCCTCCTTGGCTTCAGGGATTAATTAAGTCTGCTGAGAACACATCTAGCTCACAAAGGCTTAGTCCCTACAGCTGGATGAGATAGTGGGGCAGAGTGACTTTTGTGGACTTGATAACTGGGCCCAGACTAGGATCAGGGTGAGTCTCGAATTGGCTTTCAGGCCTCATCTCCTCCTCAACACCCACCCATTCCAAATTCAGCCTTGAGGGCCTTGGTGACTTTAAATATCTTTCTGGGTCTGTAATGAAGATGCTTATAAATATTACAAGAGATTTATCATTTCAGTGTGAAATTCTCTGATACCAGCAGGGAGTTTTTAAACACAACTGGCAACAAGAAGCATATGGTCAGAGATTCAAGTTACAGCTTTTTAAAAAATTTTTATTGTTGTCTGCCAAGGACAATATATTTTTTTCCCTTCTTCAAAATAAACATTCTGCAGGAATGTGCCTCAGCAAATGGCTGGGGTTCTATTATATTTCATGCAGCTTTCTAAACAATTTCCAACCCTGGGCTGGCCTGGTGTCAAACAGAAGGCAACCAACAATAGCAAAATCCCATTAAAGCCGAGAAGGTTCCTTCCTGAGGTGAGCCTGGCCAGAAATAGTCATCTTGGCTCATTCTCCAGTTTGGCACCGGGGACTAATAATGCACGGTCTCCTAATGGAAATTATCTAATTTCATCCAAAAGCTCCTCCAGAGAGAGCCGGGCTGACGCACTAACAGTCAATATAACAACATTCTTCTTGAAGTGCTGAACAATGGGCCTTTGGAGAGACTGTGATAAACCACGTCAGACTCCGGACAAACAGGAGTGTAAAAATAGGCATCAGAGGCATTGACCCAGCCACCTAATTTCTCAGGAGGGAGGCCCACAGAGGAAGGTTTGTTCAGAGGTCTTTCGGGAATACATCAGATCGGGTGGGAGAAGGAGAGTGGGGACAGAAAGGAAGGGGAGTGGGAGACAGAGAAGGAAAAGATTGAACAAGTCTTATAAGAATGGGGGGAAAATTAAGAAAATGGTAAATGAATGAGAGAAGAGTTCGTTGTCCATCTGTGGTCCAAAGTATTCCCATTTTATGATTCCCATAAAAATCAGGGAGTTGTTTTTCACATGTTCTGTGCAAGGAACAGCCACCAGGAATAATACTCCATTTAAAGATGTATATTGGAGTCCTGTGAAATCTATCTACACACACATAGGAGTTCTATAACACTGTATAATATATATTATTATATATATAGAATGTACCTGTAACTGTGTGCAATTAACTATATCTTAATCTGTTTGTCTACGTATCTATCACCTATCTATCATCTACCTATCAGTTATGTAAACTATCCCAATAGCACTTTTCTCAAACCAATAGGATCCCCCTGAGGCAGAGAGCTGGTTTTATGTTTTCCATGTTATTACTTGTTTCATGAATATTTTTAGCTCCATGTAAATTTTAAGCTCTCCAAGGAAATAACTTGTGTCTATAATGGTTATTTACATCAAGACAATAAGCATCAGTTGAAACCGGTTGATTGATCCATTCATTATGGAGTCCCATAGTCTTGAAATGTCAGAAAGTTGCTCATGTGTGAGCATTTCGAGAAAAACTGGAAAAACTTCTTCAAGATGAGTTAAGTCAAGGCTAAAACCTATGTCAACTTTTCTACACCTACGGTCCCTTCCTCTCTCTCCTCCCATCAACAGATTAAAGAACAGTCTAGGTTCTGGAATAAAGAAAGAGTGCCATAGACCAGAAAGCCCTGAGGTAGAGAGGTCACAAGAAATTCTCTTTGGATCTGATGTGAGAATTTGCAATTCCAGACTGATACAAGGCAAAGCTGGGGCTGCATTCACAGCACTGAAATTATATTCAGAGACTGATTCAAGATGGCAGCTTGAGCTTGTGAGTCAGCCTTTCCTGCTTCTTCCCAAATCTGGATATATATTTAATACACTGATAACACTTGTGTCTGAGGAAGGAAACTCTATGGCTGGGGAAAACCAGAGTGAAAAGGCAACTTCTCTGCATATGCTTTTATATCTTTTCAAGTTTGAAATATGTTAATATAACACTATCATTTTTTTTTCTTTTTTTTAGAGAGGGAGCATGAGCTGGGGCAGGAAGAAGAAGAAGAGAGAGAGAGAGAGAGAATGAATCTTAAGCAAGTTCCACACCCAGCATGGAGCCTGGTGCAGAGCTTGATCTCACAACCCTGAGATCATGATCTGAGCCAAAATCAAGTTGGATACTTAACTGACTGAGCCACCCAGATGCACCTACACTCTAAAAATTCTTAAATTAAATTTAAATTAGAGTTTTTCTATGAGATAAAATGGACTTTAAGACCAAAGTTTAAAAGGAAAAGGAAGGGAATTTATATTGAACTAAAGTACCATCCATCAAGAAGTTGTTAACCTCAGCATCTAACAACAACTTCAAAAAAATAAATAAATAAATAAATAAATAAAACCAATAGAAAAGGGAAGAGAAACTTATGAAGATACAGAAAAAAACCAGTTTAAATACACAAAATAAGTAATGACATAATAATAGCTTTTGAATAACATGTATATACCCAAAAGATATGTGTTCCCCAGAGATGACAATGGATTATTTTTTAAAACATGACAAAAATGAGATCATGTGTTGAACCACAGAGAAGGTACCAATGTGTCCCCCAAATAAATGGAATCATATAGGTTGTATTTGCTGTGTGTAATGCAATAAAAAGAAAAATGAATAAAAATGACCATTACACACACATTCTAATTTTTCTACTTGGAAAATTTTTTTCCAAATTTGGAAATTTTAAAATGTCTTTCTAAGTCTTGGGGGTTAAAACTACATCAAAATTATTTGGAAGTATATGATAAGAAAGAAGTTATCAAAAAAATTTTTATGGCTAAAGCAATATTGGGAAGCTTTGGAGTTTTAAAATGTATAACTTTTAGGAGATAAAAGGTTAAAAAATGGAGCACTCAACTTGGGACTAATAATCACAAAATTAAATATAAAGGAAGAAAATAAGGACATTGCGGAGGGCATGTGCTATGGTGAGGGCTGTGAATTGTGTTAAGACTGATGATTCACAGATCTGTATCCCTGAAGCAAATAATACATAATTTGTTAATAAAAAAGAAATATTAGTGTGCAAATACATATTTGACCATTCTAAAAGGACACTATTGTGTTTTGAGGGGATTTCTTCTGTTGAATATATTAAAATGGACACTGTCAAATATCTATTTAAAGAAAGTATTTCTTTATGTCTGTTTAAAGAAAGTATGATTTCTATTAGAAATCAGCTGTTTATCCTGAAAATTCCTTATGTATGTTGAATACTTCTCTCTCGCTGCTTTCCAGATTTATTTATTTATTTTTATTTATTTATTTTTTTGTCTTTCAACATCCTTATTATGATTGGTCTGGGTAGAGATCTCTTTACATTTATCCTACTTTGAATTGGTGGAGCTTTTTGTGTGTGTACATAAATGTAGGTTGTGTTTTTTTTTTTAAAAGCTAATTTGGAACATTTTCAGACATTATTTCTTCAAATATTTTTTCTGCTGTTCCTTCTTCTCCTTCTCAGACTCTCATTATGTGTATGTTAGTACAGTTGGTGATGTCCCGCAAGTCTCTGAATTTCTGTTCATTTTCCTTCATTCATGTTTGTTTCTGTTCCTCAGACAGGTAACCTCATTGACCTACTCTCAAGTTCACTATTTATTTTTGCAACTCAAATCTATTGTTGAAATGCTGTAGTAAATTTTATTTTTTAATTATTATTATTATTATTAGTAGTAGTATTTGAGAGAGAGAGAGTGCAAGTGAGAGGGAGAGGGAGCCAGTGGAAAAGGACAGAGAGAATCCCAATCAGGTTTCATTTTTTTTCATTTTTTTATTTCATTATTATTATTTTTTAATTTTTTCAATTTATTTATTTTCAGAAAACAGTATTCATTATTTTTTCACCACACCCAGTGCTCCATGCAATCCATGCCCTCTATAATACCCACCACCTGGTACCCCAACCTCCCACACCCCCGCCACTTCAAACCCCTCAGATTGTTTTTCAGAGTCCATAGTCTCTCATGATTCACCTCCCCTTCCATTTTACCCCAACTCCCTTCTCCTCTCTAACACCCCTTGTCCTCCATGATATTTGTTATGCTCCACAAATAAGTGAAACCATATGATAATTGACTCTCTCTGCTTGACTTATTTCACTCAGCATAATCTCTTCCAGTCCTGTCCATGTTGCTACAAAAGTTGGGTACTCATCCTTTCTGATGGAGGCATAATACTCCATAGTGTATATGGACCACATCTTCCTCATCCATTCATCCGTTGAAGGGCATCTTGGTTCTTTCCATAGTTTGGTGACTGTGGCCATTGCTGCTATAAACATTGGGGTACAGATGGCCCTTCTTTTCACGACATCTGTATCTTTGGGGTAAATACCCAGGAGTGCAATTGCAGGATCATAGGGAAGTTCTATTTTTAATTTCTTGAGGAATCTCCACACTGTTCTCCAAAGAGGCTGCACCACCTTGCATTCCCACCAACAGTGTAAGAGGGTTCCCCTTTCTCCACATCCTCTCCAACACATGTTGTTTCCTGTTTTGTTAATTTTTGCCATTCTAACTGGTGTAAGGTGGTATCTCAATGTAGCTTTAATTTGAATCTCCCTGAGGGCTAGTGATGATGAACATTTTTTCATGTGTCTGATAGCCATTTGTATGTCTTGATTGGAGAAGTGTCTGTTCATATCTTCTGCCCATTTTTTGATATGTTTGCCTGTTTCATGTGTGTTGAGTTTGAGGAGTTCATTATAGATCCTGGATATCAACCTTTTGTCTGTACTGTCATTTGCAAGTATCTTCTCCCATTCCGTGGGTTGCCTCTTTGTTTCATTGACTGTTTCCTTTGCTGTGCAGAAGCTTTTGATCAGGTTTCATGCTTAGCATGGAGCCCAAGCTGGGACTCAGTCCCATGACTCTGAGGTCATGAGCTGAGTTGAAATCAAGGGTTGGATACTTAACCTACTGAGCCACCCATGTGTCCTATGAAACTTTGTAGAGAATTGAAAAAATATTTCAGTTCTTTCATTTTTCAATTCTAGAATTTACATTCAACTCTTTTTTATTTCAAGATTTTTTTTTTTAATTTATTTGAGAGAGACACAGAGAGCACAAGCAGGGGGAGTAGCAGAGAGAAAGCAATAAGCTGAGCAGGGGGCCTGATGTGGGGCTTGATTCCAGGACCCTCACATGAGCCAAAGGCAGATGCATAACTGACTGAGCCACTCAGGCACCCCATGAACTCTAGTGAATTTTTAAAATGTCAGTTATTTTATTTCTCAACTCCAAAATTTCCATTCAACTCTTTAAAATAATTTCTATTTTGTTATTGACATTCCTTATTGGTGACACCCCATTCTCATACTTTTCTTCTGTCCTTTAAACATGGTTTCCTTTAGTTCTTTGAACACATTCGTAATAGCCCATTTTGAGTTTTTGTCTAGTAAGTCCAAAGTATGAAGCTTCTCTGAGACAGTTTCTCTTGACTGCTTTGTTTTGCTTGAGTATGAGACATACTTTTCTCTTTCTTCACATATCTTGTAATTTTTTTTAACTTGACATTTAAAGAAGATATGATGTAGCAACTCTGGATTTCAGATTCCACTCCTCAAACGGCTTTGCTCTTTTTATGTTTGTTGTTGTAATTGTTAGTATTTAGTGACTTTCCTGATTAATTATATAAAGTCTTTATTCTTCATCATGTATAGTCACTGAAGTTTCTGCTTGGTTAGCTTAGTGGTCAACTAATGATTGCACGGAGATTTCTTTAATGCGTTAGACCAGTAAGTCTTCCTGCCTTTACCAAGAGGATTTGTGTACATATTGAGGTTGCATCTTCAATGCTGTGGCAAGCAATTCACAATCATATCTCAGCTTTCGCTTCCTGCTTTTGCATATCCTCAGGTTCAGCCAGAGATGAGAGATTAGGGCCTCAGATTTTCCTGAGCATGTGCCAGCCCTTGCGAGTGTACATGACCTTACAGATTCTCAGGACTATGTCAGAGTTCTACAAAGCCCTCGGTAAACCTCTCATTCCCCAAAGTTTTTAAAACATTTTTTAGTCAAGGTTCTTGCTTGTCCTGTTATTGCAGACTCAGGTAGCTGAGACGTTAAACAGTTGTTGCTGATTGTTTTGGTAAATGCTCCCAGGAAAAGGCTGTTCACAGTGAGCAAACTCTGAATCAGGTGAAATAAAGGTTATCCCTGTAAGTGGAATTTTCTAGTGAACTTCCAGAGAGGTCAAATTCTGACTGTTTTCTGGGGATGGGACTTTTGAGCAGATCCAAAGTTAATCAGCTGGCTGTAATGGCTGCTAGGCTGCTGGTATTCATGGTACTGTAATTGTGAAGTTGTCGGTTTTCACGGCTACTCCATAACTGAGGAGAGGGGGATCAGAAAGGGGCAAGCTGAAGTGCCATAGAGCCCATTGTTATTAACAAGGTTCAGCCATTTTATTTTATTTTATTTTTATTTTTTTAAATTTCAATTCCAGTGTAGTTAACATACAGTGTTATATTAATTTTAGATATAAAATGTGGTGATTCAACAATTCCATACATCACCCAGTGCTCATCACGACAAATGCACTCTTTTTTTTTTTTTTTTAAAGATTTTATTTATTTAACACAGAGAGAGAGAGATCACAAGGAGGCAGAGCAGTAGGTAGGGGGTGGAAGAAGGCTCCCTACTGAGCAGAGATCCCGATGGGGGCCTCGATCCCAGAACCCAGAGATCATGACCTGAGCCCAAGGCAGAGGCTTTAACCCACTGAGCCACCCAGGCGCCCTGACAAATACACTCTTTAATCATCATCCCCTAGTTTACTCATCCCCTCATCCCCCTCCCCTCTGGTAACCATCAGTTTGTTCTCGATAGTTACGAGCCGGCTTTCTTCATTTGTCTCTCTCCTTTTTCTTTCCTTTGCTCATTTGTTTTCTTTCTTAAATTCCACATATGAGTGAAGTCATATAGTATTGGTCTTTCTCTGACTTATTTCACTTAGCACAATACTCTCTAGCTCCACCTAAGATTCAGTCAGTTTTCTCAAATAAACACTTCTCAAATTGTTGTGAGGTTTTGCTTAGTCTCTAGAATTCTGAAAAAAAAATTGATTTTGACCATTTTTGCCAATGTTCTTGTTGTTTTTATAAAGGGGTGGATTTGGGGGCATCTGGGTGGCTCAGTCAGTTAAGAGGCTGAATCTTGATTTTGGCTCAGGTCATGATCTCAGGTCCTTGGATCGAGCCCTGCACTGGGCTTCCCACTCAACAGGGGAGTTTGCTTGAGGATTCTTTCTCTCCCTCTGCTCTTCCTCCAGCTTGTGCGTGCTCTCTCTTTAAGATAAATAAAACAAATCTTATAAAAAATAAAGGGGTAGATTTTCAGAGGTCCTTATACCATCATTTTGCCCTCTTTTGGTTTTTCCATTGGTTTTGTCTGATTGTTCTTTTTAGCTTTCCAGCACCGCATATTTGGTAAAATGCATTCTACAGTTCCATCTAAGTCCTAGATACTGGTGTGGATCAGGACTGGGCTGGAAACAGTCTGAGGCATATTCTTCAGCCAACCTGTGTTTGTCTATGTCAACCACTGGGTGTCAGGGTTGGAGAATTCAATCAACTAGCATCACATCAGCAATTCACATTTCACTGTCTTGTCCTAAAATATATTACATAGCTGCTGCTGAATGTTTGCTTATATCACAATGTAGTTTTTCAGTGTTATTCCTCTTACTTATTATCCCTTTATCCTGCTTTATTTTTCTCCACAGTGTTTATCCCCATTAACATATTCACTGTTCTATTTACTTTTTTGCCAGCTTCGCCTCCACAATGTGTACTTCTAGAAAGCAAGGACATGGGACGCCTGGGTGACTCAGTCGGCTAAACGTCAGGCTTTGGCTCAGGTCATGATCGCAGGGTCCTGGTGTGGAGTCCCACAGTAGTCTCCTTGCTCAGCGGGGGTCCTGCTTCTCCCTCCGCCTGCCATTCCCTCTGTTTGTGTGCTTTCTCTCTCTCTGACAAATAAATAAATAAAATCGTACAAAAAATAGAAAGCAAGGACATGTCTATTTTGTCCTGCCAGGTTGTCTGCTAGTTATCTTGTTGTCTAGCAGAGTTCCTGACACATAGTATCTGACTTAATAAATATTTGTGAATGAATTGAACTAAGTATTTATCAGCTCAGGAGAGATAAATGTCATTAGTTTGACATGTTAGTTTGTTCTTTAAAAAATCCATTTGCAAATTTTACCATTTGCAACAACATGGATGGAGCTAGAGGGTATTATGCTAAGCAAAATAAGTCAGTCAGAGAAAGATAAATACCATATGATCTCACTCACATGTGGAATTTAAGAAACGAAACAGATGAACATAGCAGAAGGGAAGGAAAAATAAAATAAGATGAAAATTGAGAGGGAGGCAAGCCGTAAGAGATGCTTAATTCTAGGAAAAGCCCTGAGGGCTGCTGGAGGGGAGGTGGGCAGGGGTCTGGGGTAACTGGTGATGGGCATTAAGGAGGGCACTTGACGTAATGAGCACTGGGTGTTCTGTGCAACTGATGAATCACTAAATTCTACCCCTGAAACTAGTAATACAGTATATATTAACTAAATTGAATTTAAATAAAGAATTAAAAAAAAAAACCCATTTGCTTCAAAGGAATCCTATATGTTTTTTAAAAAGATAAATCAAATTATCTGGCTAATATTCCAGTCCAGGATTTCTAGAGAATAATATCCTACTTAATAGTCTGAAGTTTAAAAATCCTTTACAATTTGGCTTAGTTCTGGCCTCTTGGGTTTGGCACCTCTTCCATTCCTCACGAATTCCCCCAAATACCTTTTTTATAAAAAGATTTTTATTTATTTGACAGAAAGAGAGAGAGAGAGAGAGAGCAAGCACACACAAGTAGGGGGAGCAGCAAGCAGAGTGAGAGAAGGAAAAGCAGGCTCCCCGCTGAGCAGGGAACCCCATGTGGGGCTTGCTCCTAGGACCTTGGGATCATGACCTGAGCCAAAGGCAGATGCTTAACGGACTGAGCCACCCAGGTGCCCCTCCTAAAATGATCTTTAACAATTAATCTAAGATTATACCTGAATGCTTTTCAACACTTTGGGACATATAGAATCTGATCTCAAGCACTGAATTTAAAGTAGCTGCTGTTTATTTTAGTATCTTCAATATTAAGGGGATATAGAGGAGCCCACTGTATTAGAACTCCAAATCTGCATTAGCTGTTTGAAAATTAGTTGCCATTTGAAAACCGTTCTTGTTTAGAAGACTTGAATAAAGTGTTGGATCACCGATTTGTCTGGTGTCAGCTGATACCACACAATTTTCACTGAAGCCTCGTGCTTTTCCAGACTTCTTTTCAGACATAGATGTTAGAAGTCCTATTTGTTACCAATCATGCATTTTAGAAAGTATCCATGGGCTCTAGGTATTCTGAAGCTACTGTTAGAGGTTCCCGCCACTCTTTTGGACTTAATCTTAGTGACTTAATGTGATTTATTTATTTTTTTTTTAAATTAAAGCCTACTGAAGAGCCCTCACCTCCCTCACCTGCCCCCTCTCTTTTTATTCGCATTCTTGGTGTGTTTAGCCTTCAGAGGGTTAAGTGAGGAAAGCTGGACTAGAAAATAAGCAGTCTTGGCTGCCAGGAAAGCTAGGTGTCGTAGGGGCAGGAAGAAGGTCATGGAGGCTGAAGTGCCACGAATGGTAGAGATTGAAGGGAAATGAGGTCAGAGAGCCAGGCAGAATGGAGCAGAGCAGAGAACAGACTTGATTAGGTAGAGGGGATCAGGCTGAGTCAATGCAGACAGAGAATGTCAGATACAAAAGGCTGGAAAGGATAGACTCTTGATCTCTGGATACTACTGTCCAAGAGCCAATGGTGCCTGGGAGGGAAAATTCTGGCTCCTTCTCTAAAGAAAGAACAAGACCAAGGGATCCCTAGAAAAATGATGAGCCAGCACCCCAGTGGCCGAAAAAGCCATTTCGAGTCCAGTGGGCACCACTTCCTAATGGTGAGTTCAGGCAAGTTACTTAGCTTTTTAAAACTCCACTTTTCCAAGTACATGGAAATAGTAAGAAAAGCTCCTTTCTAGGGTTGTTTCTAAAATCAACTGTGATAGTGTTGTTCAGAGCGTAGTGGAGTGTGGAGCCCTCATACTCACTATTTTTATCGATCTAAGCATAAAACAAGGAGCCTCTGAACCAAGGAAGTTGGCCAAAAGGTTTGGAAACTTTTTTTTTTTTTTTAAAGATTTTCTTTATTTATTTGACAGACAGAGATCACAAGTAGACAGAGAAGCAGGCAGAGAGATAGAGGGAGAAGCAGGCTCCCTGCTGAGCAGAGAGCCCGATGTGGGGCTCCATCCCAGGACCCTGGGATCATGACGTGAGCTGAAGGCAGAGGCTTTACCCCACTGAGCCACCCAGGCACCCCAAACATTTGGAAACTTTTAAGAGAAACTTCAGAAGAGTCTCTAGGACCTTAAAGACTAAATTGTACATACAATTTAGGGCAGGAGAAAGAAGAGGGTAGCTAAAACCTGTTTACCTCCCTGCCAAGTGGGTGCCAGGAGCCTCCCTGCTATCCAGGACGCCTGTTTCTGGGTGTCCAGAGAAGCCTCCTAAATTCCACTCAGACTTCTTGGGCTCCTGCCTCTGGAGCACCTCAGAAACCATCTTTCCAGAGGGATTCTCCACAGGCTGTTGGGGAAAGTAGGGGGTGGGGGAGGTTGGCACTAGAGAGAAGAGGACATGTTTGAAGCTGAGAGGCATTTTGGGGTCCAGAGGATCACGGAACTCAAGTTGTTTGTCAGAGAGAGAGAGCAAAAGTGAGAGAGAGGCCCAAGCAGGGAGAGCAGCAGGCAGAGGAGGAAGCAGGCTCCCGCTGAGCAAGGACCCTGATGCAGGACTCCATACCAGGATCCTGGGATCATGACCTGAGCCCAAGACAGACGCTTAACTGACTGAGCCACCCAGGCACCCCAGGCTTTGTCCTCTTGGGGGTAAGATGGGCATCCAGGCATATGTTTTCCTCAGAACCAGTAATTCCAGGGAGACAGAGAGATCCCTTCATTCATCTTATCCACCAGTCTTGGAAAAGGGCTCCCACTGGCTGCGCTCCAGGCTCATACCTCTGGATGCATGTCTGCTTGCAGAGCCTACTAGTCCCGTGCGGGGTCCCACGATTTACCACCCGCAGCTCTGGGAAGGCAGGTGAGTGGTTCCCGAGCGCTGAAGGTGCTCGGCAGATCAGAAAGATAACAGGTGTCCGCAATATCTGCTTAATCCTTTCTCTATGCACATGCATGTATAAACATAATTCAGCTTACGTTGTTAACAAAAAGATTCTAACATGTAAAGCACATTCGTATATGACTCATCAAACTTCTCCTAACCTTCACTTTTTCATGATACCGATTGCATAGAGAAGAGGGGACCTTGCTTACTGCTTTCCATTTTTCTGCTTTAGATCGATACATATTGATACTCTATTTACATACTACTATATAAAACCAAGCATCTCAAAGAAGGGGAAGACCCACGTTCGAGAAAGCAGGCCCACCCAGTAAATAAACAGCCCCATTCAGTGGTTGGAATTAAGGACATTGTCAAATCACAAGTAAAAGGAGTGGAGGGAACATTGTTGCCCATCTCTCTGGGGATTTAATTGTTTATGTGGCCCATGGAAGATAGGCAGCTGAAGATGAAGACATCAGATGGGAGAGAGTAACAAAGCAACCTGGATAGGAAAGCAGTGAGCCCATCTGTTATGTCAACCATTAATTGCTCCGTACGTGTTTCCTGAGCCCCTAACATGTATTTGGCCCTTTACTAGCTTCAGAGACATAGGCCCCGTCCCTCTAAATGTCAGCGTGTGTTGCGGATTGGCGGAGGACAGGTAGTAAACAAACAATGGCAAACGTGACGGGGACTAATTAATAAAAGGTGCTTAGAACTACGGGAGGTAGCAAAAAGGTGCAGACTTCACTTAGTTGGAACCAAAAGGGGCTTCTTTAGAACATGTCATGTAAATCTGACAGCTGGAGGAGAAGTGGGAGTCCGCTAGACAGAAGGGGAATGGAAGGGGAGGCTGCTCCAGCGTCAGGAGACGGTGCCCGCGAGGGCCCCACGGCAGAGAGAGGGACGGTGTGCTCAGAGTCTAGAGAAGGCTGGCTCAGGTGTCAGAGTGTAGACTGGAGTTGGTTGGGGGTTGGCAAGGGGACAGGGTCTTAATCACGCGCAACATTGTAGGTAACGTGTAGGGTGAGGGCGTGTGTGCTGAGGCTGGTGGGATTGGGGACAGAGGAGTGATGTGACTGTAAGGGAGCTGTTAAGAGCACACTGGGTTTGTAGAATATGGAACCATGGAAGGGAGGCACGGGTGGCTGCAGGGAGACGGGTGGGAAAGCTGCCAGGGTGGTTCAAAGGAGGGATGATGGTGGCCTGGGCTGAGGTGGTGACCAGGTGATAGAGCGACATGGGAAGATCTTAATGTCCTTGAGAGCTGGAAGGCTGGATAGATGTAGGGAATGAGAGAAAGAGTCCAGGATGATGATCAGGTTTTGGTCTGGAAAATAAAAGCCAAACCGGGGCGCCTGAGTGGCTCAGTGGGGTAAAGCCTCTGCCTTTGGCTCAGGTCATGATCCCAGGGTCCTGGGATCGAGCCCCATGTCGGGCTCTCTGCTCTGTGGGGAGCCTGCTTCTTCCTCTCTCTCTGCCTGCCTCTCTGCCTACTTATGATCTCTGTCTGTCAAATAAATAAATAAAATCTTTAAAAGAAAAAAGACAAGCCAAACCATACCAGACCCCCCCTCCCCAAAAAAGTACCTTTTGGCATCCGACTCTTGATTTTGACTCAGGTCATAATCTCAGGGTTGTGAGATGGAGTCCTGAGTTGGGCTTCGAGCTCCATGGAGAATCTGCTTCTCTCTCTCTCCCTCCGCCCCCTCCCGCTGCACGTGCACGTGCTCACACGAGCTCTCTCTCTCTTTCTCAAACAAATAAATACATCTTTAAAAAAAAAAAAAGATTTTACTTATTTATTTGGCACAGAGAGAGAGAGAGATCACAAGAAGGCAGAGAACGGGGGTGGGGAGCAGGCTCCCTGCTGAGCAGAGAATCTGATGTGGGACTGGATCCCAGAACCCTGAGATCATGAAGGCAGAGGCTTAACCCACTGAGCCACCCAGATGCCCAGCAAATAAATAAGTCTTAAAAACAACAACAACAACAACAACAACAAAAAGTGCCTTTACCAAGAATCCTGGAGGAGAAACATTTCGGAGCAGTAAATGGTGAGCTCAGTGTAGGAGAAGTTGAGTGTGAGGTACAAATGAGACAGACAGGTGGAAATTTTAAATACATAGACATGGAGAAGTCAGGGTATCGTTCACTTGAACTCATCACACCAAACCACCTTGTTCTGAGAGTTTGGACTTGAATTACATGGATATTGTCAACCCGTTCATACTATGCCACGTGTGAAGAGTCACCTGCGTGTGTCGGCTTAATTTTTGCTTCCTGCTCACATGATTTCTTAGCTAAGATAAGTCCTCACTTAGTGTAAGCCTTTATCTAAAATGTTAGTATTCTGGAAATAAAATTTCTTTATTTTGTAGATTTTGAAAGACACAACGAGCAAACAATCCAGTGAGGCCCAATTAGGGGATTGAAGGGAAGGAACTAATGTTCTAAATAGCAGCTGGTCTATTTATTTTTATTATTTTTATTTATTATTATTTTATTATTATCTATTATTTTTAAAAATAGTTTTCTTTTTTTTTTAAGATTTTATTTATTTGACAGACAGAGATCATAAGTAGACAGAGAGGCAGGCAGAGAGAAAGAGGGAGAAGCAGACTCCCTGCTGAGCAGAGAGCCTGATGTGGGGCTCCATCCCAGGACCCTGGGATCATGACCTGAGCCAAAGGCAGAGGCTTTAACCCACTGAGCCACCCAGGTGTCCCTTGTTTTCTTTTTTTTAAAAGATTTTATTTATTAATTTGAGAGAGAGAGGGCAAAATCTGGGGGAGGGGCAGAGGGAGAAGCGGGCTCTCTGCTGACAGGGAGCCTGATGCGGGGCTTGATCCCAGGACCCTGAGATCATGACCCAAGGAGAATGCAGACGCTTAACTGGCTGAGCCACCTAGGCGCCCCTCTGTGACATTTTGGATTAAATACCTTACTTGTGTTTTATTTTCTAACAAGTGAGGGTCTTGAAATACTATTATATGCCAAACTTTGCCTTCCTTAGCAGGCTAATGGCCTTCTCAACTCACCAAACCGTGCTTCTGTAAATATTTCTGTTTCGTAAATACTTTCTCTGTTTTGTAAATACTTAGGAACCTAAGAGCTATTTAAGTGTGCCTCATTACAAAGAAACACAACCATCAGCCCTGAGTTCGGAGAGACAAACTCACACACAACTGATCACTTTGAAGAATGAGGCGTATTTTATGGGCGGTTCCCCATTAAGGAAGCAACCCTCAAGAGAAAAACCATAAAGCGGAGTGTTCAGTTAGCCTCGGGCTCTTCCTCTCTGAATTTGTGGCTGAACGTGATTATGTTTGTGTTCCAGTACAATATGTAACAGGAACTGATTAAAGATGGTCTTTCCTACCTCCTAAGCATCTGTCACTTCTTCCCCTAATCTCCATCGATACCTACCACCTCCGATTTAGTTTAGGCTCTCTCCGTGTGTGGTGGGACCGAAGTTCTGCAGCCAGGCTGAGCTAGGTCCACACCGGTTAGTAGGAGAATCCCAGGTCAGCTGAAGTCTTTTGTAAACCCAGGCTCACCTTTCTGCTTCTCTAAGACCCCAATTATCTTTCAAGACCCCTAAAGACTAGTATTATAAGCCTTTGTAATACCTATGGCTCGGCCAAAAGAGCTTCTGGCCAGAAATACCTGTATCTAAAAGAAATGACTGTATAATGCAGTTACACTCTTTGTAGAACTAAGAGTTTTGAAAGTGACAGATTATTCTTATTGGGTAGTTCGACAGGGCATGGAAATTCTACAGAACTATTTAGCGCTGGTGGGAGAAAGTGTGTGGATACCCATTTAGAGCAGCTATAGACAGAGGTCAGACTCTGAAAAAACCGAAATGCCATCCTCTCATCCCCCTCTTTAGTGTCCGGCAAGGAGCCTGTGTCCAATGCTCCCATGCTGCTCCCTGGGCACCCCCCCACCGCCCGTCTAGCAAAGGCCTGGGTCCTTTCTTGAATCTCATGCCCAGAACCTCCTCCTGCCTTCTGGTGAAAATGGTTCCTTGTCCTCAGGTATTAGCAGCATAAGAATGGTCAGACACATGAGTTCATAGGATGCCTCCTCTCCAAAGAAGGAATCCTCCAGGAGCAGAATTTCAGCTACCTCGAGAGGAAGGGGAGAAAAACATGGTGAACCTAGGGTCCTCCTGATACACGCGGTCACAAATTCGTGGTGCGGTTACTGGTCTGCCCTTGCTCAACAGTGTTCCCGTGCCAGCCTCCAGGTTAGACCCAGTTCTGTCCTTCAGCCTCTGCCTGACCCCGTGCACGTTCTGCTTGAGGGCAGGAGTCTTCCTTCTGAATGAAGGGTTTCCCCTAAAGAAATTGGCTGAGTGGTATGGCTCCCACCGATGAGTCAGAAAATGTAGCCTCTGATCCCTGCAACACCGTTTCCTAACTAACTACGTAACCTCGGGCAAGCCACTTAACCTCTCTGAGGAGCCACATCCTAGATTCAAATCGGGATAATAATACCTTCTCTGCATCCGTACGACTGGTTATTTCAAAGAACGAGTGAGATAATAAAGGGGAACTGGCCTTGAGATTTGTAAAATGTAAGATATTAGTACTGAAGGGTGACAGCTTCCCTCACCCCATCCGGTTATTTTAAACACATAATACAAGATCTTTCCATATTGCTGGCAATATGGAAGGAAACAGCTGCTGGTCCAAGCCAATTTTAGAAACACGCGTTTTCACAAAAGGAAGAATCAACTTCACAACAACTTTGCTGGCACAGGACGGGCATTGCAGACCACGATGTAGAGATGGCCCAGCAGGTGTCAGCAGAGAACCAAGTTTTGGTACTCCGCAGGCTCGCCGAGGGGTGGAGGGGACACGGGGCCTGGCGGCTGCGACAGTGCTGGCAGGAGTCTGCCCGGTCCAATCCTGCCGGGCTGCGGGTGGGCAGATTGGGACCCAGAGGTGGAGACAACCCTCCAGCTCTACCTACGGAGCTCTGGTGGGCTCCAGGATACTCTCCCTTGCAGGGGTCCCTCCCGTTCTTGAATTGGGCAATTCCGTGTCCCTCTTCTGTCTTCAGGACACGTGCTACCACTTGGAAAACTTGTGTCAAAGGAACGAAAGGTTTTGTTTCTTTACAGAAACATAACTTTGGAAATGATTTCTCCTTTCCCCTTTCAAACCAGAATTGTTTTGAATGTGTGGCTTTTTACCTACCCTTCTTTCTCCTTCTTTAACACTCAGCTCACTCACTGGAAACCAATCCCCAGCTATTCAGATGCGGTAACTCAGATAAACAATACAGCTTTCACAAGGCTAACGCATTGAGCATGGCAAGCACTGTTTCAGAAACCAAACAGAGCCTGTTGAATGAAGTACCAACTCTTACATGTTAAAGATGGCCTCTTTGGCGGCATGATTTCATTGCAAATATATGTGAGTCTACGTCACAGTGTGCCATATTGAAATGGGTCCTACTATTATGCTTTATGAGGTCTGAGGTCTTTCCTGTCTGGGTTTGATGAAGGTGACTTGAAGAGATGGAGAGAAGCTCTTTGCAACAGGATAAAACTCCAAACTGCTTGCTTGTCCTTCTCCCCAGTCTCTAAGACCGCCAGTGAGTCCACAAGTGTGTGTGTATATTGTGTATGTGGTGGGGGGCAGTGGTACACATGTGTGCAGTGGTACCTCTTAGTGATGGAAGGAAGGACGTGTGTGAGAAACTCTGTAAGAGGAAAGGGCAAATGATCAGGCCCAGAAGGTTATCTGAGGCTCTGAAGCCAGATCTGCGGGCAGGAGGTCAGGGGCACGGCCATGATTACATAAAGAGATGGCCATCTACCAGTCTCCCACACCTGGGCAATGAGAAAAAGGCAAAGGAAGAAATTAGTGGTTATGGACCTTTTGGTTCTATTGCATTGTTATCTGCCTTTCCTATCCCATATCAAAGTCTAACTATCTTCAGAAAAACTCAGGAACTGGAGTTCTGGAAGAACTAAAGTCTCCAGGAAAAGGGATTAGGGACTGCTTAGAATAATACAAAGTAAGTGTGTGTGTGTGTGTGTGTGGTCTCTAGAGTCCTAATCTCCAGTATGTAGCATCCACAAGGAACAGAGCTCCCATACCCACAGCCTAATGTGAGCGCTGAGCCCCACAGTCTATAAATCTTGAGTTGGAAGAATGAAGGCAGAATACAAGCAGATTCCTGCATTACTGGCAATCTCTCTATCCTCAGCTGGGTAGCTATATTTCCTTCTCTTTCCGGACTGTGAATATTTAATTATTTCCTTCTTTGTCTTTGAAACCAGGAGGTACCTTGATTGAAATAACATTCAAAATAAAGGGGTGTGGAAGAGTCCCAAGTCCACAGAGCAACTGCCTTGCACGTTATTTTGCCTAGCACGTACAAAAAGAAGAAGAAGAAGGGGAGGGAGGAGGAGGAGGAGGGGGCAGAGGAGGAGGAGAAAGGAAAAACAGAAAGGGATAGCAGATCTGGACCCTCAAGCCCTCACAGAGTTAGGTTACTTCAGTAAACAGAGGTCAACAGTCACTCTCTTTGAGCTTCTATGCTCAGTTGGTGTGTATTTGCGTCCTGGGGTTTAGGACAAGAATTTGCACTGGTGATTTCAATATGGGGGGTGAAAGACAGGGACAACCAAAGAGTAAGGGGACCCATCTCTTACTCCCATCAATGCATTGACCTCTGATTTAGGTCCCTTCTTTCAATCCTAGGTCCCCATAAGCAAAAGTGTTCCATTACAAAAGGGGCCTTATCTGGCATTGTCCATTCCCAGTACCTGAAATCCGTTTTTTTTGTTGTTGTTTTTTTGGGTTTTTTTTTGGCTGTGCGTCTACCCAGCAAAAGAGAAGGGGAGAGTTGAATGCATTAAAGACAGCCATCAGAACTGATCAAAACCCCCTGCTCTTGTGGTCTTTCAGTATCAACAACTACTTCTTTAGCTCTATTTTCAATTGTAGTTTGCCAGCACAGCTTTGCAGCCTCTGACGAAATTGTCTTTACAGATGAGCTTCCTCAAAGAAGCACGGCCCCATTTAAGCTCAAGTTGATGCAGCGAAGTGAGGCGCTCTTGGCGCCTGCTAGAGCGGGGAGCCTCGTGGCTACGGGGCCCCGGGAAGCCCTCGCCTCTCTGCCCCCAGGGCCTCCCCGCCCCTCTCAATTGCTCTGGACCAGTTCATTTCGCCACAGCTCGGAGCCGCTCGGAAAGCAAAGATTAAAGGGGAAAGTCGCAGCTGTATATTTATATTTTCATTGCTAGAAGGGAATTGATTTCCGTGCATTTATTTTGGTAGTTGTAATACACAAGGGCGGATTTGCGTCACCCGAGCAACTTGTCGGTGGAGATAAAGTTGCACAAATATTGAAAGGGGAAGTGCTAGGAGTCATTATAGAGTTTTTCTCCGGAAGAAATAAGGATTTCTGCAGTATCCTAAAATACTAACGCCGCTTCTATTTTGAGACCAATCTCGCAGGCACATCCGCTCATTTAGTACGAGTTTGAGCCCATCAAAAAACAGGAGATGACCTGAACTCCGGCGAGCCCGGGGCTTCCTGCTGCTTTCTTGGTTCTGGGGGGTGGGTAGTCAGGAGGAGGGGAGTCAGCGGGCTCAGCAGAGGGCGAGGGGCCCGCAGCCTTGACACCTGATCCTGGGGAAGGGGTGTGTGTCGGGGGTGGGGGCGGTGGGGGAAGCAGAAGGTCCTTCCACAGGTTTCCTTTTTGGCCTTTCCCTCCAGGTGGCCCGGGTGGCGCCAGCACGGTTGCAAAGGAACCGAGGGCCGGGAAGAGCAGGGGGCGCACAAGAAGTTGCAATTTAGAACCAAGCCCTGGCCTTTCGGGGACACAGAGGAGGAGCGCGCAGAGAGGCTAGGAGTCCGCAGGAGAGTCCTGCTCCAGGGTCTCGGCTCCGCTCCGCCTGCCCCTGGCTTCCGGCCTTGAAATGCTACAGAAACGGGTCGTGGATGCCTCGGGACACCCAGAGGGTCCGCGTTCCGCCTAGACTAAACGCCGCGCCCAACCCCGAGAGATGCGTCTTATTCGGGGGCGGAAGGCAGGGGTGAGGCCTAAACATGCCTCCTTCAGAACCTTGAGTTTGAACTTAGGCGCTGCTGATTGAATGTTTGCAGTCAAACTGGAATTAGAAGTGACACTAGAAAAAAGAAGAAAAGGGGATTTATGCCCGTTCTCACAGCCACTCGCGAAGATGACTGTCCCTGGGAGCTGTGAAGGCCTCACCCTTCCAGCAGAGTCCTGCGACAGTCCCTGCCCCTGTCTGCAACGCCCCCACTGGGGCACTTGAAGAAGGGCGGCCTTATACCTGTCACTCCTTTGCCTCTGGCTAGAAAGGGGTCTGGTCTTCCTGGATCTCTTACCCCCATGCCAGTGTCCTCAGGCGAGCCAACCACTTCAGATTTTCTCTGGAAATAACACCTTTGTCCCTGCAAGTCACGAAAACCCTTCAGTGAAAAAGCGACCTAGAGACGGAGAAAGACAGGGAGCTGATGGAAGCACCGGTAGGGGACAGGCGTGTCGCGGCGCTGCCACAAAGAAGTGATTGATCACTTACTTTCCTGGAGAAAGTCAAAAGCTTAAAATGTCAGCATCTGCCACAAGAGGCCAGAAACCACTAGAAATAAATTTAAGCAGCCCAAATCCTGAATTTGACCTAGGTATGGCAAATTCAGTTGCCTTCCTGGGTTGATTTGATAAGACCTCTTTGGGACGAAGTGAAATAAGAAATGTCACAGAACCTTTGATGCAATTGTATTAAAAGTCTCTTGGGGGGAGGGAGACACGCGGCAGAAGCACAGAAGTTCCATTAAGAGATGCTTATTAGGGCAATCGAAAACAAAAGATTAAGTGGTTTCATTATTGCTATTATTTTATTTTCTTCCTGAAAATGTGCAAGAAGAGCTCATCTGGGTGGCCTGTGGTTTATTTGGGAGAGGGGTGGGGAAATCCGTAATTTAAAAGAGAACGAATTCTTAAAATAGAGATGTTGACGTTGCAGAAAACCCCACTACATCCACCCTGCGCTCTAAGGACCCAAAGCACGAAGGCACGGCGTCGGTCTCCACTGCAACTTCTTCTGCGACCAGGCCCAAGGGGTTCCTGGGGAAACAGTCACTGAATTGAAAGTAGTATTTAACCCCAAGGAAATGTGCTCTTGTGGGCACTTGCAAAACAATGGGCCCCACGTGATCTGGGGATGTGGTGGAGCTGGGAGGGTGACATTTCCTACAAGGTGCAGCAGAGGAGGGGACGCGCGTGCCGCTTTCCCGGGTTTCGGAGGGCGGCCTGTTTGGTTGTCGCCTGAGGCTCGGGAGAGGGTTTGGCTGCGTCCAAGGGAGAGGTTCGGAGACATCCATCTTATTTTGTTTGAAAAGTTACTCGTCCAAATTGTCGCTGGGTGACAGCTTGGACTGAAGCTAATTGGCGATCGCCCCTCCCCTCCTCCGTGAGGGTCTCCGAGGCTGCGAGGCAGCCGCAGGGCTAAACTGGGCGGGGACTTTGGACCCCAGCTTTCCCGCGCCAGAGCTCAGAGCGGAGCCGCTCGGCTGCGGCAGCCCACGAAGGAAGAGGACACCGACTTCCCGGAGACAGGCAGAGCGAAGACAAATCAGGCCCGAGTGAAGTCAGGAGGAGGGAACCTGGGGGCCGCCCCCGTGCTCCTGGAGGCGGGCTTTGCACCCGTGAAAATACACGGGAGCACCAGCCACTCTGGGGAAAAGCTAGCGCTGGGACCAGCTCTCCGCGTCCGATGTCGGTCTGGAGCTGCCGAAGTTAGCGGAGGGTCAGAATTCCTTGCAGGCGCCGCCCGGGCCGTTACGCGCGGGACCGCGCTCAGCCCACGCGGCAGCAGCAAACACTTTGGCGTGGCCGGGGCGTGGCCGAGGCGGTGCGCCACGCCCCTCTTTCCCAATTCCCCTCCACTCCCCGCTCCCATTGGTCACGAGGATGGCCAATGAGCGCTCGGATCGAGGTCCTACCCTGGGTCTGACTCCGAAGCTCCTGCCAAAACTTTGGGAGTTTTTAGAGAGGAGTTTTTTTTTTTTTTTTTTTTTTCCCCCCCTATTACTTTTTTTTTTTTTTTTTAAACTAACGGATTATTATTGTTGTTGTTTTAAATTTAGCTCTTAGGGCTTAGCTGTTTGGGTTTTCTTTCGGTGCCGGCCCCTGTCTCCCCGGCTTCCCCGGCGTGTGCGGAGCCGCGGCCCCCGCCGCCCAGCTGCTCCAGCGCCCCTCGCTCGCCTCCAGCCCGCGGGGAGCGCGGGCGCTGCGCCGCCTTTAAAGTGAGGCCAGGGGCCGAGGCTGTGACCGGCCGGGATCCGGGCCTCGCCTCTTCCCTCGGCGGCGCTAGGGCTCCCTGGCCGGTGTTCAGTGCGGACGGAGAAGCGAAAGCGGATCGTCCCCGGCTGGACCTCGGCTGGACCTCCGCTGGCCCCGGGACTCAGCGTTCTCCCTCCGCGAACCCACCCACCCACTCGGCCGGGCCTGGCCCGGCCGCGGCGGCAGCTCGGCGCACCCAGCCAGAATGTTCGCCGCCGGGCTGGCTCCCTTCTACGCCTCCAACTTCAGCCTCTGGTCGGCCGCCTACTGCTCCTCGGCCGGCCCGGGCGGCTGCGCCTTCCCCTTGGACCCCGCCGCGGTCAAGAAACCCTCCTTCTGCATCGCAGACATCCTGCACGCCGGCGTGGGGGAGCCAGGGGCGGCCGCAGAGGGTCTGGCGGGGGCCTCGGCCGCCGCCCTCACCGCGCACTTGGGCTCGGCTCACCCGCACGCCTCTTTCCAAGCGGCCGCCAGATCCCCGCTTCGACCCACCCCGGTGGTGGCGCCCTCCGAAGTCCCGGCTGGCTTCCCGCAGCGGCTGTCTCCGCTCTCAGCCGCCTACCACCACCATCACCCGCAGCAACAGCAGCAGCAACAGCCGCCTCAGCAGCAGCAGCCTCCGCCTCCACCCCGGGCTGGCGCCTTGCAGCCCCCGGTCTCCGGGGCGCGGGTGGCCCCAAACCCCCCGCACAGCGGCTCGGCCCCGGCCCCCTCTAGCAAGGACCTCAAATTTGGAATTGATCGCATTTTGTCTGCAGAATTTGACCCCAAAGTCAAGGAAGGCAACACGCTGAGAGGTAGGTCTTCGGCGAGAGGCTGCAGGCCTCTGACCACGGCCCTGGCGCACTCACTCCCTGGTCCCAGGGCCATTTGGGATGCCTTCCAGTATTTGCACAATTAAGGACAAACGGGTAAAATGAGGGAGAGGAGAATGAACTTCAAGAAGACTGTGAAACGATAGGTTTAAAACTCACCTGCTCCGCGTTAAAAAAAAAAAAAAAAGATTCCGGGGATGCTTTAAAAACGCACGTCACGGAATCATTATTCATAAAAATCGTTGGTCTAAATATTTGCTGAAATGACTATCATCTGTCTCTTGAATCTGGTATGGAGAGAGAGAACTATATTAATTGGAGAGGGAAAGCCCTTTTGGGGAACACTTTCTCTTGCATTTATCTGATTTCTAGTGAAATTCTACTCAAGGAATGTAGATAAACAAAATAGAGTCTCGGCTCCCAAGAGAAGGCAGAGTTTGGGCTCCTTCACGGGGGAGGGGGCAGGTCTGTGGAATTCTAACCAGGCACCTGGAAGTGACTTCCTTTTGGCCGTTTTATGCAAAGCCCTTCCTTGCTGTACGTGTGGACGTGGACCTATGGGCTCCACGCAGGAACACTTTGCGCATCGCCCCTTGGCCACTGTCGGGAGAGAGGGGTTTTGGCGCAGAGACAAGGGTCTCTCCTGACTTTGCTCCAGGAAAACCCAATCGAGGGGGATGGGAGGAACAACTCAGCCCGAGAGTGTGATTTTGCCTGAGGTGTAACCGGCTCTTCTTTTCCCTCCTCTCCAGACCTCACCTCCCTGCTAACCAGCGGGCGGCCCGCAGGGGTGCACCTCCCGGGCCTGCAGCCTTCCGCCGGGCAGTTCTTCGCGTCTCTAGATCCCATTAACGAGGCTTCTGCCATCCTGAGTCCCTTAAGCTCGAACCCGAGGAATTCAGTTCAGCATCAGTTTCAAGACACGTTTCCAGGTACGGAAACCCTCCCGAGCGACGGCTTAATGGGGCAAGTCCACTGACTCAGGACTGACGCCTCACGTGGCCCCGGCGGTGCCCCAATCCTGGAGTTGGTGCAGGAAGCTACCAAGTCCGGAGACAGAAACCGAAAGAGTTCTCAGATAGCTAGCTCACTCTTCCGTCGGCTCCCTGGGGGCAGGGGTTGGGGGGCCTGGGGGTACAGAGAAGGTGTGTGCGTGGGCGGGCGGGGTGGGGTGAAGGGGCTTTCCCTAGTCTTTTCGCCAGAGAGTGGCTTGAAAATGCAGCAAGAGGTGTTGCTTTTTAACATACACAGAGTTAGGAGGTGACCTCCGACACTTTGTCCAAGGAGGTTCCGTCTTGCAAGAACACGTTGGCAAGAACGTGTACATACACACAGGTACACACGTACACACACGAGAGTCAAAGCTGTCATCTCCGCATCCTTCAGGCCCAAGGGACATTTTCGCATGCCCCAAAGCCCACGTGTTAGGTTTATGTTTTTTCTTTGGAATTAAACGACGAAACGCGGGACTTCACACCATCCTCGCTTTCGGCCTTGAGCCTGAAGTCTTAAGAGCTGTAGGATTCCTTTTTAGAAAGTCCATTCCGGGTCTGCGTGAAGGGCTCTCTGAATGGGGGCCGCTGTTCACGCAACACAGCCTCAAGCCGCACAGCGAGTCCCGGGCCCGCAGAGCACGGACGGGAGCACTGACGGGTCCCCCTGTCTTTCTCTTGCTCCCGCTACCGCCCGGCGGCAGGTCCCTACGCCGTGCTTACGAAGGACACCATGCCGCAGACCTACAAAAGGAAGCGCTCCTGGTCACGGGCGGTCTTCTCCAACCTGCAGAGGAAAGGCCTGGAGAAGAGGTTTGAGATCCAGAAGTACGTGACGAAGCCCGACCGAAAGCAACTGGCCGCGATGCTAGGCCTCACGGACGCCCAGGTAAGCCGACTCGGGCTCCCGCGCCCAGCCCCCTCGCGGGGTGGGGGGCAGCAGCCGCACGGCCTGGCCCCAGGCCTCCCTCCACCCCGGCTCACTGCGCGTTTGCGGCGGAAACGCATGGTCTTGGATTTCTGGAGACATTGTAGGCGTCGAAACTTGAGTCTGGAGGAGGGGGGATGGGAGGGAAAGAGGATGGAAAGCATAGCCCATCCCCAAAGATGTATGTCAACAAGTACAGCCGGTTTATTTTGGCCAACAGGCGAAAGAACCGCGGAGAAAGCAAATAGGCCGCAGGAGATAATAATTATGTACTCGACTGCAGTGCCGTTCGCTGTAGGAGGCAGTTGATTTCAGAAGAGATAAAAATCCAAAGTCGAGAGATTGTTGGTTTCTTTCTTTTTTTTTTTTTTTTTTTTCTTTTTTCCTCCCGACCTTCCTCCCTCCTCCTCCTGCTGCTGCCGCTGGATTGTGAAATCCCCATTTGTGAGGAAGTGAAAACATCATTTCAAACGGAATGACTTAGCCCCAGCAGGGCCAGGAGTGCACACAGCGGCAGCCGCAGTCGGGCCGACTTTCTAACGGGCATAAGCTCTCAAGAAAAATCTCTGGGGGGGGGGGGGGGGGCAGGGGAGTGAGAGAGAGAAAGAAAGAAAGATTTTCTTAAAACACCCAAGAGCGTTTCAGCAGGTTCTGCCTACTTGATTTTTTTTTTTTTCAGGACAATGGCGAATCTGTCGTGTTGGAGTTCAATTTCTGAATTCAATTTTTTTTTTCTTTTCTCCAATTCAAGAACTGTACTTTTTTTTGGGGGGGGGGGTTGAAAATAGAAGAGTCACCATTCTTCCAAACCCCACAGCGGTGACCTTTGCTCCCTGGGGGTTCAATGTTCTGAGTAGGGCAGAAGTCAAAGGCAGGTACCTTTTCATAGCTCCTTTAGGGTCCCCCTCGCCCCCCCCACCTTGTCTTTCTGCCTCCATTACACAGCTCCCCTCCCCAACATACCCTGGAAGAGCCCAGCCGTTTTCCACCAGCTGTGGATGTTATTTTTAAAAGGGAAGCTGGGACTTGTGTGAACAGCATTGGGTCCCCCAGGGGACTGTATATATTTATATAGATTATCCACCCCATCCCTACCCCCTTCCTCCACTTTGCACAGGTTTAATGCCGGCATATTCTAAGGCTGCAGAAGGAGGAGTTCATTCCGGCCAGGGGCAGGGTCCTTATCAGCTTCTGAGTACACACATGCCAAGGAAATGCTCCTCTACTGAAGGTCCGGCAATGCCCCCACCCCAGTGGGATTAACTCTTCGAATCCTCTTTTCCCTCTGTGTTTCCCACGGTTTCTCTTTAAGAATTGCTTTTGTAGAAACTTGTCTTGGGTGCTGGCAGTCGAGGAGGGGACCAGCTTTGCAAGAATTCTTAACATTGGTTCACCAAACCCTTAAAATCCTGGGTATTTTTTTTTTTTTTCTGGGCCAAGGGTCCATAACTTAATCAGATTCTTGGGGAGTCCTGGCTCAAATGGGGTTAAGAAGCCTTGATTTAGAACAGAAATCGCTTCGTTTGAGGGCGAGGTGCAGGACTCCGCCTTTAGGAAAGCATCCAGGTTATTTCAGGACCCGGTCTGGAGGGCTACATTTTGAGAAACAGTTCTCGTGGGTTCCCTAGGCGAGGGTCCCCGGCGATGTCGTTGTTTTCCTGGGCTGCCTCGGCGCCTGAGCCGAGCCCAGTGCCCGGCCCGTGGCAGAGGTGCTGGGGCCCCGGGCTCCAGGCTGCGCGCGAGCCGAGCGTCGCGAGCCCACGTCTCATCTCGGTGTCCCTTCTTGTCTTCCCACGTGCTGCGGCGCAGGTGAAGGTGTGGTTCCAGAACCGACGGATGAAGTGGCGGCACTCCAAGGAGGCCCAGGCCCAGAAGGACAAGGACAAAGAGGCGGGCGAGAAGCCGTCGGGCGGAGGAGCGGCTGCGGACGGCGAGCAGGAGGAGCGGAGCCTCAGCCGCTCGGAGGGCGAGGCCGAGAGCGAGAGCAGCGACTCCGAGTCTCTGGACATGGCCCCCAGCGACACGGAGCGGACTGAGGGGGGCGAGCGGTCTCTGCACCAGACCACGGTCATCAAGGCCTCGGCCGCGGGCGCCCTCCTCCCGGCCAGCGGCGGCGGGAGCGCGGGAAGCGGCGGCGGCAGCGGCGGCTTCAGCTTCGCCAGCCTCGGCGGCGGCGGCGGCGGCGGTGGCGGCCTGGGGAGCGGGGGCGGCGGCGCCTCGGAGCTGCTGCCGGCGCCCCAGCCCACCCTCAGCGGCGCTCCGCAGAGCCCCGAGCCCGCCCAGGCACCGCTGGGCGGCCTGTAGACTGCACGAGGCATGGCCCCGGGGCCCGCGTGCCGCCCCCAGCCTCCCAGGGTGGGCTGGATTTTGCGCCTGCTTTGTGTTGGCGGTGGGGCTGGGACCAGAGACGCCACAGCGGAGCTACCTTGCCCAAGGTCCCACCTGCCCGTCGCTGTCGCGCTGGTGCCCAGAGCCCAGGGGGCCTCAGGACCCCCGCCGGAAGACCCGGCGCAGGCTAAAACTTCTCCCTGGCATCGAGCAGTTCACACTGTGAAGTGTCGGAGGAAACAGTTCCTCCCCGCACTTGGGGGGGTTGTGGCGCAAAGACGAGCTGCACTTAAGACGCCATGAACTTGTAAATAAAATGTTTACTACGGTTTGTAAAGGCCGCTTGGTTTGCTGGGGCCGTGCTGTCGTGAAAGCCGGGGATCAGCCGAGCTCCGGGCACAGCATGTCACAGCAGCTGGAGGTGGGGGACTAGGGCTTTGGGATTGGGGGAAGTCCTGCAACCTCAGAGTGGCCTTGCTGCAGAGATAGGCTTCAAGTTCAGAGGCCTCCTTGGCCATAAGCTTTGCTTCCCCGCCACTGAACCGGTGTTCCACGACCCTGAGTGTGGCCAGAAGGCAGAGGTGGTCACAGAATCGGTTAGGCCCATGGGGCAGATGGCCTCCCCACCCTGACTCAGGACACAGAGTGGGCCCGTGGCCTTTCCTTTGCTGGCGAGTATCCAGACTTGGAGTGGGGAAGGTGGTGAGGCAGGTGGCCAGTTTAGCCACAGTGGGTACTTACATAGGCGGCCACTCAAAGTCGGAAGTCCATAGCGGAACTTTTAGGCAGTTCCAACACAAACCGCCCCTTGCTCAGGATGTCTAAGTGGAGGAGGTAGTGTCCTGGAGGAAAAGACAGACAAATCACAGTCCTTGGAGCTGAAAAGGCTGGGCCTGAGAAAGTTTTAAAGGTGCCCAAACAACCATGGGGCAGGGAGGTGACTTGTTCAAGGTCACACCCAGGCAATAACCCAAACCAGAACTCAGACCTCCTGGCTCTCAAAACTGCATCTCAACCTCCTCCTCAGGTACACAGTCTTCCTTGCAGTTAAGCCCCTGGTGATGCCCGGTGAGTCTCTCCGCAGCCCCCCACTCCCAAGAAGCCAGGAGACCCGCGGCCCTTTCCCTTTCCCGGCCCTTACCTCACTTTTGCCTTCACTTTTGCTTCCACACTGCAACAGGGATGGGCCATTTAAGGGTTTTTGTTTTGTTTTGTTTTTGAAAGGCTGAAGACCTGTCCTCTCTTGGCTCTCCTTTCCTCGAAACGAAATGTTGTCCGGAGTTGGTATAGAGTCCTTTCGCGAGATTTAAAAACAGACTGCCCACAAACCTGACCACGCGGGACTGTTTGGCGCTGAACTCTGGCCAGGGTACAAGGCTTCTCACAGGCCCACCATCCAGGTTAAGAGCTGGTTGTCTGGTAGGATGTCCTTCTGTAGAGAGTGGTGCTTCCTCAGGGATGCTCAGGTCAGCTAGCCTGGGACACATCCCAGTTCCCTGGCTGGAGTGAGAAGGCTCCTAGTGGCTCCCTGATCCGGCTAGCTTCTTCCCCATTTTAACTCATTGACTTGAGCACATTAAAAGACCTCCATTTTAGAGTAGAGGCCCCAGATTTAGCCTTTGCTGGCCTGGCACGGCACAGGGGTGCAAGGCTGGCCATTCCCTGCCCCAGTCAACCTCCCAGCCTCCAAGTGAAGCTGAACTCCTGGAGGAATGTGTGTAGTGGGGAGGGGAGTGGGAGCGATCAGGGTGGTCCAGTGGAGGAAGGAGAAAAGAGAGGTAGAGGGCTCTAGAAGGGACCTCGAGTTAAAAGGGAATGTGAGCCAGCTATTGTCTTTAAATGTGCCCCCCAGTTTCTCAGCAGAGCAGCCTGCATACCTGCTTGGGTTCTAGCCTTGGGGGGGGGGGGGTTCTTCCACGATTCCACAGACTCCACTGCCCAAACAGCAGGATTCTCCCCATACCTCACTTTTGCCTTCACTGTGGAAATTAGTTTCCTGACCCCCGAAATATTGAAATTCTGTAACCAGGACATCCCAAGGTCGTGGAATTTTGAGACACTTAAATCAGGAGCTGGCGGTTCAGGAGAATCTAGTACAGGAGCTCAGCTGGGGAGGAGAAGGGGGGGTGGAACTGGGTAGGAATTGGTGCTTTAGGCACTGGGCAGCTACTCTGCCTCTCACAAGGCCCTCGAGGTGCCCGCTGCCCCAATCCCCCCTCACATTTCTCCTCCTGGGGCCCGGGGTTTAAAAAGTGAAGGAAATAATCGTCCAGGACCGTAATGCTGTGATTTCAAGTACCGTTCGGCCTTAGCACCGCCAGGATCCGCTAGACCAGAAGGCGCAGCAAAGGTGGGGTACCCGGAGGGAAATGCGCTGGGCGCGGAGCTCCTGGGGCGGCCCTGGGGATGCTCCTAGGGGGCTCCCAGGAGGCGCCCCTTTCTCCACCACCCCCCACCTCTCCTTGAATATCTTCCCCGTGAAACTCTAGCGGGGCTTTACCCTGGGCAGTGGAGTCCTTACACCTTTTCATCAGGAATGTGGTATATCATGAGTCCAGGAGAAGTTTAAAGTTCATGTGCAAGAGGAGCAGCCGAAGGACGAAGAGCCCTCTCGAGGCTGGCCTGGTGGTGGGGAGCAAAAACCTCATTTCGGGCCGGGTCTACTCATCCCGGGACTGCTCGCTTGGCCCAGGGATCGGGAATTTTCCCGCTGGCGCTCGTTGCTTGCAAGAGCGGCCAGGAAAGCTAGAAATTCTTGAACAAAGACCGAGATTTCTAACGCACCCAAGAGAAGGCCGTGCGCGCTAGCTCCGCGCACTCCAGGCCCGCCGAGGCCCGCCCGGCTGGGGCTCCGAGGGGGCAGCGAGTGCGCGCGGGCCGCGGATCCGAGCCGAGCGCCACCCCCGCTTCCAGACGCTTGCGGCCCGAGACGTGCCCTTCCCGAAAAGCAGTAACTCTGTCCGAGCCGGGTTCTGCCTCCCAGCCGCAGTGACCCCCGCGGCGCCCAGCCCTGGGAGCCACGTTACCGAGGCGCAGCTGGGGGGTTGCCGAGGGCTGGCTGCCGCGGGTCTCTCTGCGACGGGAGGGGGTCTAATACCCCGCCCCCCGGGGGCACGCGCGCGCACACCACAATTACCCGCGTAGGCCACACATCCACACGCTCCCAGAGGTGCCCAGCCACGCAGACCCAGACACACACGGGGGAGACGAGGTACTGGCCATTTCAGACTCTTCTGATCAAAACCACACAAATAAAATTTTCCCTTCTCCAGACGGCAAAGCAGAGCGAGAAGCCTCACGCCGCCTTCTCCTGCCAGGGTCGGTGCGTAGGGCGCTGGGCTCCAGAAAAGTCTGCCTGAGCCAAGCCTCGCCGACCAAAGCACTGAGAGCCGGCGCCGCTCCCTTCGGGCCCCGCAGTCCAGAGTCGGCAGGGACCCGGGGGTCCGTAGTTGCTGTGAACGCGTGACCCTCGCAGCCCTGTGCACAGCCCCCACCCCCAACTCCTTTCCCGGGGCCAAAGCTGTTCGGCCCCGTGGCACTTCAAGGCTAAGTCCTGTCTCCAAGGGAGACTCTGGCCCGCAGACCAGCCAAGGAGATCGCCTTCTGTTCTTACCCCACACCACGCAAGGATTCGTGGGTACCGTGTGTGTGCTGGGGTGGGGGGGCTTGCTGAGACTCCGGTTGTCACCAATTCCTCTGACTCCCTCTGCACCTCAGAGGGGACCAGTGGCTCTGGGATCTTTCCTGTGGCTGCTCCTTCTAGCTGGGGTCCGAAGGAGGGTGTTGGCGTGGGTTCTGGCCTGAGGCCAGCGCCAAGCAGGTGAGCTCCGAGTGCCCAGCACTCTGGTCCCCCCTGTTCTAGGTGCCGGAAGCCAACCTAACTGGAAGGTGACCCCAGATTCCACTGCTGTGGGTTGGTTGCAGTCTCAGGGAACTTAAAGGACCCCAAGGCGGGGCAGGAACCAGGACCTGCGGGGGGGGGGGGGGGTCGGGGTTATTATGGTGGCGTTTCAGAATTAAGCTTTAACCTGGGTGGCTTTAACCTGTTGAGTTCGAATCTATTCCCGCATCAGACGCCACTTACCCTCAAGCCCCTGCGGACTTCAAACAGACCCCGGTAGGTGGGGCGGGGATCGGTGGGTGGTGGTGGTAGGGGGTGCTGGGGCAGCTCTGGAGCAAGAAATGGGGAAGAGAGGCAGGGGGCTGAGGTGGGCGCACCAACCTCTGGGTTGCCCAAGGGTCTCCTCCACCTTTGTCCTTCTTTGAGAAGGAAGAGCTGGTTGAAGGAGTGCGAATTCGGCCCTCCCCACTGGACCGTGTGACCCTACTTTAAAGAGGGTGGAGAGGACCCTAAACACGAAGGGCCCTTGCATTCTCCCTTCTTTAGCCTTTGGGAAGGAGGCTGCGCACTCCTGGGTCTTTGTGAAGCCTCACCTATTGGGTTTCCGAGGACTTTAACTGCAGGTATTAGGGCTAGGGGAGATACCTCCCGATTTAATTGTGCTCATGCATGCATCTGGCTCAGCGTCTTCCTTTCGAGGTTGTGAGGGGATTGCCCAGTATCCTAAAGATAAATAAATAACGCAGGTTCTCCCCACGAATGCGGGTATTAAAACCTGCAGTGCACCCCAGAAGCTCTTTGGACTTTCTGACTGCTACCCAAGGCGGGGGTGGGGGTGGGGTGGGGTGGGGTGGGGTGTGTGTGCACTTTCTAAGCTAGTCCCTTCTCCTCCCCCACGTGGTTTCCAACAGGCCCACGCTCTGCAGCTCCTACAGGTAAGCTCAGAGAACTGCTGGCCCTGGGGTCCCTGGGATGCGCTGCTTTCCATCATTCTATGAACAAGCATAGGAGTCCTCACAGGTGTGATTACTTCTGACTTCTTCATTTTAAGGATGGGGTAATGGAGTCTGGGTTCTTGACACTTGCCCAGTGTCCCTTGGAGAGTGATGCCAGGACTCAGATAAGGCTGTGGGGTTAGTGCTTCTTGAGGAGCAAAAGGAGAGGGGTCCTCTGGGATGCACTTGACCAACCAGATTCTGATCTGGATTGATACAACTCAGTGGCTTTTTAAAACGGGCAAAAGAGGTGTTGAGTCTTCGAGGGGAAATGTGAGTTCCCATTGGCCTACTTGGTCTTTGGGTAGTCCCTGAGAGGTGACCCTCCAGGAGTCGAGGGGCATTGATACCCCACCCTTTAGCTTGTGCCACCATAGGTTTTGTTAATGTGTCTAAGGTTGGGACCACACCCTGCTCATGGGATAGTGCATCATCTTTGGTGATTTTCTAATCCCATCGGCGGTTGCTGACGCGTGGGTTTCTGGACAACACAAGGGGTTCGAGGCCTCATCGCTCTTGTCAGGCAGCCACTGCGCTAGCTCGTTCTCTCTCCCCCTGCACTTGGACCTCGTCTCAGCCAGCAGATATGAGCCTCCTCCTTTTGCAAAGTGTCCTATGGGTGACAGACCAGAAATAGAAGGCCATGAAGGGGACAGAGGCTATACCACCTGACCTATGCCCAGAGCTCAAGGCTTTGGTGACTCCAATGACTCTTTCTGGGGGCTGGGTATGAGGAAAGGCCGGCAGGTGGAGCTCAGAGTTGAGGGTGTCAAAAGGAACACGCTTGACCCCAACCCAAGGAGCACAAGAAGCGTTCATTCATTCACCAATTACTAAATGTGAGGCCATGGGAAATATAACCATTTGGCTTCAGTTTCTTCATCTCTATGGTAGGAAATAATCAAAGTCACCTAACTTTGATTTTTGGAAACTGCTGTGAGAATTAATGACAATATAAGTGAAATGAGAAAGTGGATGTCATATACCATAAGCTTATTATGTTCCTCCTCCCTTTGTTTGTTAATAGCTATTGTTAATAGTATTTATTACCTTATTAGTATTTGCACAGTTGAGAAAAGTACAAGAAAATCCTTACTTTCCCAGAAATTAAATCCTTAGGTGGAGGCTCATGAATTCAGGGCAGTCGCAATGTCCCCAGGGAAACTTTATTTATTTGGCAGAGAGAGACACAGCGAGAGAGGGAACATAGCAGAGGGAGTGGGAGAGAGAAAAGCAGGCTCCCCGCGGAGCAGGGAGCCTGATGAGGGGCTTGATCCCAGGACTCTGGGATCATGACCTGAGCCAAACGACGGCAGATGCCCAATGACTGAGCCTCCCAGGCGCCCCTCCAGGGAAACCTTTTAAGGAGTAGACCGGAGTGTTTGGAGAGCATGTCCATGAAGGTTGAGCTTAGACCCGCTGACTCCATGAGAAGCCCAGCGGCACTCCTTCCTCCCCATCCTCCAGACACTTCAGCTAGGACCCTGTGCACACAGCAGGTGCTCAAGACCATCCTGGTAGATGTGGCTGGAAGTTTTCCTTAGGAGTTGGAAGGGGAAGGAGCCGGAGTTTTCCGACACTTCAGATCTGAGGGAAACCTAAGCAAGTATCTGGGGCCCCAGGAGGAAAAAAATATGTGCCCACTGTTGAGATCACACCAGGACAAATGGCATTTTGGGATTTTATTAAGTTCTTAACTAATTACATAGAGGGAGAGACTTCAAAACGGAAACACGGTATCAAGGGTCCATTTAGCTGGAAAAAGGCACCCCCTGCTTCTCGAGGGCAGGGTTGGGCTCTGCTTTACCACGGGAGTAATTCTAGCACCTAGCCCAGCGCTTGATAGACGGAAGGCACCTCAAGAAGTGTTGATTGAATAGATACGTGGTCCTTGTGGTTATTTGTAGTCCCAGTGAAACCTCAGGAACAGTGGGATCGGGTGATTGCCGTTGTAAACATCAGAAGAAGCCGAGCCGCAAGGCATGGGAGCTGCCGAGGGGTGATCCAGGAGGAGCCGACTTGGAAGTCCCAAAACATCTGGATGAGGATGCACAAGGGTCCCTGATACTAAGTCCACTGCTCAGCAAGAAAATGAGTTCCCAAGCAGCGCCCCATACCGATGACGGGCGTGCTCGTTCGCTCACGCTCATCTGTAGAACGTCGCGCGCCCACGGGCCTCATTTTGTGTCTCGAGTGACTCGTCCACGGTCCTCTCGCTAGCAGTCCACGTGGGGACCAACGCGGAAGCCAGACACCCTGTGTGCTGCTCCGGGCGTCGGGACCGGCGGGGATGTCTCTCCGCAGCGCGGAGGGCGGCGCGGCGGCCGCTGTGAATCTGCACCTTGCCTTCTCCCTCTGCTGCACGAACGCGTCGGGGAGTCTCGCCGACTTCCGAAGCTACCCTCAGCCCCGCTGGCCTTCGACGACTTCAGGGTCCGCATATTTCAGCCGCGCTTTGATTTGTCAGGGCCGTTTATTTTTGTTGGTCGGAATGGGGTGCAGAGTGCACCCCGCACTTCCCAGCGCGTGATGCGAGCCCAGGAAATGAGCCAGCGAATGAACGAACGAACGAACGGATGAATAACGGAATAGGATTCCTTATCTCGCAATGCCCACGGGCATCCGTGGATCATCAGGCCATTTTCTGGATCCTTCTATGGAGAGAATCACAGGCCTCGCATGCCCTCCAAAGGAGTGTCCCCAGACGCGGTGCGGCCCGGATCTCCCAGCTCCCGCGCAGACCGCGCACGAAGCCTCAAGCCTTTTTTGGGAGGGGCAGAGCAGCGCCCGGTTCAACACTCGTTTGGGTGGTGAAGACTCCCCAGACCTCTGCCTTCTCGGATCCCTAACCCTCCAGCCCAGCGCCCCGTCCAGGGTCAGCGAGGGCCTTCAGGCCACCACCTCGCTCGGGGTGGTCTCCACGTGGACCCCGCACGGCTGGAAGGCGCCCAGAAAATCGCCCCGCGAGGCTGCCTAAGGTCTTCCGCAGTGATCTAAGCCAAATCCCTTTGTTTTCATCTCCGGCAAGGTCCCTGCCTCCGCCATGGACTTTTCTCCCTGCAAATGCAGTTTTTGTGGTTGAACAAGTGGGTGAAACACTAGAAAAAAGTGAAACAAAAGACTTTTCTGAGGCACACAATTTTAAAATTGAATGTGGACTGTAATGTAAATGTTTCCATTTTCTTCACTCTCCAATCTCCCCGTCCACCTTCTTGCTCTGGGGATCCCTACCCCTTCCTTTTTTTTTTTTTTTTTTTGTTTCCCCTCTCCACTCCCTGTGCCGGGCTCTTCCTTTCATCCTGACACGGTGAAAGCTTCCGCCCTAGGATTGTAAGAGGAGCTGGGCCAGGATGGCTGGGTTCTGGGGGAACCAGGGCAAGCGATTAGATATGGTGCCTGTCAGCGAGGTGTGTGACTTTAGTTATCCTGCGGCCAGGGTGCTCGAGGCTGTGGACTCCAGACTCCTCCATGACCCAAAATGAAATGTAAGGCAGTTTAAAAAAAATTATTATAAAAAACCCTGAATGGTTCCCTAAGATTAAACAAAACAGAACAAAACGAACCAGGAGCAAAGGTGCCATCCTCATTAGAAGCATTGTTCAGGAGCCAAGGGTGATGTCCCCGCGCAAAGGGGTCACCCAGAGCCTCAGTGTCATCCACCCATACCGGGATACACCCGGATACAGCCCCCCCTGTGTGCTGGAGGGTTCCGAGTTAGAGACCATCAGCGGAGGCTAGAGGAACGCGCCCTAAGGTGCATGGTCCGAACCAACAATTTTACCTACCGGAACCTTTCTTTCTCACTCCTTTCCCCCTTGTTTGATTTTCCCTTCGCAGAGGAATGGTGGGGAGGACACTCATTCTGCCTTCTGAGACCTCTCCAGCTCTCCCACTATGGTTTCCCATTTTCCTCCCGTCAGTTTGCAACCTGGTCTGCATGGGTTAGGGGAGCGTGTCTGGGACAGTGAGCAGTCACAGACGCAGGCACGGCCTCGGGCACCCTTACCCTGGCAAACAGAAGGTGCTCACTAAGTGAGAATGGTTCTTAAACTATCACCACGGATACCCCCATTACGTAGCTAATTTCTTCTGTCCTGGACTCCTCTTTACTTGGAAATCACCCAAGGCGAGGCATGGGGGGCGCATGCAAATGAAAACGGAGGAAACACACTCAGTCGTTGCCCACTTTAAAGCAAGAATTGAAAGTCTTATATCTCATTTAACCTTCCCCGCAACGCTTGGCCAGAAGATAGTGTTCTTCCAATCTGTCAGATACTCAGTTTGAGAAGCAGAGAGCATGGGTAATTTGATCAGAGTACCGGTTGGCAAGGAGCGGGGCCATACCTCAGACCCTGAAGCCCACCAGTTTCTTGTCCCAGTCCTAAACTGGAGGACTTCCCTGACTTTCTCTTGAAAGAAAACAAAAAGTTCAGAGTTCAAAGAAAAGCTCTGCTCCCTTTTTTAGTGAATTACTCCATTCATTATTTCAGATATCCTCATTACATTGATGGAGTAGACACCACCCCAGAGAAATCCATTAAGAATCTTCTTGCTCTCCCACCCCTCAAAGCGCCTTCCTGGTGGGCCCTGGCTGGCGTACAAGGTTGACAATCCAGGGAGGGGAGAGTTCACTACAAAAGCATCTGTAATGGGACGCCTGGGTGGCTCAGTTGGTTAAGCAGCTGTCTTCAGCTCAGGTCATCATCCCAGAGTCATGGGATCCAGTCCCGCATCGGGCTCCTTGCTCTGCAGGGAGCCTGCTTCTCCCTCTGACTCTGCCTGCCACTCTGTCTGCCTGTGCTCGCTCTCGCTCGCTCTCTCTCTCTGACAAATAAATAAATAAAATCTTAAAAAAAAAAAAAAAGCATCTGTAAGTGAGTGCTCGCCAGGAGCAATTACTGTCCCCCTCCACTTCAAGATGGAAAAAGAGGAGTCGTCTAGAGGCACAGAAGCTTCCCTCTCTGTGCTCCTAGTCACTCCTTTCCCTTTCCATCCTCACCGGGCCTCCCCCAGGCTTCGCCTGCCTCCACCTCCTCCTCCCACGCAGCGGCCCGGAGCCTCGAGTCCTTACGCTGCTCTGGTGCCGGTGCAGCGGCGGGACGGAATGAACCGGCCTGGAGCCGCGGCCGCCCCAGCAGCGCTTTGCCACCGGCCGCAGCACCCAGGGCCGGAGCGAGGGGCCCGGCGCCGGGCGGGGCGGGAAATTTATGGTCTGTGTACACTTTCTGGCTCCAGAGCCGCGCGCACCAGAAGGATGGGGCCCCGCGAGCCCCCGAGGCCGGGAGCTGGGGCCGTAGGCGCCACGGCCAAGTATGGTGCCCATCAGTCTCTCCTTTCTACTGCGCTCAGGCCATCAACCTCCCGGGGAGGGCGCGGCTGAAAATGAAAGTCCTGCGGGGAGGTGGGTGCCGGCCGCGCCGCCCCGACCCAGCCAGGCCAGCCTAGGGTACTGACTCCGAGGCCTGTGTTCGGTCGTCCTGGGAGGGAGGCGCGTCTATACCGACAGTGTGGTCTCGGTACAGGGGGTACAGGGCGGGATTCCAGGCCCGGTGTAGGACTACGTGGCCCCCAGCGCGGACAGGTAGCGCGCCGCGGTGTCCCCAAGACGCGGCTTCCTCCCAGCTTCACGTGGAGACCTGGGTTCGGTCCTCCACCTGAGGGCCCAGACTTCATTCTGTTTCTAGAGCAGGACCGTGGCCGATTAAAGGGCCCATGAAAAAGTCGGAACAAACTGAGAAAATTCCTTGCGCCGTGGGTAGTGGGGGAGGCGGGAAGCTGCTCGGGGCAGAGAGCCAAAGCAGGGCAAGACCAGAGGTTTGAGTGCTTCTGCCTCCTTCCTGCCGGTTAGCACAAAGCTGTCCACACTGTCTTTCGGAGGTGGGGTCACACCGGCGCACATGAGCTGTGAGTGACTGCCTTGCTTCACAGGTCCCTTTATTCATGGTGTCACCAGGACCGGTTTCATGGAGTGTGCCCGCCGAGGACCTCGGAGGATGGTATAGCATAACTCAGTTTAACCAATCATATCGGGCACGACTTTTAATTCACACGTAGCGGATTGTTGCGTGCCTCTGTGCCAGGCACTGTTGTAAAAACTGAACTTACTTGCTTTTTACTAAATTCCATTTAGGTGATGATCTACAGTGTCCCCATTTTACAGATGAATAAAGCATGGCAAAGAAAGGTTAATTAAGTCCCTGAAGGACAGGCAGTTCTCAAATGGAGTTGGGAATAATTCACATCTCTCTCCACCGTCTACCTTATCTAAATCGTGCAACTAGTGACACCACTACTTCTCTCGAATATATTATGAGTCACACCGTCAAAGGCGGGCTGAATTGCCACAGAAAGCCCCAGGGGGTCTGTTTACCCACTCTGTGTCCCCCTCGGAAGGGGCCAGACACTCTCCCCCTCCCTGGGAGCCGCAGGCTGTCAAGGTCAGGCAAGCGGGGTGGCCCAGTCCATAAATCCGGGCCATTGAGCAATTACCCTCGGGGCGTGTTAATTGCACTCGGTGGTAGTCATTGTGAGTCTCTCTGACACCGGCTTCGCGCCCTCTGCTTTCTTTTGATTTACAGTTGGCTGGGGCTCTTGTCCGTAGCTTTTCAGAAACCCGGGGTTGACGAAAAGGCGTGTTCTCTGATGCACCGGGCCACTCGGGCAAGCGGAGCCATGCCGGCGCTGTTACTGCTTCTTTCCGGGGACATCTAATGAGGCGTGTGGGTGTCCTCCCTTTGCACTGGGGACGTGGGAGCTCCTTAGGTGCATCCATGTATGGAAGTGGCGATTTATTTGAAAATAGGAGGAGAGTTAGAAGTAAAAAATGGAGCAGAGTGAATTAGGAAAGGACGGAGTGAATGAAGAAGAAGCAGGAGGGAGAAGGTGGAGATCACGAAAACGCATGGAATTTTGAACCACTTCTCACTTTATTTTTTTTTAAAGGCAGTGGGCGGGGTTGACACAACTGGTTTGGGGCCCGGGCCATAAATTAATAGATTTATTCCTCAATCAGGAAAAAGCCATTAAGATATTCTTGGCTTCGTCTGTGGGAAAATAATTTCTTTGATTGAGTTGCCCCAGAAGACCCTGCGAAGCCCTCTCCTCTCCCCCTCCAACGGCCTCCTCTTTCCTGCCTGCCGGAAGGAGGGGAGAAGCGGGAGACCCCAGGGAGAAGAGGCCTTTCCATCTTTTCCAGCATCTTGAATTTCACTTTGCAAGTTTCTTTCTACTTCTTGATTTGATCCCCGCTGCCTTGGAGACTTGGAGCCTCTGCGGGAGAAGGCTCCCGCAGCAAGCCTCACCGCCATTGCCAAGGATGCAACGGAGTTTCCCAAAGGTCACATTAGGCTTGGTGATGCCATGGCTCTGATGCCTATGGAATGTGGGCATATTCCAGTACATTCCAGAAATATGTTTTGGTTTCCCATGTGGACCCGTGCCGTATGGCTATTTACATTAAATTAATTAAATGAAATAAAATATTTCTTTCTTCAGCCACACCAGCCACATGTGACCAGTGGCTGTCTCATTGTACAGTGCCAATGTGCAGATGTTCCTTCACCATAGAAAGTTCTCCTGGACGGTGTTAATTGGAGGGAAATGTAAATGGGTAGAATCACACAAATACATGTCCTTTAGCTCCCTCAATGCTTGTTAAGATTGTTAAGGATTTTGAGGCCAATAACGTTTGAGATTTTCTCCTGAAAGTATCTTCAAGTTTACAGCTCAGACACAGACCTTGGAATGAGAGAGGCTAACTGTGTGTCTGGACTCTGTGCTTCAGAGTGTGCTTCAGTGTGTGTCTGGATCTTCATGGTGATCGACCATTTTCTTAACTCTGAGTGACAGTTTCTGCTTCTGTGAAATGAGGGCAATAGTTTCTGATAATAAACTTTGGAAAAGCAGCATGACTGATGGTGGGGCGCTGATACTCAGGAGAAACTGAATGGGCTTGTATCTCAGCTCAGATGACTCTGGGTTAGTGTTGGAACTTCTCCAATACTGGCTCAGTTTCCTTATCAGTGAATTGAAATAATAATAGTAATGACAACAGTGCCTTCTTTTTATGATGACTGTGAGGATTAAATTAGATAGCAGGGGTGCCTGGATAGCTCAGTGGGTTAAGACTGTGCCTTCAGCTCAGGTCATGATCTCAGGGTCCTGGGATGGAGCCCCGCATCAGACTCTCTGCTCAGCGGGGAGCCTGCTTCCCCCCTCTCCCCCCCCACCCGCCCTTGCCTCTCTGCCTACTTGTGATCTCTCTTTCTGTTAAATAAACAAATAAAATCTTTTAAAAAATTAGATAACAAATGAGCGCTTAGGTACTTACTTACTCGCCTATTGAAACCACTAACTACTGTATGCAGTAGATATTATTATTAGTATACATACGAGTTGCAAGCCTTACTGGGTGACAATAAAATTTAACCCTCCTCCCCTTTCAGATCTATATCTATATCTACCTATTCGTCTATAAGATTGTGGGTAAAATATCCAAAACCTAAAACTGACCATCTTCACTAGTTTAACTGTACAGTTCAGTAGTGTTAAGATATCCAATCTCCAGAACTTTTTCATCTTACAGCACTGAAATTCTATATCTATTAAATAATAACTTCCCTTCAGTCATATTTTTATGTTGTTGTGAATGGGACTCCAGGTATTAGAATTTTAGTCAATACTTTTGTCTAATATTAACCATTCTAGTAAGAAATCAATTAGTCACAGGCACCTGGGTGGCTCAGTGGGTTAAGCCTCTGCCTTCAGCTCAGGTCATGATCCCAGAGTCCTGGGATAGAGCCCCACTTCAGGCTCCCTGATCCTCAGGAAGCCTGTTTCCCTCTCCCTCTGCTGACCCTCACTGCTTGTGCTCTGTCTCTGTCAATAAATGAATAAAATCTTAAAAAAAATCAATTATTCAGTCATTCAACATAGCTGAACCGGTTGGGAAAAGACAGCCAGAGTCCTGAAAATGTAATCAGGCTCCACCGAATATGCCATTTCCACTGATTCTTCTATCTCTAGCCCCTTGGATCTGAACAGCCTGCTGCTGACAGAGCCCTGGGTGTCCCCTGGGCTTGAAGACAGTGTGATGTCCCCCGAATGAGGGCTCCTCATGCATTTAGGAAGTTAACAATGGCTGGAGACTTTGACATGTTTCCAGTAAGTGCCTGAGGGTTGTCACAATAGCAGATACAGAAAGATAAGCTCCAGATTAGTCTCCCGGCTGCATCCCAAACCCTGGTGTTGGCTCTGAGAAGAACAAAAAAGTCAGGATATTTAGTAATATTTTTGGTGAAGCGCGGCAGGAGGAGAGAAAAAAATATTCCCCAAAATAACTGTAGTTACTGGAAAGAACTCAATGCTTCCTTTTGGTAAAGTTTCTCTTTTTCCAAGAATTTCCTTTTATGTCACTTATAATGGAAAAAAAGATAAAATTGTCCATTGGAAATGTTAGATAAATACAATTAAGTGTTCTACCTAGGATGCCTTCAGATGTAAGCAGAAGAACTCAATGAAAGATGACACATCCAATAAAGGAAATTGATGGGTTTTGCATGGTCGAGAAAGTAGGTGGTGGAGTGAGTTTCAGCATGGTTTGATCAGGGCTCTGGCTCTTTTCTTCTGCAGGCTTCTCCCCTCCCTGTATTCACATCAGGCTCACCTTGGCCTCCCTCCCGGTCGCAAGGCCTCCCCCACACCTCTACACGAGAGTACAGAAGACAGTGCCTGACCATAGCTGGAAAGACACTCGCTTGGAGATTTTCTCAAGTCTTGAGATGACGGCTGTCTTCTGACCTCTTTAACACTATTACCCTTGACTGCAATTCCCATATGGTGTTCCTATCTTACAGATGCTGTGACCTGTCTAATTCATTTTGGATATTTCTTTATTTTAAATTTTTTTAATTTCTACTTTTTTAATAAAGATTTTATTTATTCATTTGACAGAGAGAGAGATCACAAGTAGGCAGAGAGGCAGGCAGAGAGAGAAGGGGTGGGTAGGCTCTCTGGGCAGGGAGCCCGACGCGGGGCTCGATCCCAGGACCCCGAGACCACGACCCAAAGCAAAGGCAGAGGCTCAACCCACTGAGCCACCCAGGCGCCCCCATCCCATCTTAGATATTTATTAAAATCCAGGTTCTTACTGCATTTCGATTAGGTTCTCTCCTTAGTAGTTCTTGGATGAGGTGATGCCGGGATATTTGGATGTTTAATAAGGTATCCAGAACATTCCTACTGTTAGCTAGTTTAAGAACAAGGAACCTAAACTTGATTATGTCTTTTTTCTTTGCATTGGATGCTGGGGAGCTCAAGGAACCTAAACTTGATTATGTCTTTTTTCTTTGCATTGGATGCTGGGGAGCTCCGCTGGCCAGTTCTCAAAGGCCCTTACCTCTCGCTCCTGGCCCTCATCTCTTGCCAGTGTGTCCCATGAATGAAGCCGACCTCCTAGGAACAGAGCAGGATGAAACAGAGCAGAGCAGGGATGTGAACAGCCAGTGAGAAGGTGCCCGGAAATACTGGAGCACTGCTGAGCGTTGGGCACTGGCGCCGTCCTGGACTCTGAGCTGTGTTTCTCAGAGAAGGGGTTCTCGTGCTTCAATTCGGTGTTCCGGCTTTGGTTACACACATGCTCCAGCCTTTTCCTGGGGTCCTGGGTCTGAGTCCTGCCAGGTAAGAGGACAGTCTGAGAGATTGGAGGCTGAGTTTCAGCCCAGGTTTTGGATTTCAATTTGTAGCCTCTGTGCCCGAGTCTAAGGTGGCAAACGGCTGTCTGGTTCACATTAGAGGGATGGGGGCAGTAATGGGATCCCCCCCCCCCCCCCCCCGGCACTCAGGAAAGCACACTCTGAAATCGGCACAGTCCCCTCTCTTCCGAAGTTTCTAGGCCCCGTACTTCTGCTGCATATCTTGTCTTCAGGAACCCCATGCTGTTCTGGAGATGTGCAGTGGAACTGTGATACTGTAGCTGGTATCTCCATATGGAAATTTAAAACCCAGCAAGAGGCTGGGGCCAGACCTGGCTTACAGGGAGCCGCCCCCGGGCTGCAGGCCCAACCATCTGCTCCTTCTAGGCAACCCCCAGCCCACACACCTCTCGGCTCCTCTTCCCCAACCGCCCCTTCCTAAGGGTACCCCCTGGGACCCCCTTCTTTTCCTCTGCCCGACCCACCTATGGGCCACGTCAGTCCGGTCCTTCTCCATCTCTTTCCCCCGTGGAGACTCGAGCTGCTCCTCCCGGCACACCGGCTGGGATTGACATCAGGTGTGTTGGGAAGCTCCCATGGATACATTCCTGCCTTCTAATGATTGCTCTGATTTTTTTTTTTTTTTTATTGATATTTGAAACTAAAGACAAAACCAGCTGCTTCTTGAGGGGAAAAAAAAACCAAAACATGAAAAGAATCTCCCATATAACCCGCTGCCCCCCAAAGCCCAAACCAATAAAAGGAGTCTAACTAATAATTCAATCTCCCTGCCTGGTTCCTTGTGAGTAAAGTCAGCAGAGGCAGCCCAGCAGGGGACCCCATTGACGAGAAATTTATCATTGGTAATTTTATTAGGTTTAATGTAGCCAACAGAGGCTAATGATAGTTTCAGTATACTTTTTTCCTGAGAGATTTTGTTTTTGTTTTTGTTTTTTTTTCCAGAAGGGCAACTGTTCTATAGCACTGTTATTTGATTGTCTTTCTAATTCAGCGTAGCTTGATTTGAATGGCAAACTTTGCAAAAAGTTATCACTAAGAAAAGATGCCAGGGTTTGTGATTTACACAAATTCATCACTTATATCTTTCTTTTAAAAATGTCTCAGGGCTCAGAGGCATATCTACCACAATTATTATAATAATCCTCTCAAGGAGACACTCATCTGTCATGGTTGAAAGAAATTTCTTTCTAGAGGGAATGTTTTAACATATCTTGTTTGGACAGGAGTGGCCATCCATTCGTTGGTAATTTAAGCAAGTGACTGAAAGTCAGACAATTAGGTTAATGAGACGGTTTGGCCTTTTGAAGTTGAAGGCGATCAGAAATGAGCTCACCACTCCTCCAGAAGACTTTAAATCGTGTAAAAGGTGGAGGGACATAGCTCCCTCCTGGAGTTTCGGGGAAAGATCATGCACACACAGATTTAGTTGCAAGCATGGAAATCAGATGGTGGGCCCCGTAGACTTTCTGGCAACCACCGTCCTACGGAGGAAGAAACAGCAGCTGCTTCAGCTATCACTGGGAAAGATGACAGGCCTGGATTAGGCCTTTCGTGGAGGCCGGAAACTCTTGAGGGAGCAGCCCCAGGCCCTGCCACGACACAGCCACGGACACATGCGATGCCCCGAACTGAGGCAGATGGAATTGCTGATAAATGAGTTGAAACGGTAGAGGTTCGTCCAGTGAGAGCCGGTTGGATTTACAGAGAGCCGCCGATGGAGGGGCGATTTCAGGGCGGTCTTAGATGTTAATCAGGGGCATTCATATATTCTGTCGTTCACCCTTCAAAGGAAGGTGTCAGATGTCTTGATGAAATGCCTCTCCCGCTTACCCAGACATGGGGAACCAGCCACCTTGTTGATAAATGATGCAGGGCAAATCGATCGCGTGAGGGTCAGGCTCGGCCAGCCTCATGGTCACAGGGCAAGAGTAATTATGTCATCATCGGTCTGTGGGGCAGAGCTCAGGCCAGGCCGGGGTCCATGTTGGAAGGCAACATGCGGACTTTGGGGGAGGACGGGGATTCAAAGGGATGGGAGCGAGGAAGTTGGGACAACGCACTCTGATGGTCCTCTTACCGCGCCAGTCCGCAGCCCCGCAGACGGCCTTTCGGATGTAAGAAGTGGCAGAATTGTGAAATGGCAGTGGTGCTTGCCAAGGAAGAGGCATCTAACAGTTTGGGAGGTCTCCTGGCAGAAGATGGTTATCTATGTCACACTTAGCTGAAGGGTAGGACATGGCCTATGGACTGAAAAATGTGAGTGCTGTGAGGTGGAAACAAGGTGGCTTTCCGAGCCCACCAGAAGCCACTATTCTGAGGTTGACTACTCTGTCTCCCCACCTTCCTCTGCCCCTGCCGGGGACCTTTTATGCACGGCAGAGTAACAGAAGAAAGGTACCATCACGCACCCTCAAGATTTGGGGAGATAGAACCTTTTTCTTCATGATGCCGCTGGGAGGGAACGGTGGGTAGAGACACAGGAAAAAACACAGCCTTCAGGATGATTCTGGGGTTTCACTATGGGCCATGCCAGGCCCCTGTGCAGCTGCCAAGGGGCAGCCGGTGGGGGAGAGGAGGAAGTTCTTTGGCAGCTGGTGTTAGAGATGCCTGGGGTCATGTACAGTGGTTGGCTGACGCTGCAGGCCCTTCGTGGTGGGGCAGGCCTCTCTCCCTGCTTTCAACGGCTGCTTCTTTCCAAAGGCTGCCCTCATGCGTCTTCTTTCCCACTCCAGGACCATCCAGATATTTCTCTTGACCCGATGTCCCCTGGAACCTACAGAAGTAGCCGTTATGATTGTCTAGGTCTCTGGGCTCTGGGTTGTCCTAGGGTTAGTTCTTCCTGCCTGATCCCTTTGTAGTTTTGTCTTCTTTTTGTTGGAGTTAGAGGATCAGTGTGAGTTCTCCCCTCATTAAAAAAAAAAAAAAAAAAAAAAAAAAAAAATTGAGTCTCTGAGACAATTGTGCATGGTCTTGGTCTGTTTTGACCAGCCTTGTGGTTGAGTTACTGCGCCCAGTTCGTTTGCCAAGGCTGGTCAGCACATGGAACTATACTCAGAATACGCTGCAGGGTGTGGGGCAGGGTCACTTGGATTCCCTAAAGCCTAGGCGAGATGGATGTGGACGGCAGGTGGGATGATACTAGCCAATGTCAACCTGCTCAGGCGGTGTTGGACCGGTCAACCGCACTGGCCAGGACGAAAGCCGTATCAGAAGCAAGCTTCAGGGCAGGGAAGATGGATGCTTCTAGGTCCCACCTATGCTGAATTCCTTCATTTCTGGGCTACTCAGAACCACTTGAGTTGGGGGGCTGGTTTGTGGACTTGAATTCTTAAAGCTTTATCAAGAACCTTGAAATGTCAGGTGCTATTCTAGGTCCTGAGGAAACAGTAACAAACGAACAACAAAAAAAAATGCAACATTCTTTCTTGGAATTTAATCAAATGGAGTTGCAGACAAGAGGACAAGAAATTATGGTATAATGTGACAGTACATACTAAGATAAGGGGATTTTTGGGTGTTGGAGTTGGATCAGAGAAGGCTTTTTGGAAGATGCCATCTCTCAGCTGGGACCCTTGAAGTGGCTTTCAAAGATCTAGAAGAAAAAGAAGGTACAGCACATTTCATTATGTGTGTGGCCAGAATGCAGACTCAGGGAGTGGAGAGCCAAGTTAGAAATCTTGCTGTCCAATGCCACCTCTGCTCCCTACCCGCTGGGAATATCTAAGGAGAAGCACATCGCCACCCTCTTCTGAGGCTCTTTGACACAGTGACCTTATATGGTGGCTTCCAACCCCTTCTGTCCCTGGAAAAGGGTCCTGACCAAAGGGAGGACATCCACAAGTTAAACATGCTGTGTTTGGATCCTATCGGCTGCCTGTCCCAGGAAGGTGGCCTGTAGTGGGGTGACTTACATCAAGCCATTCAAGTTATCTCTTATTTTCTTCCGTGATTGAAGGCTTAATGGGCTAGACTGGACTAAAGGTTCCAGTTGACATCCTTTGCCACCCTGAGGCCTCCAAGACCTTTCTCTTTTGCTTCCAAGTTTCCCGCCTTCCGCCAACCGGACCAGCGTTGCACAGGAAATTATTCCTTCGTTTCCATCAGCCCACATCCTTTCTCCTTTATCTCTCACATTTCCAAAATAAGGTGTGCCTCTTCCAGGAAGTTTGCCTGGATTAATTCTACCCACCCGGTTAGCATCTTCGGGGGCTGCTATCCCACATATATAATTTAAGAATTTTAAGTACGGAGCTTTCAGTCCTTTCTGAACTTCGGTTTTGTTATTTCCTGAGTGGAGCTTGTATTTTCACCTTTGCTGTTGCTTATGCAGTTTTGAGACCCGTACACCAGGTGGTGGTAGTTTCCTCATGCTCTGATTATACATTCTGAATAATTTGCAGAGGAGGAACATGGAAGGGGAGAACTAGTTTTTGATCAAATACCTACTATGCGCCAGGCCCTGCATCACAGCTGCTTTAATCACAAGAAATATTCTGTATGAGGGAGATATTGTTGTTTTCGCTTTCTGGTTAAGGAAACTGAATTTTGGGAAAGATAGAGTAACTTCCCCAAACTCACACCATCCTTCGTGGTGAGACTGGGATTGACACCTGGGTCTGAGCTCTCCAGGGTTGTTTAAGATGAAACTTACCGATTTTCTCTATTCAATTATGAACACAGTAATGACATCAACCACCGTTTCAAAGTAACTGTTCTCACAACACCTCTGGGATAATTTGGTATCTTCCTCACTAATTTTTATATTGTAATAGTCCAGAATATTTGTAGATGCGCAAAAAAACTGGCTTGGAGAATTTTTCTTAGCACCGACGCATTTCACCCCCCTCTGCACGGTTGCCAACTTCTGTGTTTGGATGATTCCCCAGGATCTTTAGAAAGGCGTGTAAAGTGCTACAGAGACTTGGTGAGGTTGGGAGAGGAATCCGTTTAGGATCTGGACTCCGGAATCAAGGTTCTGTGATTCTAGGAGTCAGAGATAGTGAGAGGCTTGGGACTAGGATGTGAATGGGTGGGGATGCCAAGTCTTATGGGCAAACTTAGGGTCTCAGGATTGGCATTCAAGGCAGAGGAAAGAAATTGTTTAGTCTCCAAGGTCAAAGAGGAGATTCTAAGAGGATGGGCAGAGTGAAGGGTAACACAGACATGCTGTTACTCTAATTTGGAGGAGAGGCTTTGACTTTCACCTTGGGGTTCAGGAGGTTGTGAAAGGTCATTGTAGCTTTCAGAACAGAGTGGGTCTGTTCCAACTGCCAATGTGCTCAGACCTTTTGCGTCCGAGAAAGGAGGGCTTGGTCCAGGACACGGAAAAAAGCAGAAACAAGGCTGTATGCTTTTTTCCTTCACCAGTTGGTTGCTCCTTTCCCTTCACTATATAGATCAGATAAAAAGTTCCAAGCGCAGGGAAAAACAGAAAAGCAAAGAATAAAAAAAAAAAAAATCTCCAAAAAACTAAAAAAAGCAAAATCCTTTTAAGCATCTAATATCCAAAAGTACACTTTCCCCATAACCAGTTTCTCTGGAATTTCTAAGTTATTTTCGCGGTTTTGCCCTATTCCCTTTACTCTGAGGGAGGACATCCCTGTCCAATGACTCGAGAGCTGAGACTCTTGGGTTCTAGACCCAGCTCGCCAGGTAATGAGAAATATTTCTTTGAAGTATGTCTCCTCTCCTCTTTGGGTTTCAATTCTGCCCTGTGTGCAATAGGGGGTTAGAATTAAAGCCATTTCATTCCTGTTCACTGGTCTGGCCATTTATTTGGCTGTGCTGTGGCCTCCAAGCAACAAATATGGTGCATAAAATAATGAATCTTGAAACACTAAAAAAAAATAAAATGAAATAAAATAAAGATGTTAAAAACAAAACAAACAAAAAACCAAATATGGAAACATATCACCATTGGGCACTGCCCTTCTTGGGTTGGTTCACTTACTAATAATTATGTATAATTATTCAATAGTGAAGATAATTCCATAATCACAAAAATTCAGCTTCATTAATCAAATAATCCAGCTTCTTTTAGTGGAAATTGCTTCACAGGTAAAGGTAATTTCCCGGATATCCTGATGAGGTCATCTTGCCCGCCCGATGTTTCCATGAACTGTGTCATTTCTCTGCTGAATACCTTATGTCTTTGGTCCTTTCTGGGCTAGGGGGATGATGCATGTTTGTGTGTGTGTGTGTGTGTAAACACACATGCTTGTGGGGCGCCTGGATGACTCAGTGGGTTGAAGCCTCTGCCTTTGGCTCAGGTCATGATCTCAGGGTCCTGGGATTGAGCCCCGCATCGGGCTCTCTGCTCAGTGGGGAGTCTGCTTCCTCCTCTCTCTGTCTACTTGTGATCTCTGTCTGTCAAATAAACAAATAAAATCTTTAAAAAAAACCCACATGTATGTGTATGCATATGTGTATACAGGCACACATGTATAACTTGTGCGTATGCATGTAGGTGTGTATGCATTCATTCATCTTTTTTTTTTTTAATTTTATTTATTTGTTTGACAGAGATCACAAGTAGGCAGAGAGAGATGCAGAGAGAGAGAGGGAGGAAGCAGGGTCCTGGCTGAGCAGAGAGCCCGATGTGAGGCTCGATCCCAGCACCCTGGGACATGACCTGAGCTGAAGACAGAGGCTTTAACCCACTGAGCCACTCAGGTGCCCCTCATTCATTCATTTTTCACACTTGTATTCTCGGTCTCACAGCAGGAATGTCTCTAATTCTCATTTCTTCCTCGTCATTTGACTGCAAGTTCCAATTCGCTGGCTTAAAAAGATTTTATTTATTTGAGAGAGAGAGAAAACCTGAATGGGGGGAGGGACAGATGGAGGAGTAGCCTCCCCAGTGAGCAGGGAGCTGGACATGGGACTTGATCCCAAGACCCTGGGATAAAAACCCCAGCAGAAGGCAGACGCTTAACCGACTGAGCTACCCAGGGGCCCCTGTGATTTGTTGGCTTCTCAACGGGGATTCCAGAGCACCTGCTTCCCGGGACCATGGTGCTCACCATTACGGGCATCTGTGCCCTGACACGGAGGGAACGAGGTGAATCGGTTGAGGGGCTCTGAGCACAGTAGGGGGATGGGTGTGCAGACAGCGGGTGATAGCACCATCAGTAACTAACTGCCTTGGGGGTGCGTGCAGTGGGTCCATGCCCGCAGCTAGGGTGAGGGGCAGTGCCATCCCTTGGGTTGTATGGAGCAAGAGGGACATCAGTGGCTTCAGGTGGTGACATTGCCTCCGGCATCAGAGGATGCCAGGTGCTACTGACTGGGGGGATAATGCGGAGAAAGGTGCACGAGTCTCCTGGGGAGTGTGACTGAAGCCTGGGGTGTAGAGGCCAGATACGTCTGTTATAAGCAGACAGGACAAAAATAGGTCTCTGTCATGAACCTGTTCAATTTCCGTCAGAAGGAGTTCCTAGCCCATCCTTAGGAAGGCATCAGGAGCAGCCTTATTACTGGTGTAACGCAGTATCAGTCAGAGAAGAAATAGTGACCGCACCAGAAGCAGCTGGATTTTCAGGTCCCTTTGCCAGTCCCTGGCATAACATTAAGAAGGGCTCCCAGGTAGGGGCCGGGGTGGCTCAGTGGACTGGGCTCCGGGCTCTTGATTTGGCTTGGGTTGGGATTTCAGGGGGTGATCTCGTGGTGGTGAGAGGGAGCCCCCGCCTCGGCTCAGTGCTGGGCCTGGAGCCTGCTTGAGGTGCTCTCCCTCCCTCGGCCTCTGCCCCTCCACCCCGCCCTGCGATGAAACCCCAGAGACCAGTGTGGCATCAGGCTGAGCTACGATCTCCTGCTTGACTTGACCCTCCAGGAAGGCTGCCAGTCCCACTGGCCGCAGCCCTGCCCGGTTCTGGGCTCTCCACAGATGCTGCCAGAGGGAGCACCCTTCACTAAGACCGGGAAGGGGTGCGGGAGAGTTTGGCTTGGCTGTAGACGCCACTCAGAGACAAGAGGCAGGGAACCCTTTAGGGGCACTGGCAATGCCAGGAGTTGGGGGTCAGGCAGCGACTGCAAAGAGTTCTCAGGTCTCTGGTTCCTGGGGTCCCAGTGCTTGGGAGCCACGCCGTCAATGGAGCTCCTAGGTATGTGCTTCATGCTGCAAGATGTCTTTGGGAGGGGCCCAAGTGGGCAGCGAAGTCAGAAGCCCAGCACCTGCTGTTGCTTCCCTGGTGTGGACACATCACGGTGAGCAGGCTCCCAGCCTCCCATAGAGGGTTCTTGTAGGGTTTCACAAGATAGTAGATCTGTGTCCAGGGCTGTAGATGTGGAAATTTTGCTGTTTTATTGACAGTATTTGCTCAGAAGGGTTCATTATTGGTGCCTATCTATCATTCTTATTTGTCAGTGCTGTATCTTTGTTAGGTATGTATGTGCCGGTCCTGTGAACAGTCTAGGAACTGATGTGTTCTGGCTTGACATGCTACTGGGAACAGCATGCCACTAGCCTTGCGGTACTGGGACAAGAGAGGTTGTGATTATTTTTCCTACATAAAAATATCTTCTTGTTTATAAGAACAATACACGTGATTCACAGAAAAATTTGGAAACTTCAGAAGAGACAAAAAAAATTCTATGATGAGGTTATCTTGCTACCAACTTCTATTTTATAACAAGATGCTTGTTCTGTTTCATGACTCACTTTCTTACCTTGTTTCACTTAATACTGTTTGGGGGGCGCTTCCTGCTGACAGTATTTGCTTTCTACAGACATGTTATCATGTCATACACAGTTATGTTCATTCCCTTTTTAATTTTTTTTCCCTTTTTAATTCTTATACATAATGCTGCAGTAAGCATATTTATGGGTCAATCTTTGTATTTTCTTGGGATAAATATTTCCTTAGGATGAATTTGTAAAATAATATTATGGCTCAAAGGTTTACTTTTTCCTTCCTTCCTTCCTTCCTTTTTTTTTTTTCCTATCAATTTTTGTTTTCTGTTTTCTGGTGCCAAAAGCACTTAGAAGCAGCACACTCTTCTAATTTCTTCCAACACTTGATATGATAATGAGAAACATCTTTGCCTAGAAATAGGCAGAAAATGGCAAAGGGAGTCTCATTTTTAATCTGAATATCTTTTGGTACCAGTGAGGTTCTATATTTTCACATGTATATTGATTGTTGGTATTTCTTCTCTGGGCAATTTTGAATTAATGGCCTTTGCACTTTTTTTTTTTTTTTTTTTAAACTGGGGTGTTCTTTTCTTTCCATGATTACTTGTAAGACTCTTGTATGCTTAAGGATTAACTCTTTGTTTGCAAATACTGTTTCCAGCAGTATTTCTCACTTTTGTTTATGGCAGTTTTCGTGGTTTCAGAAAATGTGTTTTTTAAAAATTTTATGTTTTGACTTTAATTTTTATTTATTTTTAGAAACATTTAATTTATTTATTTATTTTAGAGAGTGGGGGAAAGAGCAGAGGGGGAGGAACAGCGGTGAGGAGGAGGGGGGAAGGGGAGAGAATCTTAAGCAGTTTCCAGACTAAGTTCCAGACGTCGCACCAAGATGTGTCTGTTAAGAGAGCACTCCTCTGAGAATTTATCTCACGACCCATCATGACTTGAGGTGGAACCAAGAGTCAGATGCTTAACCAACTGAGTCACGCAGGAGCCCCATATTTTATTTATTTATTTATTTTCTTAAAGATTTTTTTTATTTCTTTATGTAACAGAGAGAGAGATCACAAGTAGGCAGAGAGGCAGGCAGAGAGAGAGGAAGGGAAGCAGGCTCCCGGCTGAACAGAGAGCCCGATGTGGGGCTCGATCCCAGGACCCTAAGATCATGACCTGAGCGGAAGGCAGAGGCTTTAACCCATGGAGCCACCCAGGCACCCAGGAACCCTATATTTAAAAATAAAATTTATTATTTTTTTTAGGGGGGGAGGGAGAGAGGAGAGGAGAAGGGCAGAGGGAGAAGGAGAGAGAGAATACTGAGCAGGTTCCACGCCCAGAATGGAGCCCAAGCCAGGAGCTCGAACTCAAAACCTTGAGATCATGACATGAATCAACAGTCAGACACTTCACTGACTGAGCCACCCAGACACCCCTAGAAAATGTGGATTTTTCTATAATCAAGCATTTAATTGTTTTTCTTTTGTGGTTTCTGCCTTACAAATTTCTTCCAAAGGTGACATTATATAAATGTTTATCTATATGTTCTTTGGATATTTTTATGGATTCAGTAATTATTTATCTTGCAATATAGTGGACTCACCTGAAATTTATTTCGGCGTGTAGAACAAGGAATCTTTTATTTTCTATTTTTCAAATAATTATAAGATTTTTTTCATCACTTATTTTCCTCCCTGACTTGAAATGTCACCTTTAAGGGATTCTATTTTTAAATAAGAAAAATACCTTCCTTGCAGACATGCGTTACTGACGTGTTCAGTCTAGGAAAAAAGACTTCTTAGTTGTCAAGGTGTAGGGAGATGGTGAGAAGAGCTCTGGGAAAGGAGGCAGAGGTTGGCAGTAGGAACAGCAATAGGAATGTAGGACCAAGGGGTTGCCAGCAAGTGAAGATTAAAATTTTATTTCCCTGGTTTTGTTAAGTTCATCGCACCAAGATGTGTCTGTTAAGAGAGCACTCCTTTCTTTCTTCCAGCCACTTAACATTTGTGAAGTGACTATTTCTGGACCAGATTCCAAAGGGGGCTCAAACAGAAATATGGATTCTCTGTCCTTGATTTGCTCATCTTCTGGTCCAGGACCATATTAGCCGGGAATGTTTTTAGCTCCAGTAAATAAAATACTCAATTAAAAATGGCTTGAACTAGAAGTGGGTTGCTCTGCACCTTACCAAGGCTAGTTTAGTAACTTAGGGATGTCAAAGCTCTGGGTTATCATCTCTTTGATGTTCTTGGTCTTCTTCCTCACCGTCACAAAAAAGCTGCAGCTGCTCTAAGCATTTTGCCTTCCCCCGTCCATGTTCAATAGCGGGGTACATGGGCAGTGTGGGGCAAGAGAGCTTCCCCTCATGGTGCCTGTTCCCTCTTACCAGGAAGGAAAACCTTTCCAGAAACCTCTAACAGACTTCTTCTTTCATCTAATGGGTCAGAAGCCAGAGGCTGGGTCTATTCCTATAACTAATGGTTGGACCAGAACCTGGGTCCATTTCTGGGGACCGGGGCATCTCTGGCCAGTATTAAACAAAATTCTGGTTCTATGAATAAGGAGAGAGGAACAATAACTTTTGAGGAGGTGAGTTGCAGTGTCTGGCAAGAAGGATATTCATTTATACAAACACATACATATGCAAATACATATTACAGTTTATGCTTATATATGCATATAACATACACTAAAGTAAAATGAGTGCTAGCAGAAGTCTTCCAACATGTGTCCTGCTTTTTATGACTCTGGTATATCTAACCCTCTCTGCATCTCAGTTTAATCTTCTGTGAAGTGCCCTGCCCACATCCAGGGCTGCGTGACAATCATCTCAGACGAGTGCTTTGCAAACCATAAGTCATCAAGTACCTATTAGCTTCGCAATGCAAGCGTTGTCCCTGTTTGGGATGACCTGTGTGATTCTGCTGATCTGGAGCTGGGCAAGGTCAGTTTGGGCCTGGAGATAGGGCGAGGGGTGGAGCCTCAACATGACTGGGATCCCGCACAAAGCTGGCACACTGGGAGGCACCTGGAAGCTCATGATTACATTTCTGTGCACAAATCCTGAGCCAGACGAGAAATGGAGAAAGTGAAGACTTTCCTCCCTTACTTGGTCTGCCCTTGGGGACAGTGCTTTTCAATGCTAGGATTTCTTGTTGATGTAGGGAGGCAGATACCTAGGAAGCATCCCACAGAGGGAATCCATGGTGGATGCCACAACAAGGAATTCACAACCCTTTCTTTGATGCTTTCTCTCCTGGGAGTGTGCTGGTGAGTAGAAGGCTTCCAGAGAAGAACTGTCACTCAGCCTCTGAAAACAACTGGGACAGGAGGAAAAATTGAGTTAGCTGGAATGAGAGGTTGGTCAGGGGAGGATTTGAAGGGGGACCTTGGTGATTAAGTTCAACCGTTTCCTTTTTGCGGGTGTGGGAGAGAAATATTTCTGAATTTGCCCTGACCTTTTAAACTTTAGCCTGCTTGCTAATCTGGTTGAAGCCCAAGTTCCTCTTCTAACCACAAAAGTCCTTTGCTTTCTCCCTGGAAATGTGGAGCCTTGCCATTACCCACATCTGCCAGAACCTCCCCTCTGCAAACCTTGCTTGAAACTTGGTCCACGTTTAACCAACCCACTTCCATTTATTGAGGCAGGTTGCTGAACGGGCGGCTCTGGGTGCAGTTAATAATCTTGTCATTTCTTACCTTGTGGTCTTTTATATCTACCTCACCCATCCAGTTAAATTAAATTACCATCAGTTTCTTCCCTGCCAGGGTGAAGATTAATGGGTCTTCAGCTGTCCCCTTAGAACACATGCAATCATCACGTCCTGAAGAGAAATGCAGTGGCTCATAAATTATGGGCTGTCATCAGAGAAGATGGTGGGTAACTACAGAGTCTTTGCTTCATGGGGCTTTGAGCTGAGCATGTGCAGGGTCAAGGATGGGCACCGTGTCGCAACCTCTGTCAATGTTCATGTTTCTGAGAGGTGCACAGGAGGTTGGGATATTGAGTATGGGAAGTGCCGTATGCCAATGACCAATGCCAATGACCGTGGGGTGGTTTCTGCTGTTGAGGACCTGCAAGTGTTGGCGCGTGGGTCTTTTCCCAGAACAGATGGCCTTCTAGTGGTTTCTAGGGGGTAGGCATTCATTGCTACCAGGGTCACCCCCAATGCCTGTTTCAGCTGTCCCAAGGACTCGTCTTCTGATTCTTCAGAAGGCTTGTGCCCTCTGCCCATTGAAGGCGGCTTTCTAGGGCATATCAGTTGGCTGTATCCTGAGTCCTCCCTTAACACCTATGGGGCTCTTGGGAGCTTCTCTCCCCATCCCCCCCCCCCCCAAAAAAAAAACTCACTGTCCCACACACTTGAACTGGACTTGCAAAATGTGTGGTGGTATCAATGTCAATGTCGCCCCAAAACTTAAGCACCCCACGCTCTCCTGCTGGCCAGTCATTGCAAAAGCTTGTAAAGTCATCAGTGGAAATAAACCCAATTTTATTTTAACAGAATGGATTCACATTGCTGTTGTTCATTCTTCTATTGATGGATTGAGTTCTAAAAAGACATAAAACGTTTTAAAATAGAACTCTTACTGATACCAAATGTCTTTTCTAAGGTTCCTTAGAAGTAAAACCAAGAGTACAGTTGGTAAAGCAATTCTCTTGATCCAGTCTGTGCCGTTGGATGCTTTTCCCTGTTTCCTCTCTTGATTGCCGGATCTCAGGGGAACACTGACCTTGCTAATGACGTTCACTATGTTCTGGGAACTGTTTCTCTGCTGGTTGGGTCCCTCTGAAGGGGAAACTGGTCTCTGCCGGAAAGCAGGCCTCACAAACCCAAAGGATCATAGCTATTGTTTCATCCTTAGCTGGTCAATGAATAAATAACGTTAATCAGAGTGCACATGTATTCTGAAGAGTTGTGACCTTGAGTGAGTCATTTAATTTTTTTTTTTTACACCTGTTTCTTTGCATGTAAAATGAAGATACAGATAACCCACCACATGGCTTCACGGTTTTGAAAACCCACCTAGTCACAGCATTTACTACTAATCTCAATGGGATCTTCACAAGTTGTCTTCAGTTCAGGGGGTGTGTGGGATTTAAAGATTTTTTTTTTTTTTTTTTTATTTTTTTTTTTATTTATTTATTTGACAGACAGAGATCACAAGCAGGCAGAGAGGCAGGCAGAGAGAGAGAGGAGGAAGCAGGCTCCCTGCTGAGCAGAGAGCCCGATGTGGGACTCGATCCCAGGACTCCGAGATCATGACCTGAGCCGAAGGCAGCGGCTTAACCCACTGAGCCACCCAGGCGCCCCTCTTTTTTTTTTTTTTTTAAGTTTTTTTTTTTTTTTTTTTTTTTTTTTTTTTTGGTGTGTGGGATTTGTAGAGCATATTACATTTACTAGGTGCTTCATATGCGTTGTCTATTTCATTATTAGCTCCTAAATGGTGTATTTGTTGTAGGCATAATCATTTTACCCCCTTTCCAGATAATAATAACTGACATTTATTGTTTTCTTTATGCCAAGCATTATTGTAAGCCATCTACACGCTTCCATGCATTCAGTCTTCACAGCAAACTTATGAGGTGTAGACACAATTAGTATTCCATTTCACAGATCATGACATCAAGGTGCAGAGAAGTTAAGGATCTTGTCCCGGATTCTATAGTAAGCAGAAGAGCAGGGAATCCAATGGTAGTGGTTTGGCTCCAGAATTCTCACTTGTCAGATGCTAAATTATACAATTAGGGGAACGCAGTCAGTGAACTCAGGACCGATCTGGCATCCCAAGGCTTTTCCTTATGCAGGTTACCTCTTCATTCCCACATACTCACGACATTTACAACTAGTTTTAGAAATCATTATGGAAACTATAGGTACTATGGTCCATAAATACTTATCTCCGTATATTTAGACCATGTCCTTCAAATATGTTTGTACCAAGAATCCAACAGACGCTTCCCATTCAGATTAGAACAAGAAAAAAAGTGATAAAGGACTTCAGACTGGAGACCTTGCCTTCTGGACAGACACCGTTTATGCTGAAATGTGCACTGTTTTCAGCAAGAAGTATGATCCCAGTTTTTAAAGGTCAAATAAATCACCTTTAAAGTCGTGAAAAGGTAAACAGACTGATGCCTGGGCAGCTTTCCTGAGTTTATGAGGTCTTCTGGCAACAAGGATATACAAAAAGCCCCATCAATCACCCTCTCCCCACACCCTCCTCCCCACCTCCCAGTGCATTTATTCCTGGAGGGATCACTCTACCATACAGGGTAATTTCCCCTGAAACTATTATTAGGAATATTAAATCAAAGGAAAATGGACCCCCCCTCCCTGCCCCGCCGCCCTCAGAGTCAACACACTGCTGCAGAATAAGCATTTCCCCTCTAGGCAAATTTTAGAATGTAGTTGAGATTCAAGGAGGCTGAGGAAGGAGAATGGGGGTGTCAAGGTGGGGAGAATGGCCAAGGCAATAGGGAGATATCTGGGGCGAGCTGGGATGATAGGACATCAACAGAGTCATCTCCATGGAAGAAATCGAACTGCGTGGGCCACGTAGTGTATGTTTGCCTGTCAGTCGGTTTCTACTTGGCCGGTGTCATCTTAGAGGGCCTCCGAGAGGGCCCTACACACCTGCTGCCAGCGCATTCTTAAGTTCTACCCATTTATACATAAAGCTCACTGTAAATCTGCGAGTCGTCCTGCAAATGACTATTCCGTACAGAAAATAAATGTCTTTTAAAGACCTTTACATCACAGCACTTCAGTTCTGTGCTGCGATTTCACAGGCCTGTAATGAGAGCCTGCCCGGTGTAACAAAAACCCTTTCAAGAAGTGATTACAATCGCGCCTTGTGCACGGCTGCAAGGATGGATGGAGCCCGGGCCGTCCAGCTACAGGGACGTTCAGCCCGAGAGCCCTTCGGGCATTTATTCTCTTCTCCGGGTTTTTCTTCTGGGTGCGGTAACTGTCCCAGGTGGGTCCTTTCTTCTGGAGAAGTCACCCCTGGCTTAGACGCCCCGTGGTGTTTCCTGCTATTGTAGACCTCCTAGGCAGATGTGGGGAGGAGGCAGACCAGGGGTTTAGAGTTTCATTCCTAAGAACCTGGCTCCAGAATTTTCTTTGTTTGTTTCTTTGTTTATTTTTGGGGTGGACCAAGGAAGAAGGTCAGGAGGAGGGAAGATGAAAACTTGATTTCTTCTAATTCTCGCTCCTTTAAAAATCAAATGGTCTTCTATCAAATCCATCTCATTTGCATTTGAGTTTTGATCCTCTTCCCCCCTCTTCCTCCCCTTTTTTTTTGGCCTGGGATTTGTCCAAGTCAACCTGGAGAGACCACCAAGTGTTCTCATCAACCAGAGACCTAATTGTGGTCATTTATTATAGTCACTTATCTGATAGTAGCTTCGTTATCTATGATAGTTTTACAGGGACAAAATCCACCATCCAGTGGACTGTATAAACATGTTACCTCGTGACAGGGTGTCTGTTACTTACTGTCAACACTAACGGCCACATATCTGCAGCTTATATGAAGTAACGATGAGTTTAATAAGCTCCAGTGAAAGCTGCAATGTAAACATCGCATCAGGAGTGTTTGCCTTGTCAGAAGGTGATGGAGAAGCACAAACAGAACTGGACTGGAGCCTGATGAGACGGCCGTCGGGCGGCGGAGGTAAGCCGGTGGCTGCTTCGCTGCAGACGGCATTATCCTTACAGATGATACATTTAAAAAATTTATTATTATTATTTATTTTAGAGAGAGGGATCAGGGGGCAGAGGGAGGGGAAGAGAGAGAATCTGAAGCAGGCTCCTCCCGACGTGGGGCTCGTTCTCACAACCCTGAGATCATGACCTGGGCGGAAATCAAGAGCCCGGTGTGTAAGCGGTCCAGCCACCCAGGCGCCCCACAGACAATGCCTTTGGATGTGGAGTACATTAGAAGGGATGCCGTCCGGAAAATCCAACTCAAGCTCACCCCAAATCCTCACCCCAAGTCCTCACCTCTGACTTGAGGGCTTGCGGGGATTTTACCAACCATTTGGGGCACTGATTTCTTAGGGTTACCAGCTTCAGAAAATAGTGAACCACTTGTTTTTGAAAGGCACCATGTTCGGCACTGAAGAGCTAGCATTAATGGATATATCCTTTTGGTTAGAAAAATTTCATGTGTGATGGGAAGTAGGTTTCAGTTTGGCCCTCTTGGAAATAAACTATGACCCAAGCTATTAACAGATGGCAGAGTCTGTGGGTTGCACGGACTGGAGGATTCTGAGTTATTCTTATATATTCCCATTCTGTAGCTGTGCCCCCACACAAATCCGTGGCTCTTTGCATCCCCTTACAACCTGGGTTTGGGGGGAGTTGGGAGGTTCCCTTGCTCAAGTGGGAGAAAATTTCCTCGAGCCCATGGGGAAGGGGCCCCGTGGTCGGAAAGGAAGCCCAGAAAGAAAGACCAGCCTCCCTGTCTTCCTTAAAGTCTTCCATGATTCCTGTCCATAGGGATTCACTTCATTCTTCTGGGATTAAGATATATTTTTTTTTCTCTTTGACTTTAAAATGTAAACAGCTCTGTAAAGTGAGCATATTAACCCCTAACTGACAAGAGTGGCTAGTTTAAAAAGAGTTGTTAGAACACCTGGAATGAACTCTCAGGTTGACATCTCCTGGTTGGGCAAGACTTGAGAAAGTTCCTTTCCTTCCTTAGGGCTGGCTCAGTTTCTTCATCTGTAGAATGAGGGTGCTGCTGCTTTTTATTCCCCCAAATATTCTGGGGAGTAGAAACTAGTACAAATAGTGTGCTGCTCTTATTAGCACAATGCATCATTATTAGCTCAATTATCCAACTATTCTGACAGAATGAGACACCAATTAAGGGGGATTTGATGGGATGGGAGGAGTTCAGTGGAGAAAATTGGTCTGCAGCAGAGTTTCTCAAAGGATATTATTCTATAGACCCTTTATTCCTCGTTAGATGTTATTAAAAAGGGGGACTGTGGTCAAATGCATTTAGGCAAGTGAGGTTGATAAGTTTCTATAATACCAGAGTCTTCAATAATGTATCTTATAAATATCTAAGAGGGGAATTTAGTTGGTAGACTTACTTAATTGTGATCTTTCTCTACTTAATAGTTTCTTAAAGATAAGTATTCCTTACAGTTGCCAGTTGGAAATTCCAGCCTAGAACATTAAGTTTTGTTTGGAAAGTGGAGAGCTGGGTGGTCCTCTATATCTGTAGGTCATGAGGAAGATCTCCATCTAAACTGGTAAGGTGCGGAAAGCAGTAGGGGTGATACCTGCTGGATGCCAAAAGTGAGGAGATGAGACGTGGCTAGGAAGTGAGAGAGAATTGAAAGCAGACACTATCATCTTTAGAGTTATAATCAAGACAGCTTAGGGAGTTGGTTTGAATCTTTGGAAACTGATCAACAACCCATAGAAGCCACCCGCAGGGCTGTGCACCTGCCATGGGGAAGAAAGCCATTTGGGAAATATTGGGTTAGAGAAGTTTTTTTAAATTGCGTTCACTGATGTGCGTTGAAAATTTCCAGGAAGCACACGCAAGCCTTTTTTTAAGGCACAGTCAAGTGAGAGGGGAGAATGCAGAGAGAAGGAAGTCGGGAGAGGAGGAGAAGCAGAGGAGGTGAATGACCCAGGTGTGGCGAGGCACCTTCTGGGGTCTTCAGAGGATCTCCACCACCAGGTGCTCACCTGACTTCTCTATGGGCGTGGGAGCTCCAGCCTATTCTCGCTCCAGACCAAGATGGGTGCAGGGTCATTGGATGGGCTAGTCCTGTTCCGCGCCTCTGCTGGACACAGCATCAAGACCCACAGAGCAGGCGTGGAGAGAGGGAAAGAAGAAGCTTCAGCTCTTCTAAACCTCAGCTTCGTTGGTGCCTAGGATCATCTTTGGCCTGTTGTAGCTGCTTACTAAATGTTGGCTGAATTAAATCGAATGTATATGGAATCAGAGAGAAAGACTGAAACTTGGCCCTTTCTCCTCCATGCCTTGGGGTACTTTCATCTTTAGATTTATAAAGGTATATATGGAATATGCCAGATAGCTTTTTTAAATGAGAAAAATGGAGTTAACCAAGAGAGTGCGAAGAATAATATTAATAATAAGCAGTGTATTGCCTTGTTTTATAACAGAGGCGTTCCAGAAAAGTTTGGCTCAACTCGAAGTCCATCGGCCATTGTCCTGTGCTAGGATTTTAGTTCCTCCTTATTTTCATTTCTAACAACTTTCCAATGGGCAGGAATCCCAAACCCTTCCTGCCCTGATACTCCTGTCCCTCTTAACAACTCATACAGCATGTTATGTGAGGGATCCTTTGATAAAGCAACAATTCTTTTCAGATATCAGTTTGAATATTGATAGAGGACTTTTTATGGGTCTGTGACCAACCACAGGTGAGGACGGAACTTGAGCTGTGCTGAGAGTTCCTAGTGAGCCGGAGGCCCTGGGTCCCTGTGTCTTAAAGTATGCGGCATGTGCTGGGGATGGTTACGTCTGGGGTACAGGAAGGGGCCTTCAGAAAAAACAAGTATTTTAGCAGTGCTATGGACTGAATTGTGTCCTCCCAAAATTCCTATGTAGAAGCCCTTCCCCCTCAAATGATTATATTTGGAGATAACCAAGGTTAAATAAGGTCATAAGGGTGGGGTCTTGACCCAGTAGGATTAGGGTCCTCCTCTCTCTCTCTCTCCCCGCCCTGTGAGGACACAGTGAGAAGGCAGACATCTGCAGGCCGGGAAGAGAGCCCACATCAGGAACCAAATTGTCTGACACCTTGGTCTTGGACTTCCAGCCTCCCTCTGTTGTCGAAGTCCCCAGTCTGTGGTATTTTGACTTGGCAGCCCAAGCTGACCAACACACGCAGCGAAGCTGCCGTTGGCTTCTGAGGTTTGCCACGAATGTGGCATTATCACTTCCAAAGGACCTTCATCTTATCAGCGCTGGTCTTGAATGACATTGGGCAGAACCGGGTTGTTTTTTGCTGGGTCTTCCCTCAGAGTCTCCCTCCCATCTTTCTTAGTTAAGGAGATACAGCTCCACAGGCATATGTCCTTTTGGGCTGCCGAAGGGGAAGGTTGTCTCTGCATCTGTTTCCCCTCCCCACCTGCTCGGCTTCTCCACTACTTTCCATGAGAGTCGACCACCCTCTATACTAAACACACAGCAGAGTCAGTGCCAGGGACACGCCAATGCTTTGATGTGTGGTAACAAGCCGTGTTTTTGACAAATAGGGGCTGAGGCTCTTCCCCAGCAAATGGCAAACTACCCATACTTCCTAGCAGGAAGCCCGGGCCCATGTGGTGGTTTCAGACTCAGGAAGGACATCTGTGATGAGAGAGCTCAGAAAAGCAGATGGTTGTTGCAATTGCTAGGAAACTGGGTAGATCATTTATTTGGAAAAAAACACAGCATATATTTATATATGTAGAAATCCTCGGTTATCTTTATAAAAAAAATTTGGTGAATTCATGGCAGTGAGCATGTTCTGCCACTCGAGTAAATAATTGAGTCGGACATTTTCTTGTGATTCCTGGTCTCTCCTCAGGTCCTCGTGCTCAGTCAGGGAATAGTCTGAATGACAGTTAAAGAGCTCAACAGATGTCAAAATTCCCATAGATTGGGGCACCTGGGTGGCTCAGTGGGTTGAAGCCTCTGCTTTCCGCTCGGGTCATGATCCTGGGGTCCTGAGATCGAGCCCCGCATCTGGCTCTCTGCTCAGTGGGGAGCCTGCTTCCTCCTCTCTCTCTCTCTCTCTGCCTGCCTCTCCACCAACTTGTGCTCTCTTTCTCTGTGTAAAATAAATAAATAGAATCTTAAAAAAAATTTTCAAAATTCCCATAGATTAAAGGTGTTTTTTTTTTTTTTTTTTTTTAATGGGGATGGGCACAAGAAAATCAGAGATGGCACTAAGGACCTTCTGTTTCCTCATAAATGTCAGGTCAGGGTCCAAATGACTTATTTTTAACAGCGCAAACTGCTGACCTGTCTCCAGAGAATCAGAGTTTTCGCTGGAATGCTCAGGAGCAGCATTGAGGGCAGGGGTGGGAGAGGGGAAAGCTTGATGTTCCTGGCAGCTGAGCAACCACACCAATTTAGATTTTGGAAGCCTTGGAGCAATTAGCAGATCACCATGCCATCTGTAGGCACTAATTGACTGGCCTGGCCACCTGCTGTGGAGGGTTGGTGTCATTTGACAAGTAGCAAGTGAGATTAGAAGGTCGGAGAGCAGCGGAGACTGTGACCAGCCTCCCGTACGTTGAGGGTCTACAACAGGCCAGCCGTTGTGCACTGATGTTGTCTAAGCTTCGTACCAAGACGAGCACTATGAAAGCATCATAGAGCATACAGCTTATTATTTTGCCCATTTTCTGATGAGAAAACAGGCTCAGAAATTTACTGGCTCAAGGCTGTGTGGCTATTAATGAACAAAGCTGGGATGAGTGCATCGGTCTGCACTTTTGTCCTCTGCCAAATTGCCCTGTAGATAAGATGAATCGCCTGGACTCTAATGGGGCACAAAATGAATGGAAGTCCTGTTTTTCTTATTTTCTGGGGTTGGCAGACCTGATGGAAACAAGACACACTTTTATAAGTGCAAGAATATTTGCAAACAATGGACACAATTGCCAAGTTGCCGAGTATAAGGACATAGGTCCTGGTGGAAGGGACCTATGTCCTTAGGGACTCATGCCTAAGGGACCCAAGGCATGGGTTGATAAGTAGTCCTGCAAACCTAGGATGATAGAATATTTGACTCTTGGGGACTAAAGATCATGAAGTCACATCCAATAGACTTAAATTCCATGGAGGCAGAGACCTTGTCTTCTTTTCGGCTACAAAATGGTGCCAGGTCCATAGCAGATGTGTGAAAATTAATTAAAATTAATTTTTAATTAATTAATTAAAAATGAATGAGTGTATGAATATCTATCTATCTATCTGTCTATCTATCTTTCTATCTCCTGGTTGCTTTTCCAGTTTCCTCTATAGCATTTTATTTGCATGACTGTCATTTACTGCCACATACTGACCTAGTGCTCAGCCTTTCCATGGTTGCGGTGCATTTTGAAATACTAACATATTTGGCTGTGCACTTGAAGGGATTAAATATCTTAAAGCCACACTCAACAAGTTAATAATAGTTAATGCACAAGTACTATTATAGCACAAGCACAATAAAAGCTCACAGTGTTTGAATAAACACCCACAGTTTCTGGACAATTCACTTATTCACCATGCAGACATTCTTGGTTACACACTTTCCTGGTGCAGTTCATCTTCCACTGTAGAAGCCAAGGAAACCAGACACTTACTTTCCCAGACCCTTTCGTAGCTAGGATACGGCCATGTGCTTCCATATTGGCCATGGCCCTTGAGGGACATGTGATTCTAAGAAAAGAGACCCAATGGAAATTTTGTGCTGAAATTATCATGTCTACCTGGGATGACTGGAGCTATGGTCACCATTTTTCATCCCAGTGGATAGATGCTTAAAGACTAAGTTGATGGGCTTAGGTTTGAAGACTGGAAAGATAGAGGAGTCTGAGATAAAATGATGTCATGGAACTGTTGGACCAACCTTTGACCCACCTTCCTTAAGAATTTTTGTTATGCCATGTAATGAATGTGCTTATGTGCTACCTATTTTAGTTGGGTGTTATGTTATTAGCAAATAGAAGTATCCTCAGATACTCTTCCAGTTCAAATAGAACTACTGGTGGCCCGGTAGCACTTTCTTATACACTTTACCAAATAAATTTCTAAAGTTTTCTAGTAAGGTGTGATTTTTCTTTGGTGTAAGCTTGGCATTCATTAGTGCCTGTACAACTCAATATCGTCTCTCCACTCAGCTCAGTCATTTAGCTGAGGAACATAACTGTATTATACTCAGCATGGCAAATGTTCCTTTTAGGCACTGTTCACAATTTGGCAGTATAGCCGTGAAGTGCTTTGGGTATATCAGTGTATCATGGCCGACTGGTTAGGAAATGCAACTTGTGTTTGAAATGCTCTGCCTCAGTAGGCTGCATTTCCTTAGAGGGCTTGTGAATAATTTACTGCTCATTATATCCCCAGGGTCTAGCCACCGTGTAATCATAATAAGGACTATTATGGCTGGAGTGCTTATTTTGTGTTGGGCATGGTTTTAATTATTTTGGAGGTATTACTCTTTTAACTTAACCATATCTAAAGAGACGGTGACTCAGGTTGTGGACCAGACAGGATGGCTCAAGCCCATTACACTCCACTTCTCGCCAACAGAAGCTTCCGCATAAGTGTAGGCTGAATCGAACAGAACTGAAATGGCTCCCTGACATGCCGTTCTCCGTGTAATAGGCATGCAGTAAATATGTGTTGTGTGCAGTCCAGCCTCTGCTCAATTACTCGGGTTAAACCAGGGAGGAGTCTCTGGAGAGCCGGGCTTTGAGCGGGGCTCTGAAGGAGACAGCTGCTCCCGGGTACACTAGAGCCATTTCCTTTGGGATCACCTGCTCAGGTTCAGTCCAGGACTGACTCAGCAGACGACGATATCTGTGTGGCAGACCAAGGGGAAAAAGTGGTGACTTTAGCCTAATGCTGGGGAAAGAATATCTTTGGCAAATCTAAATTCTCTGCTGGCAGCCTGAGCGGAAGGCAGGAAGATCTGGATGGTTCTCCCTGTGGCTTAATGTTAACGAAAGTCTGTTTTTTCCTTTTGTGCCCACACCAGAAGGCTGGGAGAGAGCTGTGGGTAAGGGAAGGGAATGAGAGACATGCTCTCCTAGTGAACCCCACTCAGAGTGTCAAGGGGGATGGTGGCAGGGTTTGTGTGTTCACGGTCCAGCAACACGAGGGTACAGTTAGGGATGGGGAAGTGGTTAGCTCATCGTACTTTATTTTATGATGCTATATAGATTATGTATAGAGATATAGATATTATAGATGTTCTAGATGTAATTATAGATACTATATAGAATTAAAGATCTAATTTATATCTATAATGCATATGTATTTATAATCTACAACTTATAATATGATCTATAGCTATATGGAGAGAATGTAGATAATATATATAATATGTTACTATATATATTTAGTTGAAGAGGTTTTGTTAAAAATGGGATGGAGTCCTACAGTGGTAAATGATTGAGAAAACCCATGGTTGGTATAATAATGAGATTTGTGACTGCCTACCCATCTTGCCCATGCAGAAATTGTCTTGTAAAATCTCATTTTTGTCCTTGTAGGGTGGGGGGCGTACCAGCTGTCACATGGGACAAGTCCACAGGATGCCTCTTCTGTGCTTGAACACGGGCATGAGTAAGCCCCCAGGAGCCCTCTCACTCACTCTCCATTTATCATGACCACCTCAGTCCTAAGCAGCTGTGATAGGCTTTCCATCTGATACACGGCTGGAATGATTTAGCACCTCTGAAATATGCGACAGTGGATTTAGCCATAGGCGAGAACCACCCGAGCCGGTAAGTGATTGCACTCAGAGCACTCGTGTGGATGGTGCTGTTTTCCCAGGACCCACAAGGCATTTCTATTTCCAACCCTCGGCCCAGTCCACCTGCCCCTGGGGACCGTGTGGGCACAGGTGATTCCAGGTGCTGACCAGCAGCCCTCCTCATGGCCTTCCCTGCCCGGAGATTGTTCCCACCATGTGACCACAGCCTTTTGCTGTCTCGAGCTGATAACAGGACCATAAATCTCCCTTCTGGCTGCAGCTTGACACCTGAAACCTCAGCCCAGGCCTGATGTGAGAAAACAAGATAAGACATCAGGACGGGGTATTTTCAAGGTATCCAAGGAGGTAGGGGAATGGTGGCGGGTTCCGGGCAGAGCTAGCATTCCTCCAGGCGCTGTCTGCCTTGGTGCGTAAATCTCCCTGAGTGAGAGGAATGGCATTACCTGTTGATGGCATCTACCTGCTGGCCCTCTTCAGTTTTCAAAACTTGTCAGCAGTTTTGGGGGTGCTGCTTCCCGCAGTAACATAATGGGCTTCGGCAGAACTGGAGAACAAGCTTAGGGTTGCTCTGGCCCTGCAGAGAGCTGGGGGTTGATGGCTTGCCTCTACCTACCAGGGGCAGTCCCCATGTGTTGATCTGGCTTTCAAGGCTCCTGACACTCTGGCCGCTTCCTGCCTCATTCAGAGAAGAGCTTCTAGCCATGAGTGCTCTCCATCAGGGTGTTTGCTGCCTCTGATGACTGAGCTGTTCAGATAGAGGCTAATTGACTACTTTTCAGGGTATCATTGAGAATTCACGTTTTAAAGGGGATGTTGAGCAGGACAACTCTTGTAAGAAGCTCTTTCTTTATGAGCTTCTGTGACTTAATCTCATGACGTAGAACCCTTGAGGTCTTCCTAAGCCCTTCTCAATGGAGGTTCAGTGAGAGAATTAAGCTGTATGTGAAAGGCATCCATTGTATGTCATGATTCAACTTCTTTCCTCAGATATTGAAAGAGAACTAATTATGTAATATCTTGGGGAGTGAGAAAATAGCCTAGATAGGTTCTAGGTTCTGTGGTTCATAGGGAAGACCCTGATTGAGAATGTCATGGTCTTTAAGGGAAAAGACAAAGCCTTACCTCAGAAAAGGGATTATTACCAAGAATAGAACTGCTTGTAAGGTATAGGGGATAGGTGGACAGAGTAAACCTATTTTTAGGCTGTATATTATCTCATTCTCTGACACACAAATACATCCATAGCTGTACAGCAAGGTTTGGTGATCTTGGTCAATGATGAAGTATGGCCGATAGGACCGGGCTTGGTGACTGATGACATCTGTCAGATATGGATGTAGCCAACAAAGGTTTACTAAACTCCAGGTCATGTCATCTTCTCACATTAATGCCTAATACTTATTCCTCTCACCGCTGGTCTAGACCGTCATGACAAATGGTCTGATGAGCTTCAGAGAGGGAAGCCCATGGTGTGCCTCCCAGCAGGACTGCACCTTGAAGTAATTTTGATGTCTTCATCTCAATTAGGTTAAGCCCACAAAAATTGTGTCAAAGGGGAGCACACCCAGAATGCACTGGGAGATCATGATAAACACTCCTGATGCTTTGCAGCTGGGCCCATCATCTGCGCATTTCACAATAAAATTTTATGATGCGTCCAGACACCCAGCTGCTTGTGCTCATGGGGCCAGCATTTCCTCTGCTACACCATTCCTATCTGCCCCACCTGGGACTCGTTCCCCCTTTCCACCAACCTCTTTCAAATGACAATGAAACTTCATTATCACACTGCTCCTGGGATAGAATCTGAGGAATGTCATATCCAGAAAAATGTTCTATAGAGGCAACATTTTATTGGACACAGAGAAACTATTCCATGGTCCCTAATAAGCCATAGGGCTATTCAGAACTTGGGGAAACATTTTAGAAGGGGCCACTCCAAAGACCCTAGTCCTCTTCCAGTGGGTAGAGTCCCCGAATTCTCACGCACGGTGTGGCATAGTGGTTAAGAGAGTGGGCTTTGAAATGAAACACACCTGCCTCCATATCTCAGCTCACTGCTTACCATGAGCTTGGTTTCCTCACTGGTAGAGTAAGGATAACCATACCAGACCAAGAGGCTGCGTGTGAAGCATGCAGTGCTGTGCCAGGTGTACACTGATGCTCAGCAGATCGTGCTGGTTGTCATTACCTACTGGATGATGACACTGCATTCCAGGCATTAAACATGAATGGCGATCTAGTCCAACTTTCTACCTCCTACACAGCATCCCTTCCCAGTGAAGAATTCTCAAAATGAAGGGTTTACATTTTTGCATCGGGAGCATTCACAGTGCATTAAATCAACCATATCATCCTGCCCGTCTTAAGGGACAGTCCTACCCCAGGTCATTGCACCCATTCTAAGAGCTGCTATTTCCTAGTAGCTCTCTTTAATCGCTTCCCTTGTAGAGGTGGAGAGAGAAAGCCTCCCCCATCCATTTTTACATTTAATTGTTAATTTTTCAAGTTGTACATGAATTTTCTCTGGTAAAAACTATAACATTACCTAACCAGCTGCACTCTGTCTTGCTTGGTACCCTCAAGTTCTCTGCTTCTTTGTTTTCCTCTGTCCTCAACTTTTCTTCAACCTTTCCCCACCTTTCCCAATCGATTTACATGCCTAGTGTTGTTGTGTTCTTGGAAAATATCCAGGTTGTGTGTGTGTTTGAGTGTGTGCTTTAAGCAAATGAGCGCCTGCCATGTTATTCACATTTTCTTCCTTTTTTTTTTTTTGAACTTAATTTGTCTTAGAGACCTACTTGTGCTAGAACAAAGAGGTTAGCTGCACTCCCTGTGCAACCCACGTTCGTATGGGCCTGTTGGTTTATTTTGCCCTGTTGTTGGGCTTTTTGTTCATTTCCAGTTTTTCAGTATTATAAACAACACTGCAGCTGACAGCCTTGTGTATGCTCTATTATTTTTATTATTAGTATCTTATTCACACATTGTGTTTTCCAAGTGGGAAGTAGAATACGAAGTTATAGGGTAAGGTCATTTACAATTCTGATGGATGCTGCCCTGTTGTTTTCCAGAGATGCTTCACCAGTTTTACTCCCACTTCTGTTTTCCATTTTCAAAGAAAATATAGGTTGCAGATGAGGTTTTGTATCAGGCTATGCCGAAGTTACAGCCGGCATGTGCTCAATCACCGGGCATGCCCCTTGGCATCTACCCTCCATCTACTGACTTATGGTCAGTGGGTCAACCGACAGGGACAGGCATTATTGGCTCAATGTGACAGGAATGAAGATCCAGGAAACAAAATCTTTCCTCAGCTCCAGACTGAACCTGCTGTATCTGCAAATTTTGCAGTTGGGTGTTGGTGACTTGGAGGATTAAGAGGGTGAGTGGAAGCCACTGGGATGCTGGGTCTACCCTGAGGGTCTAGTGCTGCTTTGTTACTCCGGGAGGTCGCGAAGAAGGTGTGGAGAGGAGTCAGTCATCACCACTTCCATTGACCTGCGGCTAAACAAACACAGGACCAGAAATCAAATGTCAGTAAGACACATGTTGTCAGGTTTGTCTGGGATGAGAAACTAGTTTCCTTCTTGGAGAAGGAATTCTTTTATCGAATGTATACACTTATTCTCACATGCTTTTGTCTGTTCTTCTGGCAGCAACTCGGGGATTGCAAAATTCCGGTATTCTTGAAATTCTGCTTCTTGTCCTGTGCACTCACTAAGGACTTACTCCGCATCTGCTCCATTCCAGGTGCTGTGATCAGTGAGGGGTAGATCAATGGTGAACAGCCTCAGTCCAGCTTGCACAGAGTTTGTGATCTGATGGGGAAGAGGACGGTGGTGGTATCAGGACGATCCTGTGCAATGTTACAGGTATTATGGCTAAGAGAGGGGCTTCGCTAAGGGTGCAGGAGGTTATTCTTTCCTGTCCTTGAGAGCTGGGTTGATTTGAATATTTATATCCAGTGTTCCCAAAAATGCAATGGAGCTGAAGGCTTGTCATTCTCTGACCCAGCAGGGCACTGAGGTTTGGAGAGGCGGACAGCAGGGTCTGGGGGAGATTCAGTCCTCCCGCCAGCATAGTCCGTGACACCATCACACTTGGAGTCTGGGCAGAAGATGCTACCCAGGGGGTTGGGAGTTGTCATGGAACTTGAGCCCTGAGAGGACCCAAAGGGCATTTCTGGCTAGGGCAACATCCAGAGGGTCCCAGGGTTGCCATTTGAGGGAGTTCCTGCACCAGTTCATCATGGCTAGAGATGCAGCCTTCACTGAAAAGACTGGAACCCCTCCTAGGTTAGAACAGGAGTCCTATGGATTTTCCTGCCAATACCAAGAGTGACCCCACACTACTTGGGGGGGGCAAAGGAGACCACCCACCAGGGAAGTCCTGGCGCCCACATGGGCAGCATGGTTCGTCATGCCAACTTGGGAGCTATCAACCTTGGATGGAATGTAGAATATCAGGTCACCCTCCTTTTAGCCTTGATTTCTTCCCCCAAATTTCTAATATGTCTAGCTTTCCTTTTCATGTCTTACTGAAATTATGAAAAGTCCAGACTTGTGAGTCACTCAAATTGGGGATCATTAAAAAAAGTTAGGAGATTTGTGTTAGGGCAAAGAAAAGAAAAGAGACATCATGCCAGATGGAGAGCAGGAGAGAGAGGCTTAGGAAGGGGACTTTGGCACAAAAAGACATGGGAGTCTTCACTCAGGGGAGTCTATACACGTGTGTGTGTATATGTGTGTGTGTAAGAGGAATAGAAGGAAGTGGGGAGTTAAAGGCATCTAAGCAGAGAGCTGAGGAGATTATTTAGATAAAGCTTAGTGAAAGCTTTTTCTGACTCAAGCTCCAACGTCCCAATGTTCCTTCTGGAGCAGGCAGACCAACTTGGAACAATAAAACAGAAGGGTGTTGGACAGTCAAACGAAGGACTTGACACAGAACAGGTGCCTCTTGGTATGTGAATTATTCAGAACAAAGCAAAATGTATATACAAACATCTCATTGAAATGCTGAAAACTAATACCAGGAAAAGGATCTGGCACTTTCTTCCCTGGGGACCCTTGGGCATGTCTGGAGACATTTTTGGTGGTCCCAACTGAGGTGAAAACTTACTGGCCTCTAGGGGCACGTGGGTGGCTCAGTCAGTTAAGAGTCCAACTCTTGATTTTATGCTCAGGTCATGATCTCAGGGCCCCCTGCTCTGTGAGGAGTCTGCTTCTCAACCTCTCCCACTGCCCTCCCCACCCAGGCTCTCTCTCTCTAAAATAAATCTTAAAAAAGATCCCAACTACTGGCATCTAGTGGGTGGGGCCAGGATGCCACTAAACATTGTTCAGCTCATAGGACAGCCCCTCCCCAAATAAGAATGATCTGGCCCCAAATGCTAATAGTGCTGAGTTGGAGAAACTATGATCTGGGGAGAAAAGGATGGCAAATACATATTTAATTCTGTAGTACTAATGATTATTTTGAAATACTTAAAAATCAAAATTGTGTATTTACTTTTCTATTTTTGTGTTTCATTAAATATGAAAATATTTAGGAAAGGTTTTTTTTTTTTTTAAAGTTCTTTTGGAACTTCTGTCTTCCAGCGCAAATGTTTCTAATAAGATCTTCAATTCTTCAGTTCACATACCCTGAGGCTTTCAAGAATTTGATTCTTGTGATTGATGAAGGACTGCTGGAAGGCCACTGTTGATTAAAGAATGAAACACTGTGGTCTGAATTTCGGAGATGGCATCTACACAACCATCCAGCGAAGGGATTTTCCTGGGAATTCAGATTGCCAGAATTGTGGCACGATAGAATCACAGAATAATCATGTTTGTCTTGTACCAGGGATGTGACTGTGTGAAACCAAGTATGTGTAGGTATTAAGGCTCTGAGAAAAGATATTTGTAGGTTATTTCCCACCTCCTCCTGTATTTTATATAACAAATTTCTAAACATCACTTGAAAGAATTTTATAGTGAAAACAACCAAGGTTATACAGTTAACTTGCACTGTGTTGGTTTACACATTTCAACCTCTCTGTGTCTCCATTCATCCATAAATCTACCTTCTATTTCGATACATTTCAAAGTCCTACATTTCATCAGTCACTCCTAAATACTCTACTTTACATTCACAAACTAGAAAGCTGTGTCTGATAAGTTTTTTTTTTTTTTTTTTAAGTTGAGGGTGAATTCTGCACATAAAGGCACAAATCTCTGGATGTACTCTTCAATCAGTTTTCGAGTAACCCAAACCTCTATCAAGGTATGGAACATCACCGTCAGTCCAGAAAGTTCCCTCATGCTCCTTCTCCATCAGTCTCTGCCTCCTGCAACACTGGTCTGACTTTTCCCCCCACCCTGGGTTGGTTTTGTCTATCCTTGCAAAGCATTCTTGGCAATCCAGGGATGAATTTTGGCTCTGCCTCCAAATCAAGTTGACCAAGCATGTCAGCACCCTAAATGGGAGTCCCTCCTTCCTTCACCTCACGGCTGTTTTAGAGGTTCTTCAGGCATCATCTCAGAAACTGCTGCTTTAAGTCTCTTGTCCAACTTGGTAGCTGCTTTGCAACCCCACTTGCTTTCCTTGCTGTCCGTACAGGAGCAAAGCTGACTAATAACATGATGAAATAGATGTTCTTATTGTTTGAATCACTCTTGGATGACCCTTCTGTTACTTGCAATCAAATACAGGCTCTATTAAAATTATCTAAAATTAAATACAAGGTCCATCAAGGCCTTATGTCTGCCTCCTTTTCCAATCTCATCTCTTATCAGCTCTTCCCAAGCACCCTAAATTCTGGCTATACTCAACTACTGGTCATTACCATAAAATGCTAAGTTCTTTGCTGGAATGCCATCTTTCTCTTGTTTGCTTCGGTAATTCTGACATAGTCTTCAAAATTAATCTCACCTAGTCCTGGAAGCCTGGGCGTATTTCCTCAGCCACCCCTCCTACAGCTTATGCATTCAGAGGCAGCCACTGTTATGAGACTGGTGTATCCTTATAGAATTTTATCAGGGCATTTCTATGTAAAATAGAAATAATAGTAGAAATCATACCTGATGTCATATTCTATCTATTAATGTTTAATCAAGTGTTTGCATAGTCTCCAACTCACTGACCACGGAATCCATCCCCAAGTTGCTTCCCCTCTGTCTTTGGGATGTGGTTTGGGTATGGCTTGCATGGAAGAACTATAGGGATTTGAGGTTCCTGTAGTTTGCTATTTTTATAGGAAATTCAATTCTTGTTCTTGGCCCCAAGTGTCTTTCTCTCCCTGTATTGTCTGACTTCTTGAAGCTGTAGAATGTGCTAACAAATATACCACAAGGAAATCAAATTTGGTGACGGAATCACCAGGCCCCCGGCAATGACCTTGAATGGGCCTATCCTGGGCTGGAATATTTCAGTATCAAGGAAGCAGATGATTCTGAAAGGCTTAGAGCGAGGTCCTGCTGTGTGCTACGTGGCTGGCAAAGCTGCCTCCTGACTTGCTGTCCCTTCTCTTGGTCTGACCATTAGACTTGGAGCCCCAGTACTATCCCCTCATACTGGCTCAGCCTGATTCAAGTTCACATGGTTTTAAAAGCCATTTTACCCTCTTGTCTCTGCTAGTTTCTCTTGAGATGAGATGCTCAGAGACAAAGTATTTTTTCCCCCTTGTTTTATTTTTATTATCATATTTAAAGACAAACTGCTTTGGGCATTAAGATATTGCTATCTCCATCTGTTTGCATCATTTAACTTCCTGCCAAAAATTCATACGCTAACATGATTTTAATGGACCAAACTATCGTTTCCTTTCACACAAGGCAAGTCAGGGATGTGCATTTTCCACTGTCCCTACTTCATGCCTTCATCACATGAACCCTGCCTAAAGGTTCTCTCTTTTACTCTGGAGGAGGGAGAACTTTATTTAAAAGTAATTTTTATAGACGAGTGGGGCTTAAGGGAAGCTAAGTTGCCTCAGAGCTTTGGTTTGGTTTTCTTCTTGAGCTTGCTTTCTTACTTGGAAGATTACTCAGAAACAACTAGAAATATGAGGACCTAAAATTATGTTTGAATCTCTTATAAATTCCTGAAATTACTGTGATGATAAGGGGCTCGAGGAAGCATCCCTGTTGGGTGATGAGTTGTCCTCATCTTCTTCCTGTCAAATGACTAAGGTCTAATCTAATATGGTGCCATCTCTGGGAGCCATGATGTGCCAAGTCCTAGAGGACTCCTATGGTTGGTTTGTATCTACAGTGAAATAGAATTTCTTCATTTAAAGCTCTGCCAAGTATTTGCCAAGTATAAACACAAACCCTTAAACTACTGCTAGCTTTCTGCCATGCTTTGAGTGTCAGATGATGAAGACCTCCTCTCCCTAAAGAACCTCAACCTCAGTTGATTCCATGTGTCATGGCTCCAGTGGATACAGACTCAAAGTATGTTAGCTTCTCAACCACTGGACTTGAAGAGCCGCCAGAGGATGCTGGAATTAGGAAGGGGGCCTTGAACTGGGATTCCAGCTAGGACAAGAGAAGGTCAAACTTGAGTACATATCTAGGACACCAGGCATAGGAATGATTGGAGTCAATGGTCAATGCAGTTGTCGGGGCAAGTGGGCACTATGGTTCTGTCTGACAATAGATGCTGAAATATTGGGGTGCTGGAATTCAGGGCTAAAACACTGGTTTTTTGAGTAAGACTATATCTCATCACAGGAGCTCAGTAGACCCAAGAGCACGTATGTTGGAGGAGGTACAGGAAGAAGGAGGCAGCCCCCTGGGGCTGGGTATCATGATGGATTGGTAGTTTGGTGGTGGTGGTGGGGTGGTGGTGGGGGTCCAAGCACTTCATGGACTAGATGGCTGGTTTTTTTTTCTTTTCTTTCTTTCTTTCTTTTTCTTTCTTTCTTTCTTTTTTTTTTTTTAAGATTTATTTTATTTTATTTATTTGAGACAGAGAGAGAGAGAACATGAGACGGGAGAGGTCTGAGGGAGAAACAGGTTCCCCACTGAGCAGGGAGCCTGATGTGGGACTCGATCCTGGAACTCCAGGAACATGAACTGAGTCGAAGGCAGTTGCTTAACCAACTGAGCCACCCAGGTGCCCCTAGACAACTCGTTTCAGAGGATCATTGGGTAGAGGGGTTGCTCAGGAGCAAAATGAAGAAATATTTGCTGAAACTTTTGGTTTATTTTAAGTAATATTTCCCCCAATTGAAACATTAAAATTCAAACATATTAGTGTATGCAACTTGGAAAAAAACTCCTAGAATAACACAAAAATATTGTATACAATTGTGCCCCCTAATCATTCTCTTCTTGAGAGTGACCTTAAAAATGCAGTTTCCTGGGGTGCCTGGGTGGCTCAGTGGGTTAAAGCCTCTGCTTTCGGCTCAGGTCATGATCCCAGGGTCCTGGGATCAAGCCCTGCAATGGGCTTTCTGCTCAGCAGGGAGCCTACTTCCTCCTCCCTCTCTGCCTGCCTCTCTGCCTACTCAAATAAATAAATAAAATATTAAAAAAAAAATGCAGTTTCTTCTTTCCTACGAAAGAAAGCAAACGACAATTCAAATATACCCAACTCTGAGTTGCTGTCTTTTCTCCAGGGTTTACACAGTCATCAAGTTAACCATCTCTGCGTGGGACAGTGTGATTCTAGAGAAAGACTTTCAAATGGAGAAAGACAAGTGCTCAACATGAGCAAGGTAGTACAGATATCTATGACATACTTATTACAAAGACAAAACCCCCAAAGATCAAAACAAGTGTTAAATGTCATTTGATGATCATCATCTTACTTAGCTAAGAGACGTCCGTGGTGTTCACTTTAACTGTACTGATTCCTGTAATTCTAGTACTGTGCACTAGGATGAATGGGATAGGGTCATAAATTATTTTTGTTCACAATTTTTTTACTTTTATTCACTTTTATTTTTGTTTAAGTGTTTCAGCTTTTTAAGGATTTCTGTTTTTAAATTTATTTATTTATTTGAGAGGAGGAGAGAGAGAGAAAGAGAGAAAGAGTGAATGGGGGAAGGGGGAGAGGGAGATGGAGAGAGAATCCTCTAGGAGACTCCCTGCTCTGCGCAGAGTCCAGTGTGGGGCAAACTTTTTAAGGATTTCTAGCACAACTCATTAGTCTGTATTGTATCTGTGTTTAAGTATTGTTTTAATTTCTACAAAGATCTTATGTTTTAGGAATATGAAGAATATAGTATTTGATTTATTTTTCTTTTTCTTGGAAAACTGAGTGCTTACGACTTGCAACCTTTAATTTCAGATCAAGAAATTAAATTATTATTTATTATTTCAGATAAAAAATCAGATGTGATGTTTTTGCAACATTAGTGCACACTGAGGCCATTTATTTTACATTCTGTCCCATGGGAGCTATGTTATGGAAAAGAAAGAAAAATCAGAACGGGCCCATTTGTTAAGATTATTACTTTAGATTTAGTATCTGATGTCAAACGAGAGAGGTCATCTTGTTTCATCTCAATAAGTGCAGAAAGTGTAAGGAACTTTTCTTTTCTGAGCTGATAGTGATTCTTCTTTCCAGATCCTTTCTTTGATTTATTTAAAGCTTAAAGTGCTGAGCCTCAGCCCTGAAGGATGAAGATAAACGAATGAAGGAGGCGGCATATCTCTCTGGCAGACGTAATTTTCAGAAATTAAATTGTTATTTTCTAAGGCCTCGACAGTGGTATATTTGCATATAAAAAATAAATGCATCTACTCTGGAAAAATGAAGAAAAGAAAGACACCAAGAGGAAAACCCTCTTTACCACCCAATTAACCACAATTGGTACATGTCCTTTAAAGCTCCTTTTAATTTAAAGATTGCTATCAGACATATAATTTTGAGGTCTTTTTCATAATAAGAATTCTGTATATATTTTTTAAGAATTCTGTATTATTAATTGCAAAGCTACTTTTACATACAATTTTCTGCACATCTGTATGCTTTGGAACGTGTTCTTTGAAGTGGATTTTTTTCCCTGGATCACAGGGAATATTCCTGTCACCTAGTAAGTTCGTGCGGAATGACATCTGTAGGAGCAGTACCCTCTTTGTCACTGACAGCACTTCCCTGAGTCTGAGCTCCGCCGCGGACTCAAGGCAAGACTGGGATGCATGGAACTCAGGAGGCTTGTCCTGGGAAAAACTCTCTGGCCTGGGGAATGAAGAGTTTTCAAGGCTTCCGGTCATTGGCTCTGCCACATACTTGATATACGACCTTAGGCCAATAATGATCCCTCTGGCCTTTGATTCCCCATCTGTAAAATAACAATTTTATAACAGATTTAATAATCTCTCAGCCCCCTTCCAACTTTGACACTGTCTTCTCTTCAGTGACAGCGAAAACACCGAGTGAATCACCCAGCTCGATATTCACACTGAACGCTGGATGAACTCAGTTGGTCTTTCAGAAGAAGGTCCTTTGCTGCCCAGATCAAGAAGGAAGACAATCTTGGGGTCCGGAAACATAAAACTCACTGCCCCTACCCATGACCTGAGACACTCTGCAGCGGTCACATTTTTGAGAGTGAATTACAGAATGACCTCCCTCCTTTTGTGCTCCCCTATGTGCAGAGACAGTAAATCCTTCCTTCATGGAATTAATTTCTAGGGTGTCTTCTTTTGCCTTCTCATGTGGCTGTCTCATATAAACAGATGGGGAAAGGGCAGAAATGAATGGCGGAGCGCAGCCATGCAAACTCATAAATACGAAAATATGGAAGTGGAGTTTCGGGGAGGAATCCAGGCTGCCAGAGAGAGGAGAGTTGCTGCTGCCTCAGCTCAGGGACGTGGACGCCGAATAGACCACAACAAACCATGGGCAGAGTTTTGCTTGGCCCTTCTCAGGGCTCTGCCTCTTTTGCTCTGACTCAAACCCTAGAATTGTTTCCCAGCTTTTTCAAGCTGCACACAAGGCACATGGTGCAATCTGGTAATTTAATCGATTCCTCCTGGTTGATGGGGCCTGGAGATGAACCACTAGGTCTTCTCTCTTGGCGCAGCTTAGTTGCTGTTAAAAAGTGCTTCTAGGGGCGCCTGGGTGGCTCAGTGGGTTAAGCCGCTGCCTTCGGCTCAGGTCATGATCTCAGGGTCCTGGGATCGAGTCCCATATCAGGCTCTCTGCTCAGCAGGAAGCCTGCTTCCTCCTCCTCTCTCTCTCTCTGCCTGCCTCTGTGCCTACTTGTGATCTCTGTCTGTCAAATAAATAGATAAAATCTTTAAAAAAAAAGTGCTTCTAAGTGCTTGGAATAAAGCAGTATAGGGGTGCATGGGTGGCACAATGGTTTAAGCGTGGGACTCTCGGTTTCCACTCAGGTCATGCTCTCAGGGTCCCGAGATCGAGCCCCATGTCTGCTTGAGATTCTCTGTCCCTCTCTCATTCTCTCTCTCTCTCACTCAATAACTAAATCTTTTAAAAAATATTTTATTTATTTATTTGACACAGAGAGAGAGAGAGACAGCCAGAGAGGGAACATAAGCAGATGGAGTGTGAAGGGGAGAAGCAGACTCCCTGCAGAGCAAGGAGCCCACTGAAGGCAGACACTTCACAACTGAGCCACCCAGGCGCCTTTCTCTCTCTCTCTCTCTCTCTCTTTTTTTTTCCGAGGGAACAAAGCAGTATGAACAGGAACCCAGTGGAAACCTGGTGGGAAGGTAACCATCCCCTGGCTAATTTATTTCAAATCACACACAGGAAATCCAGTTTATTTAAGCAAACCTTGGGCTAGGAGTTAGGACTGAGGGAGAGCCACCAGGAGCAGCCACAAATATTAAGTACTGCAGCGTTGGATAAGGCAGGGTCGGAGATCCAATGACTGTTTAAATTATTATAGAATGTAAACTCATCAGATGACATCTAATCCGACCATATTTCCCTCAATTATTTCACCCCAGCAGGGTTTACTTTCCCATCAGTACTGGATGACAGAGCTGTCAGCTGCCGTTTTTGAAGGGTGATTTGTTGCCCTAATGATGTTACAGAAATCTGTTTATGGTTGTTTATCTAAGGGTCATCTTTCCTCTGAGGCAGCTTTCTCCTCCCGGGATTGTCCTGGGACAGCTCTCTTCAATTCCCCAAACAGAACAACTGTCAGGGTTTCATAAAGGGTAAATATTCCATCCATGCTAATTTTATGACCTATGACTATCTCATAATTATCGAGCCAACTATGTTAATAATGATGCCTTCTCCAGGGAAGTTGCTTTAATGATGACCCAGCATACTCATATGTATTATTTCCCAGGCTAATTATACCTAGCCGAGTGATTCTGCAAATCAATTGTACTAATGGTAAAATCAATGATGATATATATGGGGCAGTTTGCAATGTTGCAGACATTGTTCGAAGCAACCATCCCAGGATCCAGGAAGAGGAAATTAAGGTACAGGAGGGTTAAGCAACTTGCCTAAAGTCACACAGCTGGTAATCTTGGCTGCTTACTGAAGACAGAGGCATGAGAGCCTCATGGTGCAGATGAGTGCAGGGCAGAGGGGAATGAAAAAGTACTTCTGGGGGATTTGGCACTAAAATCAATGGTGACTCTCAGAAGGCTCAATATATTTATTTAAAAATTATTTATTTTTCTTATAATTTTGCAATTATTCCAGTGTTTCTACTGAGGACCTCTGAGACCATGCACAAGCCTCATGCAGGTCCAAGTTTGGAATTTTTCATGTGCATAGTGAGGTGTTGGAGTCGAGGGGTTGTTCTTACACTAGATTCTAGACAAATGGAAACTCTCATGCTCAGAGAATTCAGTTCTTCATTGACAGGGAGCTTTGCCTCATGACTATGGGACTGTGTCCTTGGCTTCCAAAGGGTTCATAAATTCATGGTAATTGTTAACAAATTTGATGGTAGGTAAGCGGATGCATTTTTTTGGGGGGGAGCAGTTCCATAATTTTCAGTAGATTATCAAATGACCCGTAACACAAACATTTTACTGAGATTAGTGATTAATTTACATTGTTGGTTAATAATCAAAAGGGAGTAGTAGGGCTTGGAAGTCTTTAACACCAACAGGTAATACTGATATCTACCTGCTCTTAGCTTTTTGTATTCCAAAGATAATAAAAAAAAAAAAGATTAAGATTTTTACTAGTGTTAAGAAAATGAAAAGACAATATTTATAAAATTTTACTGTTTTTTTCTATGAAAGTACCCTACTTTGTAAAAATGAAATTGACATTAAGGCAAATGCTTTTAAAAATTTCCTATTTAGTCTTCTTATTTTAAAGACTTTATTTATTTATTTGAGAGAGAGCATGAGCACCGAGGAGAGGCAGAAGGAGAAGCAGGCTCCCTGCTTAGCAGGGAGCCTGACATGGGTCTCAATCCCAGAACCCAGAGATCAAGACCTGAGCCAAAAGCAGACACTTAATCAACTGAGCCACCCAGGTGCCCTTAAAAATTTCCTACTGAGTATTCACTTTAACATAACTGTTCATCATTTCAGTTTATTTTCTCCTAAAACTTTCCATACAATACTTATTTATACAATAATTGTAGTTGTAATATATGTACTAGTATATCATAAATATTCTCCATAGTTTGAAATAAACATAACTTTTAATAATTTAAGAATAGTCTACTGAGTTGATGTTTCATTCTTATTTTTAATAGGGTTTTGGAATTATGCACTCAGAAAAGTATACAAATATTAATTGTATAGCTTGTTGGATATTCACAAGGTGAACACACCCATTCATGTAACAAATGTCCAGATCAAGAAGTAGAACCCTACCAGTCCCTTTCCATTTACAGTCATCTGCTCTTTCTCAAAAGGAGCCACAATCATGACTTTTAACACCATGGGTTAATTGTGCTTCTTTTGAAATGCACTTATACACTCACACACACAATCATGTGGTGTATATTCTTGTCTGGCTTTTTCCTTTCAGCATTATGTTTGGATGAGATTCATCCAACATGACGTGAAGCAGTAGTTCATTTTCATAACTGCATAGTATTCTCTTGTAAGATTTATCATAGTTTGTCTAAATCTTACTGTGGGTAGACATTTGAGTTATTTCAAGTTTTGAATTATTACAGAGGCTCTTATAACCATTTTTATATGTATCTTTTGGCGCACATAGGTAATAATTTTCATTTGGGTATATATCTAGGAGTGGAATTGCTGAGTTATGTTGCATATGCTATGTTTAGTTCTCATAGATACTATGGACACCTCTTCAAAGTGATTTTAGTGGTTTATACTCTCAACAGTGGTAGTCCCTTGGCTCCTAATATTAAAAAAAGTTGTCTGATAGATAAATGGTGTGTGTGTATCTGAGAGAAAGAGTGACATAGAGTGTTATCATATATAGACAACTAACAGCATTGTGATTAATATGTTTAAGAAAAAACACATGCACTTAAATTTTAGAAATTAAATGTGGTATATAGAAAAGAAACATAAATTTGAGAACTAAAACTAAAATATATGGAAAAAGAGACTTTTATAAAAAGATTTTATTTATTTATTTGAGAGAGAGAGAGAGAAAGGAAGTGCAAGCAGAGGGAGGGGCAGATATAGAGGGAGAAAATCACAGACGGACTCCAAGCTGAGCACAGACCCAAATGCAGGGCTTGATCTCATGACCCTGAGATCACAACCTGAGCTAAAACCAAGAGTTGTACACTAAACTGACCGAGCCACCAAGGCTACTCAAGAAACAAACTACTTTAACAATAGATTGAATACAGATGGAGAGAGGATTAATGAACTAGAAGATGCATCAGCAGAAAACATTCATTTTTTTGATGGATATATTAATTAGTTTAATTGTGGTGAATATTTCACAATGAATACATATATCAAATCATCACTTTATACACCTTAAATATATATACATTTTTGTCAATTATACTTCCTAAAGCTGGTAATTTTGTCAACTATACTTCCTGAGCAGATAAATGAATGAAAGAAAGAATGAAGTATAGAGTAGAGAAAAGAATAATACAAGCAATAATGTAACATATATATATATATATATATATATATATATATTTAAGGATCCTATTATATATATATATATGTGTGTGTATATATATACACATATATAAGGATCCTATATAATTCAAACCTCAGAAAAAGAAGAGACAGCAAATGATGCAGAACAAATGTTGAAGAGATTAAAAGATTTTCCCAGACTGACAAAAGACATCAAGTTGCAGATTCAAGAAGCACTACAAATTCCAAACTGGTTAAAAGAAGTTCGCTGCTAGGCATTTCTTAGTAAGATTTAAGAAAACCAGAGATTAAAAAAAACACAAAAACAAATTTGAAAGCAGTTTAGAGAAACTTTGAAAGGCATCTTCAAAGGAAGAAAGACTTTATCTCATTTCTCAGGAGAATCAGTCAAAGCCAGAAGACAATGGTATAGCATACATATTTTTGAAAGAAAGTAACTCAACTTAGAAATCTACACTCAGAAAAAATATTTAAAATGAAGACAAAATGAAGTCACATTTTATAAAAACAGAAACAACTTATCAGCATATCTATACTAAAAAAAATGCTATAGTGAGTTCTTCAGGTAGAAGTAAAATGATCCCAGATTGGAGAAAAAGTTGTAGAAGGAAGCACAAAACAATATAATGGTTAAGTACATGGATGGATATAAACTACTATTTTCATAAAAAATAATAATAATGTCTTGTGGGTATGATATATATGTGAATACAATACTTGACAACAAAGCTCAAAAAAAGATGAAGATAAATGGAATTTAAAATTTAAAAAAATATATTTATTTGCTTATTTTAAAGAGAGAGGGCAAGAGAGCAAGTGGGAGCAGGGAGAGGAGTAGGAGGAAAGGGAGAGGGCATCTCAAACAGGGAGTCTGAGTGCAGAACCTGACATGGGGCTGAGTGCAGAACCTGACATGGGGTTTAATCCCAGGACATTGAGATCATGACCTGAGCTGAAATCAAGAGCCCTCTGTTCAAGTGACCTAGTCACTCAGACACTCTGAAATTTAAAATGTTTTTAAGTCCATGTTTTATCTTGGGACATAAAAGTTCTAATTTATGTTAGACTTCACAAAGTCAGGGATGGATGCTCTAATCTTCAGGGTAACCACTAAAAAGAAGTGGTGGAAGAATGTATAATTAACAAGCCAATAGTGGAGAACAGAAATCTTAAAAAAAAAGAAATCTGAGACTCTGTTCAAGAGAAGGGAGAAAAGAGAGTAAAATGAAAATATAATAAGTGAGACATTATAAAACAAACAGTAGAATAATAGTTTAGTTACAAATCTATTGATAGATACATTAAATGTAAATGTACTAAATGACATTATTAAAAGACAGAGATAATAGGCTGGATTAAAGATCACAACCAGCTATATGAGGCCTGTAGGAACAGACTTTAAATATAAAGATACAGACATTTTGAAAAAAATGATGGAAAGAGATATGATGTAATAATAATATAAAGTAATCTGGAATAGCTATACTGATGGATAAAGAAGACAAAGTCCAGAAATATTATTGTAGCAGAAGAGGGGTAGTTGATAATGATAAAATGTCAATCCACCAGGGATACAGAACAGTTCCAAAGTTGTATGTAATTTATAATATAGCCTCAAAATGCATGAAACAAAAAATGACCAAGGTAAAGGGAAAAGTAAACAAACCCACAAATATGGAATATGCAAAATTCTCAGAATGTAACTTTTGAGAATAACAAGACCAACTATTCTTTTCTCATATGTAATACTAAAAAGGATTTTAATGTGCACAATATGTTCTATTCTTTTGAATAAAGAAGAAGTAAGAAGATATATATTTTTTACTTTGATATGAATATACACATTAAATTCCCAGAGAGTGTTATCTGTATGCAGTGAGTGACCTTCTTTATTTTTTTTCTCCTGTTCACCCACCCCACCCCCCATATCTCAGGTGCAGAGAATTGCCTTATTTATATTCCTTAATTCAGAGCACATTGTCATCATCTGTACAAGGCCTCTTTCTTGTTTAAATTTATTTTTCTCCTTCTTTTTCAATTTCTACTCCCACTCAGTCTCAAAATCCCACCTTTCTTGTATATTCTTCCCAAGTATCCTTGAGAATTACAATGTTCAGAGTCTCTTGACTGTAAAGTTCCACTTTATATTTTGCCAACAAAAAAATCTTATAAAGGATTTTGAAGGCAGAATAGATGCAGATGTCATTAATTTTCCTCCCTCTGTGGCATGCGGATGTCAGGATTTAGACGGATGAGATTTTACAACGTTGTACTGCATCTGCCACAACAGTGAATTCCTGCATTTTTGACCTGGGTGACAGAAACCTCAGAAATTCTCAGAGAGGTAGAAGTATCCTTCCTTAACCTTTACTCCTCCATCAACTCCGTCAATTTTTAATTACCCAATCATTTGTATTAAATCCTTTCCTGCTTGAAATACATTGTGTGTTAGTGTTTTCTTGACTGAATCTTGACTGATAAAATATTTGGTATCAGTAGGGGTTGTAGGAAATATATCTTTATATATGGAAAGCTGGGATTTGTTATATGACCTAGTTACATATGAAAGCAGTGGTGACATCATTGCCAGTGGTGTGGGTATTAATAATCCATGGCATGCACTAATGAAAGCATTATTTAAATTATCACCTGTTGTTGCCTGCAAATTTTCTTTTGAAGATGAGACTTTGAGTGACCAAGTAACTGTTGCAGTAAACTTTAAGGATGTAAATAAAGGATACTGGGACTATGGAGTGGGACAATGGCTTATGACTGCTTTAGAGAGTTTGAATTCTCTGATTAAAGCACAATCAGGGAACCAGGGAGCCTGGATGACTGAGTTAAAAGAATCTCTTAGATGTTGTGGCTGCTGGGCCAATGCATAAAAATGTCAGATCCACAATTTGATCTCGTGTCTTATAGAATTACATTGCAGGTTGAATTCACAGCCTTGCTATGTCACATGTGAAAATTATGACATTGCTTTGCAAAGGGAGAGACCATAAAAAGTGAATTGGGAACATGTGGGAAAGTTGGATGGATCTGATTACCTTAAAGCCCACATGTGACTGGCACTCTCTTCCCAGCAGCTTCTCCTTTATCTGAGGAGGCTAGTGTTGCTGGAAAAGCCTGCAAACTTGCCACAACTGCCTGGAGCAATTCTCTTATGAGCAGCTCTTAGTTTTCCTTAAAACCTGCTCCTGCCACTTCTCATTACCTATAGACCTGTAGCTGAAGTCAGAGCCCAGACTAAGCCAGAGGGACAAGTACAAGTCTGACTGGGGAAGAGATGATTGATGCTCCTTGATCCCCCCATTATAAGATAAATCAAGATGAACATGAAATCTGCTGAAGTTACTGTTTTGGGTGCATTATCAAAAAATTATAGGTTCAGTGTGTCAATTTCGGCAGCTGGGAATGGCTCTACGGTTTTCTCTGTTGGCTGACTCTGTGATGATTTGTTTGCAAAATTTACTCAATAATTCTTTCAACTCCTGTATACCCACCCCTTTGTAATTGGACTTCACCACTTCTTCCATCAAAAGGATTTCACTCTCTCTTCACTTCTTGAAACTGGACTTGACAATATAACTTACTTTAGTAAGTTAATGGGACATTAACAAACGTGATCCAAGCAGAGGCACTGGGATTTGCACTCTCCTGATGGTGGGAACAATTCTGCCACCATTTGAACAAGCTTAGGCTAGCTACTGGTGGATGAATGATAAACCTGGAGACTGGGAGAAAAGTCTCAATAATCTCAGGAAAATTTTCAGATATGTGAGTGAGGTTATCCTATATCAGTCATCCTTAAACCAAAAGAACTGCCCAATAATCCCAGAGAATCACAAAAATCATATTTGCAGTTTTAATCGATGGTTTTTGAAAGATTGCTTATGCAGCAGAAGTTAATGGATACAGACCAAAGCCTGGATTTAACTCTGTTCCACAGTAAATAAAATGAGATGCCAGAATTTACTTACCCATCTCCTTACTGGTTCATTAGATAGGGTCCAAATGACATTCCCTTCAGAAAGGCATAAAACATACATTGGTGAGGGGAGCACTGGCATTCTTTGAAAGCTCTGTAGTGAGTTTTCTCTGAAAGTTGAGAATGAAGGCAGGAGACATATGAGGACTTTGAGATCATGACCTGAGTCAAGGGCAGAGGCTTAACCCACTGAGCCACCCAGGCACCCTATAAATATTTTTCTTAGTCTTTTAAAGAGACATCACAATCTACTGGGGTCATCATTTCACCAGTCTGACTGAAGTAGCTTACCTCTCTTTTATATTCCTTATTCTCTCCCATCTATGATACACATTTCTTCAATATTGCCTCTATATTTATTTACATACATAAATACATGTGTATTTAGAACCACATCAAACAGTGTTACAATATTTACTTTGACCATTAAATACAATTTAGAAAATGTAGGAGGAGGATGATGACCAAAGCCTCTTGTAGTTACCCATATTTTTTCTTACATTGTTCCTCCTTCCTGATATTCCAAAAGTTCCTTATTTTATCATATTCTTTCTGTTTGGAGAATTTCCTTTATATATACTTTCAAGACTCGTCTGCTGGGGATAACTTCTTTTAGTTTTTCTTCATCTGAATCATGTCTTCATCTAAATCATGTCTGATTTTCCCTAATTCCCCAAGGATATTTTCACTAGTTACAAGATTCTGGGTTGAGACTTTCTTCTCCCCAGCTCTTCAGAAATGTTAAGCCACTCATTTATGAATTCTTTGGTTTCTGCTATGAAGTTAATTGTCATTCAAATAGTTTCTTACCAATAGGAAAGCTTGACTGCTTTTGATAGTTTTTTCCTTGTCTTTAGTTTTTAGTACAATGAAATGGAAGGTTCTCCATTTTGTTCTCCTCCTATCACTGATCCAAGAGACGCAGAAGAGGGGGTGTTCCTGTGTTTTCTAAAGTGACTAATCCTCAAATAGGTTTGCTGCTTTAAAACAGAATCAAAAAGCACATATGGAGATTCTGGGGAATTAAGTTTGTTAGTATTTTCATGCCAGTGGAAAATTTAATGGAAGACTATAGTAGCCCAACACAGGGAGGACCACTAATGGTTCAGACCCTTTAGTAATAAAGTTTTGGGTAATTTTTCTAGGTCGAGAACCATGGCCAGCAGAAGGGTTGTTAGAGGACAAAGAGATCATGGAATAGGTAGTAGAATAAGGTTTAAAATAACAACTATAGGGGCACCTGGGTGGCTCAGTGGGTTAAGCTGCTGCCTTTGGCTCGGGTCATGATCCCAGGGTTCTGGGATCGAGCCCCGCATTGGGTTCTCTGCTCAGTGGGGAGCCTGCTTCTCTCTCTCTCTCTCTCTGCCTGCCTCTCTGCCTACTTTGATCTCTATCAAATAAATAAATAAAATCTTAAAAAAATAAAATAAAATAACTTTAGTCTTGGGATTGGTTATGGAAATGATGGCTATAGAAGCATTCATATTTTCTTAGGTATAAGTTCTTATGTCTTTGTCTATATTAAGCAATATAGAATTTCCATTTCCTCTCTTCCTTTCTCCTACTATTTTTTTTAAAGATTTTATTTATTTATTTGACAGACAGAGGTCACAAGTAGACAGAGAGGCAGGCAGAGAGAGGAAGGGAAGCAGGCTCTCCACTGAGCAGAGAGCCTGATGCGGGACTTGATCCCAGGACCCCGAGATCATGACCTGAGCCGAAGGCAGCAGCTTAACCCACTGAGCCACCCAGGCGCCCCTCTCCTACTATTTTATGTTAAGTATGCTATTGGTGATTAAGAACATGTCTTTAGATTGATTCAATGATACTGAACTAGACAATGGTTGCAATGATGATGTTCCACTTGGGAACCTCTTTGTGGAGGGGGTGAATGCCTCTTTATATGCATGAAGGATAATTGCGTCATAGTAGGCAGAAAGTGCGCTGCTCATACTCTTGTTGTTTGGAAGTTAAATATAGAAGGGTGTGAGTGGGTGCTGGGCAGCCAGAAGAAAGTCTCGGTATTCAGCTCCATTCCTAGTTATGCAGTCTAGTCCATTCCTATGTCCTTTCAGGCACTCCCTGCATCACCAAGCTAGAAACTTAGATGTTCCAGATTCCATTATCAGAAGGGTTCTAGTTTATACTTCACTGGTAAGAGATGCCCTCATTAGAATTAGGACATTATTTTTCCTTCCCAGTTGGAGGCAGATGTGTGGGTGTTGGCGGATATGAGATCTGCACCAGCCTCAGGCTTTCTCTCATAAATCGGTTGCCTCAGTGTGAATGCAGTTGTACCATTGTGGCATTATCTTTAGTCTTTATGGGTGACAGTATCAGTTTCCTGTTTTTGGAAGTCTAGTAGTGAACTTGGGAACTAGTGGTGGTCTTCTCTGCCCCTAGCACCTTTAGCCCTTCCAATATATTTGAATGCACCCCAATCCTTTCTTGCCTGGGGGTTTGTATTTTCTTGACTGACTCCTCACCAGTATACTCTTGGTAGAAAACCATTCTAATGTGTCCTTGAATTTGTGTTTCTATGAATGATATACTGTGGTTCTGTGTATGAATTTTTGTTTTCTTTTTATTTTTACATCAATGGAATTGTGTTAGGAATTTCATTTTGTTTCTTGCTTGCCATATATTTCTTGAAATTTATCTTTGTTTTTTCGTTTATTACCACACAGTATGCTGTAACTTGCATTTCTTGCACATGACTTATTCATTATTCCTAGTAATCAAGAACTAGCTTGCTTCCAGCTACTTGGAACTACAAATAATGTCATGGGAGACATTATTGTACATGCACACTTATGGACCCATGGGAGAACTTCTTGGGGATTTATACCTAGGAGTGAATTCACTGGGCGAGAAAAATAAACATTTAATTTTGCTAAACACTAGCAGATTCTTTCTAGAATGGTGGTTCCAGTTTACACTCTCACCAGCTGTTTATGCTTTCTGATAACTATAAAAGTTACTGCTCTGTGTCTCTTTTTTTAAACCCAACTTCTCTGATTATTGGCAAGTTTGAGTGTTCCTTAAATGCGTTTTTAGACGTCTGTGCTATTTCTTTTGCGAATTGACTCTTTATAGCTTTCCATATAGGAATTGATTTCTCCTGAACCACCTACTAAATAATCTGTATTCTCTTATTGTCTTGTGTTGCCATCTTTATATGTTAAGTAAACATGTACCCACCTGCATACTCACCCCCTCCACATGCTAATTTCTGAGTTCTCTATGCTGTCCCATTGATCTATTTGTTTCTGATGCAGAAGTTTCTGTTTTGACTAATGAGTTTATGTCTTAATATATCAATATATTTCTTACTTTATTATTTTTTAGTATTATATCATGTTTATATATATTTATTAATTTATGTATTGATTCATATTTTTACTCATAAGAGAAAATGTAGTTCCAATTTTTTAATTTTTAATTTTTATTATTTGTTTATTTATTTAATTATGTTACATTAGTCACCACATAGTACATCACTTAAAAAAAAGTCCATTCTTTTCACATAATTTTGAATCAGATTTTTTATCTTACAGAAAGTAACCTTTGTCTATAGTATTAACAGGAGAATTCTTTTGCTTTTAATGTCAAACTGACACCTGGATAACTGTTCAGAGTGTTCATACAATTCGCTAATGAGTGATTATGTGTGTGTGTGCGTGTGCATGTGCACGTGTGTGTGCCTGTGTGTGTATTTATCTATAAAAGATGTGCTAAGAAATGAGCACAGCAGCAGAATCCCCGAGACTTAGAGCCACAGGGTTGGTCTAGTCCTTTACAGATGAAGGCTCAGAAAAATTCAGTCCTTTGCCAAAGTTCCCACAGCTCATCATTGGCAGAATCCAACCTGGACCCCAGGGTCCTGACTCCCAGCCAAGGCCGTTTTTTTGGCACACCGTCTGGCTTCTCCATCAGGGAGTACTTGACACTTGTTGCGGGGTAGGAGCATGGGTTGTGGGGGGAGAGCAGTGTATGGAGGCCTGCTGGGGAGGCTGGCGGACTCGAAATAGAAACACGGCCTCCTTCACAGATTTCAGCTGCAGCACTTCATTTCTGGCTTCACATTTTTCCTTTATGTGTCTGTTTCATGGCAGCTGGGTCCCCTACAGCTCTGATGGCTAATGGTGCAGCCCAGAGTTATGCAGTAAGTAATAGCAGAGCAAGAGAGAATCTCTAGGGGAGAGCAGACAAGCCCTAGGGTACCCCTGACTCCTGTCTGCTGAGGGGCCACTGAGGACTGTAACAGGCATTGGTCAGGTCCTTGGGAAGAAGGGCTGTCCTTTCTAGAGGAATGTAACTTCCACAGAAAGTTCTAGAAGATAAGGAGATCCCGAAGGAACAACCATGTCATGGAAATGGTTGTCCTGCAAGTGTCAGACACAGGGGATTAAGACAGGAGGGGAGGTAAGGAGAGAGCCACATGTTCTTAAGAGGCCTATAGGTCAGTACCAGGGGGAGTGGCAGGGAGCCATGTTGGGGGATGACCTGTGGGACCCTCTCTGAGCTGTCTGAGAGAGTGAGGGTTGACGGTGGTGAGGTTAGCAATTATGTCACCACCGCCATCATCCCCACTGTTTATGGGGAATTGGTGTGTTCCAGGAACTCTGATCAATGCTTCATGTGTGTGATCTCACTGAATGCTTATGTGGTCTGGTGGGGGTGAGGGAATTACTCAAAGTTACCACATAGGGACAGCAGTGGGATGTAAACCCATCTCTGATTGACTTGACAGCCCACGCTTTTAGCCAGTTGCACAAAAGAATTAATGGTTTTCCTTAATTGACTCTAGTCCCAAACAACAACCACTACTGGCCCATCCTTCTCATGACACCATGTTGGCCTGTGATGAGGCGATGTCTCCCTCCCCAGGATCCTGTACCAATCACTTCTTGTTTTACCTACCTGGGGACTCAGTTTTGTAAAAGAAACCAAGAGACAAACATGTTTTCTCTTTGTGTATAGTTCTATGGTTCTCAGAGTATAGGATTCTGAAGGTCTACTCATCTCTGAACCACACCCTCTCTCCCTCCACACCAAACATAAACCACAGTGCTTGACGCAAAGATGCTCCATACTATTGGTTTATTTTTTGAAATGAGAATAGAAAGACCACGTCAGGGAGAGGAGAGCAAGAGATCTAAAAGTCCCAAGGCCCAAGTTTGACTTCTGAATCAGTCACTTTTTATTTTTGAAAACTCGGGTCTCCATTTCTTAAGGTATATGTCAGGCATAATCCTAAAACCTACCTCACATGACTGAGGGAAACAACCAAGGAGGTGGTTGTGGGGATCCTTTTACAACCAAAGGATGGCACAACCTTTGGGTATTTCTACTGCTTATGTTAATATGAGGTCCATTGGATATTTCTACTGTTTAAGTTAAAATGAGGTCCGTCCAACCACAGCTTCATCATCAGTCTGGCTGACCTTCTCTCTCACCTGTCCGTTCCCTCTCCACGCTCTTCAAGCGTCTTCTGGATACTGTGACAGCCTACTACCTTCTCCAGTAAGACCAGCCACGTAAGTGAGACTCAGGACTCATGCCTGCATTTCCATGGTCTCTCAGAGCATCTCTCCTATTTAGTGGGTGGTCATATTGAGTAAATGAACAAAAGCAGTGAATGAGTGTTTGAACCTAACGAAAGCTTCTTGCCTCTCTGCATGGTACAGTGAGGCTAACGTGGCAAAGAGGGGAAACTTTTTTACTGAGTATGAAAGGAAAAGGGTTTTTTCTAGCCTGGATGCTCATTCATCAACTTAAAAACCAGAAACTGGAATAAGTCACCTCTCAAGTTCTATTCCGGCTCTGGGATTTTATGATTTCATGAAGTGTGTTGAGTAGCAAAACAACTTAAAATGTAAAAAGTGCAACCCAAACTATAAAATGCCCCCTTTTTTGATTTTACCCAAAGCTGGAACTCTTTCTCCCTAGTTATTCATGTTTTATGTATTTTTAAAAGATAAAACGGGGACAAAACCAAATAGTGGCATCTGCTCTCCACATTTCTCTTCCTCTGACGTCCTCAGGATATTTTCTCCTCTGTTATTTTTTTTTTTTTCAGATCACATACATCTGAGAATTAAAGGATAAATGTTTCACTTACTGTTAAACAGCTTTCTGGGCTGCCGGTGAATGAAGAGAGGTAGGAGGAGGGCGGTCTGCAGGCCTCCAGGCCCAGGTGGGGAAGCAGGGACCGATAGACGGAGAGCTCTGAGCCGCCTCCAGGCTGAAGACTTGAGTTTGCAGCAACCGCCATGGGCCCTGCCTTGCCATTTGGTTTTTGCTGAGGATGGAAGTCTCTTTATTGAAACAATTTGAGAGGAGACACAGGACAACAAAGCACTGGGACAGGCAGGGCCATTTGCCCAAAAGAAACTAAGCAGGGAGCATGAGAAAGCCTGACAGAATTGTGACAGAAACTCCGATGAAGCATCTATCCCACGGCCACGCTCTGGGTGTTGCTGAGGGAGCACTATTCCAGGCCCTTGAGTGCTGCCAGACCATTCAGACCATTCATATCTGTGGTTTTCTGTGATAAAGACAATGTATCATTGCATCTACCCCTGCCCGCAAGGGGCTGTTACTGAATGTCTACCAGACTGAGCAGGAAAGCTGACAGGATGCACGAAGGTTCCTTCGGCTGGGTCTTGGGGTATTTCTGTCCTGCTGCCTCCCCAGTCAGCCTCACGCTTTCGGCTCTTAAAATCCTTGCCTTTGCTCTTCCCTCCTGGGATGCTCTTCAAATATTTCCCTCTATTAAAATCCTACGCATCTGTTGCTATGGAGCTCAAATAGCATGCCTTCTGGAAGCTTTGCCGGAGTGTCCGGGCTGGAAACACTCCCTGTTCTGAACTTGCCCAGCAGTGGTCATAGCCACTGTTCCCCGGCCTCCCCCGTCTCCAGCCCGGTGCCATGGGCATTTGCTTGCTAGCATTTCCGTTCTCCTTGCATTCTCAACCCTAGAGGCAGAGACCTCTTGGTCTGTCAGAGACAAGACCATCTCTGTCCATCACTGGCTCAGTTCCGTCCTCCATCATCTCTCAGTTGGATAACTGTAATGATCACCTCCCAGCTGGTTGCCCCGACTGCCTGTCTCCCTGCTCAGTGAATCCATGCTCCACGTGGCCCCAAATGTTCTAAGATGCAGCCTCTCCCTTCTTAAAGCATGCGAGTGAATTCCTGTTGAATTTTGATAAAATCGCTGCATACAAATCTCCCCACAGTTTGGCCCTTTCCAGCGTGTCTGGTCCCAGCTCTACCCCTTCCCACAAGGACCCTGTCATCTAATGGTGGTGAACCACTGGCTTTTTCTGGAACATCCCATGATTGTTCCTATCTCTTTGATGCCAATCCCACTGCTTGCAATGTCTTTCCCAGACTTGATTACCAGGAGAACTCCTGCATCGTATTTGAAAATTCAGTTAAATATTTCTTTCTGGCTGTGGGGGGAAGCCTTCCTTCTCTCGTTAATGATTTGCTGGGTAGAGTCTCCTTTTAGAATACATATTGTGTAATAGTGATCACACAAGATGAGGCACATAAAGACCTGAATGAAGTAACTGATACTAAGGTTGCCTATAAATTTAGTATTATTATCTGCTATTATTATTCTTAGGAAGTGTACCAGCAGGTCACACCTGGGAAGGGAGAAAAGTCACCACCAGAATGAAGAAAGCCTAATTTGAAGTGTGGGTGAGTCTAGAGAAAGACTTTCAGTTTGATTATTAATTACACATATCAATATCTAGCAATAGAGACAGTAACTCCTTCATAAAGTAAAAGTGGTCACCTTCATTTTGCTATTTTATTTTCAATTTGCAAAAGGAAGCAGTGAGTCCCAACGGCTGTATTTAAGAGAATTATAGACTTAAAGAGAAGCTCATCTGGGGAGTCCTGTCATTGCTCAACCGGTTTTGTCTGTCTGGAGCATCTCCATCTTCTTGGATATCTCGCATCACCCCATCCTCAAGGCTCACCTCTTTTATAAACTGTCCCCCAGTTATTGCAGTCCATTGGGCTGTTTTTCAGACTCTTGTTGTTTTCCAAGTATGGGGGAGAAGAACAGAATGTGTGGGAGAGAGGGAGAAAAGTCATTTTCCAAAGAGGAACCTTGTGATATTTGCCAGGCTGACAACCTCTTCTGGAATAAACCAAACTCATCCACCATCCTTGCTGGGGGTAGCAGTTCTGGACTTTTCCCTAGACAGGGGCACTCCACACCAAGTGAACTGGAGGGTTCTGGTTGATTGAATCATGAGTGGGTATGAACTTGGCAATGACAAAGACCATTCATAATCTCCCTTTCCCATCATTATGGGGACAGGAGGGTCCAGTAAGTTGGTCACACAACAACAAAAGGGGCTGAAAGAGTCACACCGATTTTATGTCATTAAGGAGCAGAGTCCAAGCTCCTGTGCTGAGTCGCATATGGTGATCCTGACCTGAGAGCCACTGAGCATTATGATTGACCTTCTGGTCTACCTTTGGTGAGGTCTGCTTCCTCATTTCCAGGTTGACTCCTGCCTTCTCTTATTAATAACTTTATAATAACTCCTGTCCCCTGTTTTTAAAGGTAAGGGAGCCATGACATGATTCGGATGTCAAACTCCTATAGAGCAGAAATGTCGGCCCTGTGACACTTTGGCAGAACTGGGCATGTAGAATGTTCTAGTGAGGGCTGGTTGAATAATGGATTGAGTTAATTGGATTGAGTTTAACAAGATCTAAAACTCTTGACATCTGGAGCTGCTTCTTCTTCCAGTGTCTCCCACAGAGAATCTAGGCTAGACGTGGGCATATAATAAGTGCTGTACATTTATAGGATGCTTGTGGCCTGAAAGACTGGCTCGAAAGATCTGGATTCATTTGTTAGCAGGTGCTGCTACAGATTGGCCAAAAGAACATTAGGAATTTTATGAGCCATCTGGTCTTAATTTGTGTCTCTAAATAATGTTGAAAATGACAATTCCATGCCAACCTTGACAGGTGATGTTAGAATCAAGCATTTAAAGGCTCCCTCCCCGAGCAGTGCTGGTTTACATTATACAAAGAAGCTTCATGTCGATTCACTTATTTGAACTTCACACAAATCCTGAGAAGTAGTTATTGTAATTACCTTCATCTTAGAGATGAGGAAACTGAAACGTCAAGAAGTTATGAAACTCTGGCCAAGGTCTCACTCACTTAGTACATGACAAAGCAGAGATGTGGATCTTGCCTTAGTCCTGGGGCCTCTCAATGGACACAGATTCTGGCTACTCACCAGTCTCCCAGTGTTCTTTTAGCTTCTAGGAGATGTGAAACGTTGGAAGATATGAGATGTGGTTATTGTCACTAGGGAAGAAAGATAGAGTCTGAGTGCCCATTCTTCCATTGACCCAAACACCTCCAAGGCTGAGGAAACACATGTACATCAGTTTGGTATGTCATCATGTTGGTAGCCTTAATCAATGTTCATCAGTGACTTGAAGGCTGGATATGGAGCCTTCCTTTACGACTTGAGTCTCTGAACATTATTGGTGATCAATTAGGAATTAGAACCGTTAGAAACGGAGTAGTTGGAATCTCCTTCCAAACCTCTCAGGGTCTTTAATAAATAGCAAGTGGAAAAACCACCAGCTAAACAATCCAACTGCTAAACAATCCAGCTAGTCCTGAGACTCTGAAAGAGATCTGGGGGTGGTGTTGTCTTGGAACATTATAACACGTTTTTTAGGATTACAAGGTAATTCAGAGCAGATAATAGATGAGCCATAACCAGACCCACTCCAATGTGCGAGAGATGGAAACCACGAGGGAGAGGCAAATATTAGCATCACGGGTTCTTGAAACCAGGTTCCCTGCTGAAGGGCTTGGGGAGTAGGAAGCAGAGGGAGCAGCATAAAATAGCTTCACTTTTCTCCACCGTGTCTGTGTTACTGAAAAGCTAGCAGACAGTGGGATGCTGTGGGGGCACCATAGGAGAGGCAGTGGGATTCATGGGATCTAGGAATGAACTGAACAGTCCGCCTCAGACTTGGCTTTACTCTCAATAAAGCAGCAGTCCCTTCACAGAGACAGGGGGTGGCTGATTGTTTCTCCTTTTGTCTAAAGTTGGGTGAACTTTGACTCAGTTAGCAGTGGTTGACAGGCATGAGCAATGCCCTCATGAAGACGTCTGACTTAGCTAAAATTAGTGCAATGTAATCATGACTTCATGTTGCCCAATATAATCCATCTTGAGAAGAGAGGGGATGATGTTTTTCAAATGGTTTTTAGCAGCATCATCAAAAAGAACTCGTAATCAACTCTCAATCATCCCTCCTGAGGGAGAGGAGCAGAGTGTGGTTGATACAGATGACACATAACCCTGGAATCTTTCACATTTGGTTTTGATTAATACTTGCATTTCACCGGCAGGCAGGTGTTCCTAATGCTTTCAGAATTGAGATCATTTCAGTTTCAACACTGAAGCCAAAAAGAAGACTAGAAGTGTCTCTACAGACCTGGAAAGGTAGCGCATGGAGGGACCGGAGACAGAGGGATAAAATCCTTTCCAGCAATGACAAAAACAATGCTTTACTTGTTATGACCACAGAAAACACCACCCCATAAACAGAGTGACTTGCCCTTCTTCTGTTGCAGGGAAGGCTAAATGTTCTATTTTAAACAAACCTGTTCGACATTTCAGGGGATAAAATAGAAAACGGTAAGAAATTGTCTTCGTGGCGATGTTGAGAAAACTTAAAAGTCTGCCAACTTTGGTTTTGAATGCATCTCAGGCACTTTCTAGCTACATGGAAGGTCTTTGAGCCAGTTTGCACAAAAGCAAAGAGCGTATAATGCTGTTTTCCTTGGTTGTTGCGCACAATCAATAAGGTTTTGTGGTAGGTACCCTGTAAATGGCATTATGCTATTATTAAGTACTTGATGCACGTAAGTGATGTCCATAATGAAGGTGGCCATGTGTATTTAGATACAAGAGGTTTATGGGCAATATTTGTACCTTCCTCTCAATTTTGCTGTGAACTTAAAACTGCTCTAAAAAAATTAAGATCTTAGGAAAAAAAAAAAGGAGTACTTGAACTAGATGGTAGCTACACTTTTGATTCATTTTGTTAAGAAGATGTTGGAAGTAAGATAGGATGCAAACTCAGCCATGCATAATTGAACATAAACTTTCATCATTATCCCAGATAAACAAATGAACCCCCACTAAGGAGGTCTAGAGAGAACAGCATACATTACAGATACTTTTGAGTTAAGTGGACATCTGTACCTGAAGTCTTTATTCACCAAAGTGCAAGGCACCAAGTGGGAGTTCAATATGCTTACTTATACTCTAACTCATTGAAGTTGAGTGGGTGGTGGATTCACATGAGGTGAGCAGGCATTCATATGGTGCAGAGAGTTTTGGGTAGGGAATTCAGCGGGTGAGCTCATTGGATACTTGACAATCTTTGGCTCTGAAGTGTAATGAATCTTTATTTTCCCCCCAGCTTTATTGAGATATAATTGACAATGCATAAATGTAAACTGTACAACATATTGATCTGATACACTTATATGTGTATGTGTATGTATATATAATATGATTTGCATCACAGCATTAGCTAACACCTTTATTATGTCACATTATTACCATTACCATTTCTTTTTTGTGGTGAGAACATTTAAGGTTTACTCTGTTAGCAACTTTCAAATGTATAAAATAGTACTGTTAACTAGAATCACAATACTGTTCTTTGGGTCCCCAGATCCTATTCAACCTCTAACTAGCAGTTTGTAATCTCTGACCAATGTCTCTCCATCCACGTTCCCCATGCCCTTGCCCTCGTAACCTCTATTCTACTTTTTGTTTCTTCAAGTTTGCCTTTCTTAGGTTCCACATACAAGAGATACCGTACAATGTTTGTCTGTCTCCGTCTGCCTTACCTCACTTAGCATGATGCCCTCTAGGTCCATCCATGTTTTCACAAATAACAGGATTTCCTTCTTTCTCATGGACAAATACTGTTCTACTGTATACACATACCACATCTTCTTTAACCATTTTTAATGAAACTTTAAATACTGAACTAGATGTATATTTTCTGTTGCCTATTGGCTGCTTGGTGAGGTCTTGCAGAAAGAAGTAAAGATAGCAGCTTAATATTTGGAATCCAGGGAAACCCTAGCATCCCAGGAATTCGAACAGTATGCTTTTTTTTTTTTTTTAAATTTTATTTATTTATTTGAGAGAGAGAGAGAAAGAGAGCATGTGTGGTTGGAGGGGGAGCAGAGGGAGAGGGAAAAGCAGGCTCTCCACTGGACAGGGATCCCAACTTGGGGCTCAATCTCAGGACCTCAAGATCATGACTCAAGCTGATGATGGATGATTAACCGACTGAGCAACCTGGGCACCCCTCAATCAGCATGCTTTTAGGAGCTGACACACATTAATTCTATACGATCTTCCAAATTAGGCTAGAATAAACCCTCCTTAGTTTCTTATCTGAGGCCTAGATTCAAAGTCAGACTTACCCCATCCCACACTATAACAAATGGTATATATATATATATATATATATATATATATATATATATATATACACACACACACACACACATACACATACACATACACTTTTTCTGCTCTGGTAGTTTTCTAATCAAATCAGCAGTCTTAATATTTATACTCCACTTTCCTCAGTCTCTTCACTATCACACTAACTAGGAGACAGGAGACAGGAATGAAGATGAGCTTTGGGATAAAGATATAAATGGCCTTGCTTTGGCCTTCCAGGGGCTCATGGCCTTCGGTAGAGTCAGCATGCTGTAATTATGTGAAAAATGTAACTGTAGAAGTTTGGATACAATACAGAAACAGAAGCACAAAGAAAGGAAGTTACTTTTTGGTAAGCTAAGATCAAGAATCATGGGAGTGAGCAAAGCCTTCAGGGCAGTAGTACTGCCCGAGTTGAATTTATTCATTCAACATTTAATAGCTGTTTATTGAGCAATAATTATTATGTATCAAGTCTGTCCCAGGTCCTGGAGATACAGCAGCGAATAAACAAGCAAATGATAAATAATTATAACATCCGTGAACAAACAAACAATTAATAAATAACAAGAAGTAAATATTTACTATGTTTTATAGTGTTAAGGGCACATAAAGCAGAAAAGGGAGAGAGGGAGTCCCAGTGTAAGATGGATAGAATATTAGAGGGTAAATTTTGATCATTATGAAGATGATGCTATGTTTTGAGGAAACCATTTTGATGGTGACACCAAAATGTCCTGATTAAAATGCAAAATCTTTGTTTTCTTTACCCAGAAATATGTGTAACAGATTCCTACTCCAAATCTAACTCCAATCTATTTTTGGTCAACTTTCATCTTCAACCTATTTCATTTTTGTATTCTTTGAATTTCTTGCAATTATATATAGTTACCATATCCAGAGAAACAAATATATACACTTTTTTTTCCAAAAAATATTATAAACTCTGAGACTGGGTTGGCTTTTTAGGGATATTAGTTGTTATTCCCTAAGCCATTATTATAAAGGAAGTTAATTATATGAAATATGATATTTCATATTAGAGTAGTACTTACAAAACAGTACTCAATTGAGAATTTCCCTGGGGCTGTCTGGTTCTAAGAATAATATTTTGGCTTGGATATCCTCCCACCATCTAATGTGTTACTCAATTAAATCAGGACAGCTGTAAGAAAGAGGTGTGCACCAAATGGAAAAGTAAATACCATATCAAGCAAAACAAATGTATTTAGTAATTGAAAGGACTGACTATGATCATTATAAGTTTGAGAAAATTGGAGGAAACCCATGAGTTTTCAAGAATTAATAGATACTAGATGGTAGCTACACTTTACATAGAGAAGTAAAATCACTGTGTGATATACTTGAAACTAATGTAACATTGCACATCATGATCAAATTAAAAAGAAGAATCAACAGATACTTTGTAAGAAGTTCTGAGTTGTGCATTTGAAAACATATGACATTTAGTTTCCCAGAACACCCAGCTCCTTCCTCATAAAAATCCATTAGTCCCTAGAACAATTGCGTTGAAATGAATCTGACCCACTTTCCTAGAGCAGCGTATGGGGTGGTACTCACGCAAGGAGTTGACTTGCTGGAGTCTTTATGGTTCTAAGACCAGGGGAGACCAATATATTCTTCTTCCTGCTGCATCTCTCAACTTTCTGGGAGTTGCAGAAAGTTGGGTGTCTTAGTTGCTTGTCTAGATACTTGCTTGTCTTCCAAGCACTATCTAAAAAGCATGTCTCTGTATGAGAATTCCTTGGGGATTTCGTCAAAAGGGCAGATTCTGGGAGCTCATCTCTTACCTTTAATTGGAATCCTTGCGTTGATGCTTTCTTCTAATAACGACAAATACTGATGCCTATGCTGTGAGATACTAACAGGAGTGATTCAATTGTACCTTTGTCCATTTACACAGTATGTGAATGTTTCTTAGCAAGACAGGAAAACTGTCCCTAAACGGAAGACTTTCACTCAGGAATTCCAAGAGATTGCTGTCTGCGAGCTGAATAAGATCTGCAGATTCTCAGCAAAGACGTCTGTCACTATTCCAATTGCCCTATCTCTAGAAGTCCTTCTCCGGCACCTCGGGGGAGGGCTGTGATGCCCAAAGACCCGTTGTGTGCTGGAAGAGGTTTGGCTTTCGTCAGTTGTTCTCTCCCCAGTCACCTCTGAGGGTGTCAGATGGCTTATCTCCTCCTGGAGTGGTGGCCCCAGTGGCAGGTTGCAGGTCACCCCTGCTTATCACCACTTTACATGGTTTCTACAAGCAAATGGTGAGCCCTACTTGACTCTGGGGCGAGAGTCCTATTGATGATTAACTTCAGACAAACATCTGGTTGTCATTACCAGTGGCAGCAGACCAGAGTGGGGCGCTGTCCGGGCTGGTGTGGTCACCTCACAACCATCAGGACGAGCTATAAAGAAAATTTAACATATCCTGTAATTACAGTCTGCCCAGCGCAGAGGGACTGAGGAATCTGCAGATCTGATTTCAGGCCCAGAGGAAAATGTTTATTGTATCTGTTCCACACATTTATTTACTCAGAGGTCGGGAGGCCCCGATGAAATGCGAGTTCCCCCCCCCGGCCCGGCTGCTCCTGCAGGGGCTGGGCTCCTTCTTGTTTAGGTCAGGAAGCTCCAGCGTGGCTCCAGGCCTATGGTCTCTTAATGCTTTTACAGGCTTTGGGATTTGGGCAGATGGAAATGGATGGGGACATCTTGTCTGGAAAAAACAATCCTCACCCACCACAGTGCAGTGTGCCCTCCTTAAGTCCTCCCCTTCCCCTTCTGGTGGTGCCTCCAGAGGCTTCCTCAACCTCTCCTTCCTTTTGGCTCTCCAGCTGTGGGATTGAGTCTGTGAATTAACACCTACTGCTCTTCACAGGCATTTTCATCACATTTTCTCTTCTCCTCACAACTCCCTGTGAGTCACACATTGTTATACTCATGAGACTAAGCATTGTTGATTTGAGGGAAATAGTGGCATCTTCCCTGACATAATGGTGGAGAGAAACCTCCTCATTGCCACCCAGACTGGAGGGATGGTCTTGAGTTTGCCTTTAGGGTTTTTCTCTGTGGACTTTTTGGCAAAGTGAGCTTAGAACTGAGGGCTGTAGAAATGGATCGACAAATGCCAGGACTATCCTGAGATAGGAGCCATGAAAATTCAGTAACCTTCACACTCCTGCCTTCAGGGCACTAAACTCTAACACTGAGATATGTGTGGAGAAATAGGTGTAAACCCCAAGCTAAGAGATTATATGACACAGAAGGGTGACCATGAGAATCAGGCAAAACTTCATGTGGGTGATCGTCTGAGAGGAACAGTGTGTGAAGGAGGAGGGGTGGGCAGGGCTGGTTTTAAAGCTCTGAAGAGGCGATGGGTTGAGTCTTTGGCTTCTGTTTTACCCTCTCTCAAACTCCACATCCCTCAACTGTCTCCTTTCCCCCATTGAATGCAAAAAAAGATTGCATGAATTTGTTCAAATGGCTCGTGTCAAGGAATATATTTCTGAAGAGGAAATTTCATGCATTAGCAGGTTGATTAGGGAAGTTTGGGAGTAGACAGTGTCCTAACTCATGGACAGGTTAACCGCTACAGAGAGACTGGCCAAGAGGAAGTAAGATCCTGAAGCCCTCCAGTGGGTAAGTGGGCAGGCACTGGAGAGAGGCCACACTTCTGAGAAAACACAGCCCTGATCTAGTTTTCCATGAACTGGGATATGACGCAGGCTACCGGGGGTGGGGAGTCGGGGGTTGGAGGGGGTACTCAGACTCAGTTATCAGCAATGCATCTAAGAAAGGGCTGGGGTGGTATTCCTTTTCTTATATCTAGGGACAAGGACTGGGCAAGGCAAGTTACAGGGGGACAGACTTGATGCAGAGCTGGGTTTCTTCGATAATTCTTGATCAGAGATCAGCCTGGGTTAGGGGGGAAGGCCAAACAGTCAAAGGTGAAGGAGTAGGAGGAGAGCTGAGTGGGCTTGGAGCTAAGCAGGTCTACCACACCTTCACATCAGAGATCACTCCTGACAGGCTTTGCCTTCTCTACCTCTGGCCTTTTCAAAGAGGGTAAAGTTGAGGCATTGGAGGGTTGGCATGTGTACATCTGGACACATCAAATGGAGTAGGTGCACGAGAGAGCAGGTGTTTGGGAAAGAAAAGCATTCTTCCAACTTTGTCTCTTTCATATTAGTTATCATGAAAAGTAAAGAATCCTTGCACATTTGTATACAAGTAAATAGAAAATCTAAACAGAAAACCCACTGTAGGTGCTGAAAATAAGTAATAATGATATTCTCTTATGATGCTTTAAAATTCTTCACATTAAGGAGGCTGATATAAGACCAGATAGAAAGATATTTCTTGTCAATCAGTATCTAGGAGATTCTGATTAAACATGATACCTTTTTCTCCTAAAATCTGCCTAAACTGATGAGAAAAGAACAAAATCTGGAAGCTGGAAAATGAATAGACCAGTGGTAAAAGAAGGCAGCATAGAGAACGTTGACAATTAAATGCCTGTAGGCAAGAAGATCCATTGAAAAAATGAGTGTAGAATCCTGGGGAGAATCCCCAAATGGATGACAGTAGTCTGAGCGAAGAGCCCCAGATCCTCCTCACCAACCTTGGAAACCAGGCTCCTACTTCCTCCTAATTTCTAGACCACTGACTGTTCCTCCTAATTTCTAGACCACTGGCAGAGGAAAGGCAGAGAGAGGCCCTGGATTCAAGCATACCAGGCATAGCAGAGGAATAGGGCATCACATAGAAAACAGGAGGATTAAGTAAGGTTTACATACCAACCATTGATATCCCCATCTTCCTTTTCAGAAGAAGCTTTTGGAATGTGTATGGTCAGGGTTATACCCTCTTAGCAGAAGACTGGTTGCTTTGTCCTTGGGAAAACTTGTTAAAGAGAGAAGATCTAAAGACATAATCTATTAAAAGTTCCCCAAGGAATAACCAGGTCTCCCTCTGTATAATACAGCTCACAACTGAGAAGACTTCTGAACAAAAATGCTTCTAAGTAATATTACTATTTCACTCTTAAATAGGAATGAATAATCAAGGATCACCAGGTATTTGAGAAAAGCCTCTAAGATGAAAATAGAGACTATAATTATAACAACAACAATCACAAATGGGAAGTCAGAGGAAAGAAAGACAATGCAAGCAACCCAAAGCACACTTAAAAATAAATCACTCTCAAAAGCTTTTGCACAGCAAAGGAAATAGTTAACAAAACTAAAAGACAACTGACCCGAATGGGAGAAGATATTTGCAAATGACATATCAGATAAAGGGCCAGTATCCAGAATCTATAATGAGCTTAGCAAACTCAACATCCAAATAACAAATAATCCAATCAAGAAATAGGCAGACAATCTGAGGGTTTTGAAGTGGCGGGGGGGATGGGAGGTTGGGGTACCAGATGGTGGGTATTATAGAGGGCACGGATTGCATGGAGCACTGGGTGTGGTGAAAAAATAATGAATACTGATATGCTGAAAATACATAAATTAATTAAAAAAATAAAAATTCTTAAAAAATAAAAAAAAAAGAAATGGGCAGAGGACATGAACAGACATTTCTGCAAAGAAGACATCCAGATGGCCAACAGACACATGAAAAAGTGCTCCACATCACTTGGCATCGGGGAAATACAAATCAAAACCACAATGAGATACCACCTCACACCAGTCAGAATAGCTAAAATTAACAGGTCAGGAAATGACAGATGCTGGCAAGGATGCGGAGAAAGGGGAACCCTCCTACACTGTTGGTGGGAATGCAAGCTGGTGCAGCCACTCTGGAAAACAGCATGGAAGTTCTTCAAAAAGTTGAAAATAGAGCTACCTTATGACCTAGAAAATGCGCTAGTGGGTATTTACCCTAAAGGTACAAACGTAGTGATCCGAAGGGACACATGCACCTGAATGTTTATAGCAGCAATGTCCACAATAGCCAAACTATGGAAAGAACCTAGATGTCCATCAACAGATGAATGGATAAAGAAGATGTAGTATATATATATACAATGGAATACTATGCAGCCATCAAAGAAATGAAATCTTGCCATTTGCGAAGATGTGGATGGAACTAGAGGGTATTATGCTTAGCGAAATAAGTCAGAGAAAGACAATTGTCATATGATCTCCCTGATATGTGGAAGTGGAGATGCAACATGGGGGGTTTGAGGGGTAGGAAAAGAATAAATGAAACAAGATGGGATTGGGAGGGAGACAAACCCATAAGAAACTCTTAATGTCACAAAACAAACTGAGGGGGGCCAGAGGGAGGGGGGGAGGGACATTGGGGAGGGTATGTGCTATGGTGAGTACTGTGAAGTGTGTAAACCTGGCAATTCACAGACCTGTATCCCTGGGGCTAATAATACACTATATGTTTATAAAAAATAAAAAAATAAAAAAAATCTCTCTAAAATATCATCAGAAATACATAAAATCAGATTATGATGGAAGAATAATATTCTACTTTAATAATATTTTATATATTTATACATTATATATACATTATAATATTTAATATATATTTATATATATCAATATATTATAATATTTAATAATATTCTACCCAGAGTTATCATGGCATCATTTTGCTTCTCAAAAGCAAACAGGAAACCAGAGCATAATGAAGAAGCACAGACACAGAATTCTACACCCAGCCAAACTATCAGCCCAGTATGAATGCACTATAAGGACATGGAAAGTCTCAAAAAATTATCTCCACATTTTATTTACCTGTCATCCATTGATGGACATTTAGATGGATTCCATATACTGATTATCGTGAATAATACTGCAATACATTATAGGAGTGCAAATAACTCTTCCTAATCCTAGTTTCAATTCTTTTGGATAAATACCCAGAAGTGGAATGGCTGAATCATAAGGTATTTCTATTTTTAATTTTTTGAAGAATCTCCATACTTTTTTTCAAGGTGACTGCATCATTTTACATTCCTACCTACAGTGTGTAAGGACTGCAATTTATCCACATCCACACCAACACTTACTTGTTTTCATTTTTGATAATGGCCATTCTGACAGGTGTGAGCTGGCATCTCCTTGAATAGATGTTTCTCTGAAGAAAACATATAGATGGTCAACACATACACGAAAAAATGGTCAACATCACTAATCATCAGGGAAATGCAGATCAAAACTACAATAAGATATCACCCCTCTTAGGATGGTCATTATCGCAAAATAAAACAGACAATAACAAATTTGGTGAGGATGTGGAGAAGCTGGAATCCTTGTATGCTGTCGGTAAGAATGTATGTTTTAAAATAATAACCATCTTCTATGCACTGAATGTTTGTGTCTCCCCTCAATTCATATGTTGAAGCCTAAACCCCAATGTGATAACATACTTTGAATATAAAGTATGGATTGGAAGTGGAGTCTTTGGGATATAATTGGATTATGAAGGTAGAATTCTCCTGAAAGGGATTAAAGGCCTTGTAAAAGGGGAAGGATACATGGTATCTGTGTTCTCTGTCATCTGAGGATACAATGAGATATAGCTATCTGCAATCCAGGAAGTGGACTCTCATCAGATACTAGATGTCTCAGCACCTTGATCTTGGACTTCTCAGCCTCCAGATCTGTCAGAAATGAATTTTGATTGTTTAAACTCTGCTGAATCTATAGTACTTTGTTATAGCAGCCCAATAGACTAAAACATCATCCTAACAGGTGTGAAGTGATATCACATGGTGGTTTTGGTTTGTATTTTCCTATGGAATATACATACCATGGAGTATTATACGCCTTTAAAAAGGGAAATTCTGCCATATGCAATGATATGGATGAAATTCAGAACTTTTTAAAGTGAAAACAGAATGGCAAATACTGCATGATTCTACTTATATAATGTATTTAAAGAGTCAAACACATGGAGGCAGAGAGTAGAAATGCAGTTGCCATGGGCTAGGGGTAGGGGAATGGGGAGTTGCTGTTCCATGGGTATAGGGTTTTAGGTCTTTTTTTTTTTTTTTTTTTTGACAGAGAGAGACACAGAGAGAGAGGGAACACGAGTAGGTGGAGAGGAAGAGGCAGGTCCCTCACCAGGCAAGGAGCCTGATACAGGCCTTGATCCCAGGACTCTGAACTGTAGGCAGACACTTAATGACTGAACCACCTAGGCACCCTGAGTGTAGGGTTTTAGTTGTGCAAGATAAGTTTACAGATCTGCAATACAACATTGTTCCCATAGTTATCAATAGTGTATTGCACAGTTACAAATTTAAGAGAGTAGATTTCATGTTAACTGTTCTCACCCACAATTAAAAAGAAAAAAGAAAAAAGGAAAAAAAATGATCTTCAAGCTCCTTTTCACAAGAAGTTATTAGAAATGAGAAACCCAAGAAAGCAAACAAGGAATTCAAGAAATGTGGGAGAGGGGGCATTCTAGCATAATGGTGAAGGAAGATTCAACATTAAAGCAATTTTACAGAGAGAAAGAAAGCAATCAGTCCAGATTGAACAGAAGGTTAGAAGACTCCAGAAGGGTGATCTTTGGCAAAAAATGTGAAATTAATAGATGACCTAATATGTTTGTCTGAACAAACTGACAATTTTAAGGAGAATTAGTGACAAATACACAACATTCTAAGGGAAAAAATGAGGTAATTATTAATTCCAGGGAAACATAATTATTCAGAAATGAAATATAATTATGGTGTACTAAATGGCTCACCTGTAAATAATATTAATATATTCATAATAATATAAAAGCTAAATATTGGTATAATGAGAAAATGTGGTATAACTACAGAATTAGTTTCTTATTTAAATTTCTCTACATCTTCACCAAAACTTTTTATTTTTAAGAATGGCCATCCTTACAGGCGCTCCAGATTCAGTAGTCTAAAACAATATCCATTTATTAGCTTACCATTCCATAGGTCAAATATTCAGGCACAGAGTAACTGGTTTCTCACCTCATTGTCTCACAAGACCTAAGTTGGGGTGTCAGCTGGCCTGTGTTCCTTTTTGGAGGATCTCGGGAAGAAACCAATTAAAAGTTTATTCAGGGGGTGCCTGGGTGGCTCAGTGGATAAAGCCACTGCCTTCGGCTCAGGTCATGATCTCAGGGTCCTGGGATCGAGCCCCGCATCGGGCTCTTTGCTCAGCAGGGAGCCTGCTTCTCTCTCTCTCTGCCTGACTCTCTGCCTACTTGTGATCTCTCTCTCTGTCAAATAAATAATTAAAGTCTTAAAAAAATAAGTTTATTCAGATGGCTTGGTAGAATTAATTTTCTAGTGGCTGTAGGGCTGAAGTCCTTGTTTTTCTGCTAGACCTTGGCTCAGGACTGTTCTCAGCTCTCAGACCTCCCACCTTCCCACCACCACTTCACAACATGGGTGTTTGCTTTCTTCCAGGATAGCTGGAGTGTATCTGTCTCCCTCTTCTGCTCTTGGCTGGAGAAAACTCTATACTTCTAAAAGGTTCATGTGATTAAGTCAGACCCCTTTAGATAATCTATCTTAATTTATGCCATATAACATAATATAATTATAGGAGTAAAATATATAATTTCTCACAGTCCTGGGAATTATGTCAGGTATGTATAGCGTGGGTAAAAAAATCTTGGGGGATGTTTTAGAATCTTGTATACCACAATTATATTGGGAGAGGAAGAGTGAGTTGGCAAGTGAAGGCGGTGGTGATAATGGTTAAGAGAGATGAAATACCTTCTTCTATTGTAGAATGAAAGTAGATAAAGGCCTACAGTGGAGAATAAAACAATATCCACATGAGTATGTTTGTGAAAACATATAAGTAATTATCTATAGGAACATTTAAAAATTTGGGGTGCCTGGGTGGCTGAGTTGATTAAGTAGCCAACTCTTTTTTTTATTTCTTAAGATTTTATTTATTATTTGAGAGAGAGAGAGAAAGTGGAAGTGAGGAGGAGCAGAGGGGAAATGAGAGGGACAAGCAGACTCTGTGTTGAGCATGGAACCCTAGGCAGGGTTTGATCCCAGGACCCTGAGATCATGACCTGAAGCTTCAAATCTTGACCTTGGCTCAGGTCATGAACTCAAGGTACTGAGTTTGAGTCCTGCCCCTGGCTCTTCACTCAGTGGGGAGTCTGCTTGAGATCCTTTCCCTCTCTTTCTGCCCCTTCCCCTCGCTCATGTACATCAACATTCTCTCTCTCTCTGAAAATAAATAAATCTTTAAAAAGTAAAAAGTAAAACGTGGTTGCCTAAGGAGAGTAGACTTCAGGGATAGGGTGGTGCAGAACAGAAGGCTACAATTTTTCATGGTGTGCCTCAAGGATTGCTGTATCTCAATTAATCCAAGACTCTTTGATTGTATAATACATCCTGATTTCTGAGTTGTTAACATGTGAAAAGTGCAATTTGCCTTACATTACTATATATAAGTTTACATATCTAAACATACACATACACACACAGAGATGAAAAGAAAAATTAAAAGCAAACCAAAACCAAAGCTAAGGAATAATTTCTGTTTGGGGTGAATTAGTATGTTCTGGCCTGGGGCAGAATGTAGGGCACATGAGAAAACAGTCCAAGACACTCTGTGGCCATCAAGTAAGTCTTCCAGAACATAAATAAGCAATAGGAAAGTTAAAGAGTGATAGTGACCAGATGTATAAATACATAACCATTTCCCATGATTAAAAATCTTTGTTTTGCCTTATCTAGTAAGTCCATACTTAAGAAAAACTGTGAATTTTATTTTAGTTTTTACAAAGATTTTATTTTAAGTAATGTTTACACCCAGTGTGGGACTCTAACTCATAACCCTGAGATCAAGAGTCTCATGCTCTACCAACCACACCAATGAGGTGCCCTGAGAAAGTGTGAATTTTAATACACACTTTTAGAATACATTGAGCATTAGGTTTGCATCTCTCTCTCATCATCATCTTTTTTTTTTTTTTTTTTTTTTTTTTTTTTGCATTTATAAGCTCTGCGTCAGTCTCTGTATTAGGTGTTAGAATAAGATGGTGGCAGAATCTTTGCCAACAAGGAACTAATAGTCTAGCAGGCTATGAAAAAGTGGAGAAAGTCTATAATGAGGCTAAATCTGCCAGAGTAGGGGGAAGCAAGTGTGCTATGGTTGGAACAAAGAGTAAGTGAAGGACAACTGTAGAAAATTGAGTTGACAAAGTAATATTTTTCAATCATATTTTATTAATGATTGATGTATTCATATTTTCTTTGATTAGCCCTGCTTTAACTACCTAATTCAATCATGAAAATGTTTGCCGCTAAGATATCCAAGTTTCTCTGATCCAATGGCATATTTATATCATCAGTGTTTAGAAGTTTAAGGCTGGATTTCTAGTTGTCATCTCAATCATTTCTTACTCCCTTGTAATAATAGATTTAATATTATTAGTATTCTCTAAAGTTTTCTGGGAGGCATTTATTTTTATTGTGTAATGGTGAATGATGATAAAAATTTAAAAAAAGAATAAAAGGCTTTCATATTTTCCATGCAATTATCATTTCTGGTGTTCTTCATTTCTTTGTGCATCTGGTTTTGTTTTCCTTCTGTGTGAAAATGCCAAAGGAAAACTGTGGTGTGAGGAATTCTTTCAGCTTTTGTGTGCCTAAACAAGTTTTTATTTCACCTTTAGTCTTAAAAAATAGTTTTGCTGGATACAGAATTCTAGGTTGACAATATTTTTCTTTCAGTAATTTAAATATGTAGCTCACTCTCATCTGGTATGAATGGTTTCTAATGAGAAATCTGATGTCTCTTTTTTTTGTGTGTGTATTTTTTTTTCCCCTTCTGGCTGTGTTTAAAATGGTTTCATCACCAATGTGCTTTGGAGTAGGTTTTTTTTTTTTTTTTTTTTTTTTTTAGTTTTTAGTTTTTTTTTTTAATTGTTCTCGTGCCTAGGGCTCATTGAGCTTTTTGGATTTGTTAGTTTGTAGTTTTCATCAGATTTGGAGATTTTGGTTATTGGTTTTTCAAATATTTATTTGGTCTCACCTTATTCCTCTCTTTGTGACTCAAATTACACATCTATGTGGCTCCTGGAAGGAGCTCACTGGTCCTCAGTTCATTTCTCTTTAGTTATTATTCCCTGTGATTCAGTCTATTGCTAGGTGTTCAAATTCATTAACTTTTTCTTCTGGAAAGACTTCTGAAATGCTTAATTTCACTAGTGTATTTTTAAAGTCTCAGGCATTATAGTTCTCATCTCTAGAAGTTTGAATTGTATTTTCTTCACATTGCCCACATTTCTTTTTTTTTTTAAGATTTTATTTATTTATTTGACACAGAGAGATGACAAGTAGGCATAGAGGCAGGCAGAGAGAGAGAGAGAGAGGAGGAAGCAGGCTCCCTGCTGAGCAGAGAGCCCGATGCGGGACTCGATCCCAGGACCCTGAGATCATGACCTGAGCCAAAGGCAGCGGCTTAACCCACTGAGCCACCCAGGCGCCCCATCCCACATTTCTATTTAACATGCTCAATGTTTTATTTAGTTGCAGATTTTTTAACCTCAGCAAAATAAGGATGCCTTGGCCTCTGCAGATTCTGAGCCACAAATCCTTGACCCAGGGAGACAGAATGGGGGACATAGTGTGCACATGATTTTCCCTTCCTCATGCTGCAGCCTGGAAACTCTTTCCAGGAAGTAAGCTGAGTAGCTGCTGAGCTCACTTTCTTGTTTCAGAGATCATTTTCCTTTATTGTATGATGATCAGTGTTTCAAAAATTATTGTTTCATGTCTTTTGTTTTCTTTATTATTGTTTTATGTGGAAGGGCAAATCCAGTTCTTGTTACTCCATCTTAACTGGAAGCAAAAGTCAACTTGTTGTATTTAAATTACTGCTGGATTTTGGTAAAAGAAAACTGCTACCATTTCTTACAAAACCAAATATCACTTTTGGGTGGTTCAGTCCTCCCTTAAATGTTTGAATTGATTAGCTATGCAGGCTAATCAATTATAGCTGATATAAATTGAAAAAAGAATTAGAATTCATTTGAGGAAACTTCAACTTACATTCCATTTTTGCAGGCTTGTTCTTCCCCCGTTCCCTGTGCTGATTGGTGGGAACTACAATATTTCTCAGTGTGTACATAGTATTGGTGAGTTGATTATTTTGAATAGATCCAAGTCAGCTAAAAAATATTAAATAAATTGATCTTAAACATTGTGCTCCTCCCCACCAAGGTAGATGCTGGTATTTCTCTTTTGTTTCTACAGCACTTAGTACCTATCTCCAGGACTGTATTATTACATTTATACTATCTCACACTGATTAGAGTTGGTCCTGGGTCTCAGTCTTAAAATTGTTTGTTTGCGTTCTTATCTTTCAGTAGACTTAAGCCTTAGCTAGCTGGGGACCCTGACTTTTCATCTTCGTGTCCCATAGGGCCTGATACAGTACCTACACTTAATAGGTGCTAATAGGTACCTACACCTAATCATTTTCTGAGACAAAACATGTCTTATCAATAATTGTAGGGGAGAACTCTTTTTTCCTTATTTAGTAAATTAAATGCAAATCAAAATTTAAAAAAAAAGTGACTTTGGGTGAAGAGCAGAGATAAATGGAAGCCACTTCCCTCTTGTTTGGTGCTAAGGGGGGAATGGAAGCAGATCTTGTGCTACTTCCTCTCGCCAATCCTTAGAATCCCCACCCCACCCTGACCATTCCTTTTTTCCCTCTGCATCTTGTCTTTGGTTTTGGGGAGAAGATAAGGAGAAGATGAGAGAGAGAAGATCTGAGATATCTGGAGGAGTTTCTACCAGGTCAAAGTGGAGGAGATTTACCACTTCCAAAGGAAGGGTGGCCAGAGTATCCTCCTCATTCCTGGGGTTGAGTACTGTGTGTGTAACTTGAAACAGAAGGGTTCTTGAGTTGATCCAGTAAGCACTGCCTGGGCCTGGCGATCTGATTTGCAGGGCTCAGAGGAGATTGAAAGTATGGGATCCTTGTTAAATATCTGTGAAGAATTTTAGGCTGTGACAGCAGAGCATGAGACCAAGGGTAGGACCCTTCTGAGTTGAGGCCCCATGTACCAGCACATGTTCACACTGATGAAACCAGGCCTGGGGTTCCTTGATGGAGGTTTCAAGGACTGGGTTTATGTGATGTTTCTTTTCCTTATTTGTTTATCTGGAAGTTTCTATGAAATCCTTTGGACTTTCAAAAAGGGATAAATACAAATATCAAGATACCCATCACTGGCTTAAGAAATGTGTGGTGATAAATACATTTAAAATGCTTTGTGTACCTCTTGCTCCCGGAAGTAACCCATGTTCTGATGAACCACAAGAGTTTATCATTTCTGTAGATGTCAATATTTCTTTTTCTTTTTTCTTTTTTACTTTACTCTTTAAAGTGATGCAGGGGGAATATTTCCTGAAGCAAATCCCTGAGCAAGGGATTAAATCCTGTGAGACCCAGGGTTAACCAACTCCAAATCTGTGTGATAAGGGAGTCCTGGTTTCGTTTTTTTCATTTTTATTCATTGTTTATATTTTCTTTAGCCCACATCTACCTCCTTTCTTGCCCTTTGTAGAATCTGTAAACAACCCTTCCTTTCTGCTAAGCGTGTCTTCACCCATTTTACTTACTACTTGCTTCTTTTACTTACTGCTTGCTTCTTTTGTAAAGCTAAGCATGAGTCCAGGCTCCAGGCCAATTTCTTTTCTCCCTCATGGCTATCCTGGTCATGGTGCTGGGGGTTCAATGGGTCGGTCAAGTGGTTACTTTGTAATATTTTAAGTTCAGCTGCATCTGGGGACTTGGAAAAGCAGGGTTCCAAGGAGACAGAATGTGTTGAAATTTTACATATATATATATATATATATATATAATAGAGTGAATTGGATTCAGAGATGAATATTTAGCCAAGCCCACATTTGAGAATTTTAAAGTAGGACTGTGAGGGGAGAGAAAGTCATGCTCAGCCATGCAGCTTTGTGCAGGGATTAAGGCAGCAGGAAATGTGGTGAATATTTTGCCAAAAATGAGGGTGTGGCCTTTAGAGTGGGGACTTGGAATCTGGCGTTGTCCCACACAGTTATAATAATTAACAAATTAATAGTTTGCACATCCTCTATGCCTTCAAAAGCTTAAAACCCCTCCAAGCCTTACATACCCTCCAGATGAATATTGGAAACCGTGTGGAATTTAGCAATAGTAAGAAAGAAGAGTGAAAATGGCTGGTTTTTCTGTCTTTAGGGATTTATCTACATGGCAGCAGCCACAATTGGGTTAGAGCAAGGAGTCTGGGGATGGATTCTGGCAGTCCTTTGATCTGAACGGACTGAAATAAAAGAAACCAATGCACCCCCTAATCGCCTGACCAGATACCTTACACAGCACCATTCCAAGCTCATGTGAATAATATGGTCGCAAAATGCCAATAATAACCACTAGGATTTCCAGCATAGGGAGTGATTGGAAATTTGACTCATGGGCTGCCCCCCAAATCACTCTGGCCTAATTACTGTTAAAAACAGATGAAGATAAAAGTTAACATGGCCCCAGTGAGTCATCTTGTCAGGACTCACATTACAGAAACAGCCATTCTGGGAGGAGAGTTCTGAGGACAAAGTCTTTGAGAGTGGCCACAAACGATTGCAGAGAACCAGGCTGCTAGAAAAGCCTGTGTCTGGATCCCAGGAACTTAGCACAAGATAACTCTCCTGTGGTAACAGCGGCTTTTCAATAGTCTTTTCCATTAATAAACACATGCAACCGCCATATGGAAATATGATCTTCAGCCTCACTTCCTCCTAAAATAGAGCATTCCTAATTGCAGTTATTTAACTTCCTTCAGGAATACTCTCTCACTCTTCTTCAGAAAGACTGTTCATAATGACTTGGGTTCATCTGGCATGGGGAAGAGACGAGTGGGACAGGCAGCAGGAAGCCTTCTCTGAAACTGGTCTCTTAGTCTTTCCTGGGTAAGTAGTATTGGCCTCTTTAAAGATAAAGAAAATTGGGAGCCAGAGGATACTACAAATCAAATGTTCCTTTGTTCCTTTGTGCCTAGAGTTCCGTGATCAACCATGATATTCAATATGGCGGTGTCATGTCATTTGGTGGGGACAGCAGTCGGAAACATAGAAAGTTTGGGTTTGAATCTTGACTTTGCCACTGTTCACTGTGACTCCAGACAAGTTATTTAACCTCTCTGGGCTTAGCTCTCCCATTGATCACCTGGGAGTGATGACACAGACCCTAAAGCAATGGTGTCAATTACTTTACATGGGGAGCAAGGTCTTAGTAAGTAATTCTATTCTATAGGAAAGGCCTGCAGGATGTGGTCTGGGTACAGATGGTCTGAAGTTTGATTCTGGATGCCTCAAGGACAGCGAGTGTTCTGCTGAGTAGTATGAGTTGTGTTTGCTTGTTTATGTTCTCCTCACTGATGTTCCCTAGGAAAGGGACAATTTGTCAGAGCCCAGTTCTGATGATCTTTATCCTGAAATCTTCACTATTTTCAAATGGGGAGTTTTTACTTCTTTAAAAGATTGATTTGATCTCCCTCAATTTTCCTCCTTCCCCTGTAATTGCATACATACAGTCTCAGAATCAAAGGGATTCTGAAGCAAAAATATCTTACATTCTACACCAATATTGTCATAACTGCTAAAGAAAATAAAGACATAAGGAAGACAATATGGAATTTAGAAATTATGTAAAAGTAGAATTAATCATGATTTATTTGTAATCATCACTGGGAATTATGTTAATCAGACTGGGAGTTAACCTAAATGTCCAAACATAAGGGATCACTTAAAGAATGGAGTCTTATGCACCACTGAAATATGGATGTGGAAAAATACGTCCTATCATGGGGGAGTGTTAACAATAGACAGTGAAGTAAAAAAAAAAAAAAAATCAATTTAACTGCAACATCAAAATATGAACATGATTTATACACATATGATGAGTTTTGCATGCTCTGTTTATTTTTGTTTAAAAAACACATAACATAAAATTTATCACCTTAACTATTTCTAGGTGTACAGCTCAGTAGCGTTGAGTATATTCACATTGTCAGGCAATGACACTTTCATCTTTTCATCTTTTAAAACTGTATCCATTAAACAACAACGGCTCCACATCCCTTGCCTACAGCCTCTGGCAACCACCATGCTACTTTCTGTCTCTATACATTTGTTTGTTTTGGGCCTCCATATAGGTGGAATCATACAGTGTATATTCTTTCGTCACTGGCTTATTTCACTTAGTAGAGCATCCTCCAACTTTAGTTGTGATGTAGCGGGAGACATGATTTCCTTCTCTTTAAAGGCTGATCAATGTTGCATTGCATGTATATGCCACACTTTGGTATCCCTCTATGCATTGACTGGCACTTGGGTTCCTTTCACATCTTTGTCTTTGGGAGTGATGAGGCTATGAACTCAGGTATGCAAATATCTCTTTGAGATTCTGCTTTGTTCTGGTCTATGAAATCCAGAACCTGTTTGTGACCAGGATGTTTTTATGCCTCATATGTGGATAGTCCCCTATAAAAAGAGCTTGCAGCTCCAGGTCAGCTCCAGGTTGGCAGATGGCATGAGCAAGGGACCTTGGATGTCAGGACATCTGTCCCACTTGGGTTCTTCTAGACTTTGGCTTGATATTTGTCCAGGAGTTTCATGGCCCAAGACACTGGCCTCCTTCCTGGCAGTGGCAAGTTCTCTGTTCTTTCTGTCCCCAGAAGGAAGAGGAACGGAGGTCGAGGGGATGGGGATGGCTTTAGGCTGTCAGGTGAGCAAGCTGGTGCAGTCCCTCGGCAGAGGAAGCAGACTGTAAGGGAAAGGCAGGTTAAAATAGTGATAGTTTATGGTTACTAATGAATTCCGTTTTATAGCCCAACTCCCTTAAATTGTCTTCCTGTGATTAATTCTTGTTCTCCTGGTCCCCTTTAGGCAGACGGTTGTTGATAGGGAGTGCTCAGTGTTGAATGAGTAAAACATCCTAATGCATGTTCTCTTCAGCCAGAGATAACCTTGTTCTAAACGTGATGAATGCAACTTCTACGAGGGAGCATATCACCAAGAAGGGGGCTTGCGGCTTATGCATCAGACACTTGGGTATAAGCTCATTGTCCAGAAGCATTTCAATCTCAATCTCTCTCTCTCTCCTGACTATTTTGAATGACTTGGTCTGTCTGTCACTGTCCCTAAAATGAATGGATATAAATCACCCAACTGGATGCTTTGTTCTCTGTTTAATTATCCCCCACACTCCCCACAAGGACTCCACACCTTTTTCTTCTTCAGTGAACAATGAAACAAAGGAACAGCATTTCTGGGAAAGTCATAGAGCTTAAAAATCATTAAACTACACGCCATTGGAAAGGATTCCCTTTGGGGACCGGAGAACTTCAGTTGTTTTTTTGTCCTTTTTTTGTGTGTCTGTGTGTATGTGTGGATAGGTTTGCACAGACTTGGAGAGAAAGGAGACATGCTTTTCTGGTTGGGCTTCTACACTTTGTGTCAACCCACGTTGCCTTGATCTCAGACTTCTTAATTTTGGCCCAGGCCACCAAAATATACGGGATAAAACCACCAAGTCACCCATGATTGTTATTTATAGGGATGTGTCCTGTACCATGAGAGCTCTAGCTAAAGAGGGAAGGCAGGTGGCCGGGGAAGTGAGCTGGCATGTTTGGGGGGTTACTCCACAGAGATGCCCGCATGACCCACGTGCCCACTTAATAAGGGAAAGAAAAAGAAAAGCCAAGCCAAGTTATTTTTTGTGTGAACAAATTATTTACATGTCTAGTTTCCTCCAGCACTTACAAAGGATCTCCTCCACTCTGTCAGAAGACTTCAGTTTAAAAGAGGAAAAAAAAAAAAACCCTCTCTCCCAGAACTGATAACCAAATAAAAACTTGTTATATTTTCTGTCTAATAAGCACAAGAAATTCCATAACTCCCTTGATTAAGCATATTATCCTTCTTCAGAAAGTCAGCTTGATTTATGCAAAAAGTGATTTGGACATACTTTCTCCGGCCATGGAGATTTCATAATTCCTAGTGTATGTCTGGAAAATCTCCTCTCGTCGAGTCCAAACCAAATTAATGTCTTCCAGAGTGACCTGAGGAATTAATGAGGTTTCTGCTGTCAGTTCTACCCATCCAAAGGTCAAGTAAATCATGGGCTGGCTCTGGGGCCGCTGTATTTTTGCTGCCTTTCTGACTCCACGTTCCACGATAACAACGTTGCAGATGGCTTTGAAATACAGCATCACCGACACTCTCCGTCCATCTGCTGGGACATATTTTAGGCTCTGCTTCTCTTTCTGCTGTAAACTCGGCCTTTAATGGAGTCCGTAATTGCTGATAAATGGGGTATCAATGAAGTCAGTGTGCTGGAGGTTCCCCCATTCTTTTCTGCTGATGTGTGCTATTTAAGTCTCCTCCGACGTGACTTAAGATGATTGTGTGCCCAGCTCTTTAATTCTGCAACTGGTGCTCTTGGCTGAAGATTTAAAGTCTTCCCCCAACCTCCATTCTTTTTGGACAAGTTAAAGCTGGATGGTAAGAGGCTTTCCCGAGGAATCGTATTCTTCTTACTGGGAGAAACTTTACAACCTGCTGTAAGATCATGCACAAAGCGCTAGTGAGAAGTTTGAGGATTTTTTTCTCCCTTTTTCCCACTACCACCCAAGTGCGAGGACCAGCTTCTTTTGGACCTCAACAGTGAGATAACCGGCAGGTTTCTCAAAAGCTTTGAAAGTGACTTAGCCCATATCCCTGTACTGGCTCGGCTGGGGTCTCAGTGTTCACCACTGAACTGCATCACCATTTTCCTCTTTGGTTCTTTTCTGATTATGAATGAGGATTAAAAGTGAAAGCCATGATTGTCTTCCCTCCTACTCTCCTTATTTGATTTTTGCATTTCTCATGAATTTCTGGTTGAATTGCAGCTGCTAATGAGGAAACAAGCCAGACGAGGCTGGCAAGGTCTTAGACGGCGCCTTAGCGACATGTCCAGAGGAACAGGAAGCCCACTGCTCCCCACGTATCCTTTCAAAACAGAAAAACCTAAAGTTACCGGCTGACCACCACGTTTCGGCTACCAAACAGCCATGTGGATAAAAACACATAACAGCGAGGAATGAGACATTAAAGCTGCAAGTGGAGTCCGAGTCTGCCTGACCTTTCAAGCTTCAGTTTCCTGAGCTATAAAATGGGGATGCTCATACCTGTGGTCCTTACCACAAACATTTAGGGGCGCGGCTGCTGCTGCTGCTGGCTAACATTTCTGAACATTTATTATGGGCTAACTATGGAGCTGGGCACCTTCCCTGTAGGATCTCACTGAATCCTCCCAGCAATTGTATGATGTCCCTGGTATTTTCAATGCCATCATTTTACAAACAAGGAGATGGTGACATTGATCAAAAAAGGAGGTCTAGAAGAAATGTTTTATAGCTCTTACTGTTTTCAAAACACGTTTTCATACGTCCATTCATCTCTCCTCCTCAAGAACTCTGTCAGGTATTTATTATTGTGTTTCTTTCCTTGGAGTTTAGAGAGAGGACAAGAGGCTTTCTCAAGGTCACACAAGTCGGGAAGGGCAGCGTTGTGGCTTGAACAAGACACACAGCCATTGTAAACATGCCTCAAAGGAAGAAAAAAAAAAGCCCCATTGATAATACAGTTAGATACCCCTTTGTTGTTGCTAGGATATAATCCATTAACACATGAGTGTCAAACAGCCTTATCACCCTCGTATTTTAAATTAGACCATAAAACAAACAATGTGCCCAACTATGGCAGGCAAGCAAAGGATGACCAAGGAAGGACGCAGGGGGCTGGTGAGAAGATGTGGAAGAAGCTGGTGACCTAAATGAGGAACTTTAGGGAATTTGGTGAAATTTAGGTCAGAGGTTGAAAGGAAATTGATGAATAATTTTGATAAAACTTTGAAAATGTCAGTCAGGCTAAGCCACTCTGGTGCTTCTTATCCATTTCTGATTTTATTCAGCTGGGAAATACCTCAGTTTTTCTTCAGCTGTTTGTTTCTCATTTGTTGGAAACTGGTGGGCGGGATTGGGTGCAATTTCCACTTACAGTCCCACAAAGCAGAGGAAAGATTAGAACTCACTTTAGGGGACTGAACTGGGAGAGAGATTTGCTTTTTCTCCCCTTATGTCTTTAGCGTTTAATACCTCAACTGAGACTCAACCCTAATGTGCTTCCCCATTGCAAAGGGCCGGCTGGAAACTGGGTGTGGGCCTGTGGCTGTGGCGGGGAGAAGGCAGATTTTATTTCTCTAAGACAGTGGAATTGGCTGGGTGAGGGCATGCCATTAGAGTAGAAGCCTTAGAAATGCCCATGGGGGCACTGCCCTTAGCAGACACTGGAGTAAATGCTCAAGCAGACTTCTTTGTGGGGAAGTCCTGAGTGTGAAAAACGCTTTTCACTGCTCCCGACTAGTGCCAACCCTTAACAAGTCAGTGGATCCTCGGGTCCCTTTTTTTCACCTGGAAAGTGGTGATGGGGACAATAGTAAGTCACAGAGGTCTGGTGAATATTTGATGGGATGATGATGTGAAAAGGTTTGCACACTTTAAAGCACTGGCGGCTGCCTGTGGTGGTTGGTGTTGGGGCTCACCTCCCCAGTCTTTTGATATGTGAACTCAGTGCAAATTTAAATCAAGGGCCCCCCTGAAAACACAAGTGGGTCAGCAGAAGTGTGGAAGACACGGGGGTTGATGGTGGTGGCCGTAGGGAGCAGCTGGGTTCTGGCCCGGCCTGAAAAAAGCAAAATAGAGTTTAACGTTATCTAAGTTCAGAAGTAAAATGAAATGAAGCACTCAGAATTTTCTAGTGTGCTAGCCACAGGCTGCAGGGACCTGTCGTCCTCATGACTTGCTTCTAGAGAGTTCCCTTGCAGAGGGTGCTCTGCCCCCTTCCCCCCTCCCCCCCACTTTGTGTAGGGTATGCGTTCTCATACTGTCTGGGCAGGGGGAGGTGACTGCTCTGGGCAAGCAGGTGACCTCGTCCCACCTCCTCCAATAATGTCCCCAGCTCTGAGCCGCGAGGTCCTGACAAAGCCACCGTAGCTCCGAGGAATGGGGTCTCCTAGCCGTCTTCTCGCATCAATCAGCATTTCGTTTATGAGACTGGTGGGCGAGAAGATATATTGGCACAGGGTCAAGAGGGAGACGCCGCACGTTTTGAGAGTGAACTCTAAGAGGTGACATCTGCAGCCCACGCCCTGCCATCTCCCCTAGGGGGCTGTGAAGTGTCACCATCATTCCTACCCGATGGAGGCAGCAATGACAATGGCACAGTGATATTGCAATAGGCTTGTGCGGTTGTGATTTTTTTAAAGAGCAAAATCCGCCTGATTTTGAGCATGCGAGGGTCACTGGCTCTAGCACAGGGCCTGGTTCAGGCTCCAGTGGTGCCCAATTAGTGCATATTGAGTGAGTGGGGGAAATAAACCAGAGAAGAAATTTGTTTGGAAGGGAAATAGAATGGGGGGAAGGGCCCTTAGCAGGGGGAAGGGAAACTTTATCACCGTGCTTCTGGCTGGGAAGAGTGGTGGCCTTGTGACACGGAGAATGTGGGGGCAGGCATGGGAAGGCGGGGGAATGGAGCTCATGTGGGCTCGACACTGGGCTTTGGAGTAGTGGCCAGCAAGCAAAGATAGGCTGCCCGCGGCCTGGGATGCTGGGCTAAGTAGTGTGGGCTCTGTCCTGAAGGCAGGGAGAAGACAGCAAATGGGCTTGTTTTGTTTTGTTTTCAGCCAGAATGTGATATGAATGGGAGCGAGAGAGACAGAGAGAGAGACAGGGAAAGACAGAGCGAGAGAGACAGAGAGAGAGAGACAGGGAGAAAGCGAGTGAGAGCTGCCGGTTCTGCAGGCTCCGTCAGGGGTTTGGCGAGGACAGTCATTTAAGGGTTGTTTGGAGAAACCTGGAGGGGGCTGGGGCCGTGGATCATCCCCCTGCCGATGAGCTGAGAGAGGCTGGATTCCTAGGGCAAATGGTCTGAAGTCTCGGCCCTTGGTATGTTCTTGGGCTCACTGCATTCCCGAGGAGACAAATGAAAGGGGAGTCACGCTGTGGGTTACAGTGTCTGGGTGGCTGTCCTGAGGGTCCCTCTTCAGCTGGGGCTGCCCGGAGCCAGGGCCGTGCAGGAAAGGGGCGGCTGCATCCGTTGGCGTGGTTGGCAGGGGTGTGACCAGCCCCCACGGGGCTGAGGCTGAGGTGGCACCCCCCCACAGGCTCGGATGCCCAGTACATGAGAGCAAAGCATCTGTGCCATCTCTGCCTCCTATCAAAACCACCAGCAACTGTAGAGTCACAAATACGTAAGCGGTTTCCAAGTTTTGTGGGGGACGTTAGGCAAGAAGAGCAGTCTCTTGTGACATTCTCATACATGTGTGTGGTTTCCTCATGGCCGGGGAATCTAGTTTTCCAACCATCTGGCTGGTTAGGGATTAGGAAGGTAGACTTTAAACGTTACGATGCAGCTCGTGAATTAAGTGGCGACCAGTAGGCCCTAATGTAGGTTTAGGCTGTTACAAACACAGGGACTCCCTGATGGGTGTTCGAGGTACCCCTCCGCCCACTTCTGTCTTCGCTGGAACCTCTTCCTCCCCCTCTCTCCCCCGGTCCCTGAGAATGACCTAATCTTCCTTGTTGGTTGTCAGTCCTACGTGGGTCCCTATGTGACTGGGCGAATAGAAGACAGTCTTGTAATAATGCTTAATAATACCAGGTCCCTTCCAGGAAAGTTTCAAAATGAGAGAATTGGATGAGAAGAGCCATTGCCACATATTTATGGCCTTGAACGTGCTTGTCAAGATGCCATGTCCTCTTACGCACTTCCCCCTCCCCCTACATTTGTCACTGTAGTTTGATTCCACTTACTGAGAGAGTCATTTTGAGGAACCGACTGCCTCAGTCTCACACATGCAGGCCAGGGCTGGCTAACCCCAGCAGGATGGGGTCCACCAGGGGAGGCCAGGGCAAGGGCTGACCTTGGCCCACAGGGCCGGGAAGGAGATGATTGGAAGGAATTAAGCCCAATAGGTAGAACTAGTGGTGATCTGGCAGAGACGAGGCAGGGTAGGCCTAGGACAAGGCAGACGAGTCTGACCAGGCCAGGGGAGTATGGCTGGGAATGAAGGAGGGAGGGCACCCAGAGCCATGGTTGTTGAGACCCCTCCCCCCCCCCCCCCCCCCGCCCCGTGTCCAGGGCCCTGCCAAGTGGGTTCCTTGTGTCACCTCTGACTCTGACATAGAGCTGATGCTCTACCTAACTTAACATCATGTAAGGCTTATATTAGCCTTTTAAAGTAGAGATCACCATTAACATGATTTTATAGAGGAGGGACCTCATGCTTTGAGAGGTTAAGTCAGTCCCTGGCCCCATGGCTACCAAGTGCCAGGGCTGTAACTTAAACCCAAGCCTGACTCCAAAGGCTCTTCTTCACTGCATGTGACTGTCACCCCAGGGGGAAGCTCCGGCCCAGTTCCGATCAGTGAGGAGGCTCCACCGGCATGATCCGGCAGCTGTTGCTCTGTGACAACCCTGCAGCCAGGGGCTCGCCTCGCCAGCAGTCCACGATCAGCCGGAGTCCCTCCGCGCACGCGCACACTGTCGTGTCTGTGCGCACGGAGGCACAGCAGGTGGATAGACTGTGGCCGAAGAGAAACACTTTGACTCATCCAAACAGCAGGCCAGCTTCCCTGACTTTGCAGCTAGATCGCTGGAGGCCTGGAGGGTGAGGCTGAGGCTCTGGCCATTCCTTACTGAGATCTGGTAGCAAGAAAGATCTGGTTTCCCAAGTACCTTGTCGCAGAATTTGAGGAATCCCTGGTGGGCGGGGGAAGAAGAAGAGAAGAGGAGTTGGGCAGGATGACAGGACCCCCGGGATTGCAAGCGGAGGCAGGAGTTGCTGTGAAATCACGGACTTATGGGCTACTAGAAGTTAGTCCGGGATTCATGGTGGGAGGGGCAGCCTCCTGGACTTTTCCTCCCAGGAAATGCTAGGGTCATGGGGGTTTCATGTGCCTTTTGTACAGAATGGGTCATGAATTAAATTCCTCCGCCTGAAAGGTATACAGAGGTGTAGGGGTGGATGTTTAAGCAAAAGGAGGAACTGAAATTTCTGCTGCCGACGGGAAGGTCATGTTTCTATTGCTGTTTTCATTACCCAAATGGCGTTTCAATGGTGATTCCTGGTGTCCTAAAAAGTTCTCCCTCTCAAATCTTGTCTTGCTGGAGGGCCACTTCCCTCATCTTGAAAGGTTTCCTTCGGTTTTGGTGGTTCACGCTCCTGGATCTCCTCACAGCCCTCTGAGGCGTTTCTGCAGTTTTGCCATCGCTTTGACTCCTTTTCCACTAGCCTATTCGCTGAGAACTGAGTTCCCCTGATCTCATTGGGATCTACTGCTGTGTAACACGCCACTCCCAAATTTAGTGGCTTTATTTATATGTCTACTTATTTTTATTTTTATGTATTTATTTATTTGACAGAGAGAGAGAGAGAGAGAGAGAGAGATCACAAGTAGGCAGAGAGGCAGGCAGAGAGAGAGGGGAAGCAGGCTCCACACCGAGCACCGAGCACCAAGCAGAGAGCCCAATGCGGGGCTTAATCCCAAGACCCTGAGATCATGACCGGAGCCTATGGCAGAGGCTTAACCCACTGAGCCACCCAGGTGCCTTATATTTATTTTTTATTCCAAATTTAGCAACCATTTTCTTAGCTCATAAGTCTTGGATCTGCTGAGCAGTTCTGCTGATCCGGGTCAGGCTCAGTGGATCGAGGTCGGGTCCCTCATTCCTTTTCTGCCTGCCTGCAGGCGCCACATGGGCAGGGGGCCTGGCTGGATTGGGGTGGCCTCCGTTGGCATTCCTGGGCTGGCTCCACATGGCCCGTGTCCTTCAGCTGGCTAGCCCGGGCTTGTTCTCATATGGTGGCAGAGTATTCCGACAGACAGCGTGAGTGTGCAAGCCTTCCCGGGGCATGGGCTTGGGGCTCCCACCGTGTCACTTTTGCACAAAGTGAAGGGAGTCTAGGTTCAATGTTAGGGAAACGGACCCTCTTGGTGAGGGGGAGTAGATGTAAAATTACATTGCAAAGGTGGTGAAGGTATGGAAAGGAGAGGTGAACTGAGGTCATTTCCCCAAATATCCTGTCATGCTGGCATCCTGCCTTTGACTGCTCAGTTGTTCTCCTCAGATCAACTCAATCTGTGTCATGGTGTTCTCCTTCTCCCACATGCCAAGACGTCCTATGTCGTCTTCTATACACCTGAATTTTATCGGGTCAGACTGAAGACTCTGCCTTTGCCACCACCTTAAGTAGACTGAAAAGCCCCACAGCGCATGGCTGGGTGAGGGGATGACAGAGACAGCTCCTTGTGCAGCAGGACGAATTCTTAACCCTCTGTAGGTCTGCTGAGCTGCAGTTGAGCGCGTGGCTGCGTAGTGAGAGACTATCCCCCAGCCTGCCCTGCAGCCTCAGTCGGGCCACTTGCCCTTTTCTGGCCAGTAGGATGTGAGCTGGAGGAAAGCACACCAAGGAGGTACATGAAGGACCCTGCCTTTGCCACCTTTCCCAGTGGTTGGGTGAAGGTGGGAGCCGTTGCAGTTAACTTGAACCCATCATACTCAGAAACCACAAACAGGATGGCACAGTCATGCTAGGAGCTCCGGGCCCACTTCTGAACTGCACAATGAGAGAAAAATCAACGCCAATCTTATTTAATCTTTGTATGTGTGAGTGCTTTTGTTAGATCCTCTTAGCCCGTGTCCTAACAAAGCTGGTGCTGGCAGGGGAGGCGAGTGCGGAATGATGGGGCGTAACAGTGGCAATGCCAGGCTAGGGGTCTGGTGAGTTCAAGGTGGGAGGGAGCGCCAATTTTCCCAGCCTTTCTTTTCTCTTCCAAACTTATTTAACATTTCTTTTCCCTTCCTTGTGTTTTTTATTATGTTCAGTTAGCCACCGTATAGTACTGTGTAGTACACCATTAGTCTTTGAGGTAGTGTTCAGTGGTTCATCAGTTATGCATAACACCCAGCACGCAACACAACAGCCCTTCATACCCATCACCCTGCTACCCCTTCCCCCAAGCTTCCTTCCCTCTGAAACCCTCAGTTTGTTTCCCAGGGTCTATAGTCTCTCAGCATTTCTTTCTCTATTTCCCTTTCCTTTCCCACTGTTTTCCTTTTGGTTCCACAACAATTTCCATGAGGGTATGGTGGGGAAATCTTTGATAACCTTGTACTGTGAGGAGAAGATTAACAACTACATTGGCAGTTGATGTTATGGTATATATGATATTATATTGGACATAAGAAAACTCTTTATTTGGAAGGAACCCAAGAGGAGTGAGAAGGTAATATGGAGAGTGTGTATGTCCCTCACTTGCCTTCCCTTAGGTTAACATCTTCCACCTTATGATATATTTGTCAAAAATAAGATGACACTGGTTGCTACAGTGCTATTAGCTAAACTACAGACTTTATTCAATTTCTTTGGTTTCTCTGTTCATCTTCTTTTTCTCTCCAGGATCCAGTCCAGGCTATCATGTTGCATTTTGTTGTTATGTCTCCTTTGTCTCTTCTAATCTGTGATAGCTTCTTGGTCTTCCCTTGTCTTTAATGATCTCGACACTTTTGGTCAAGTAGTTTTTAGATTGTCCCTAAATTTGCATTTGTCTGATGTCAAAATCATGTAAGATTGACCACAACAAACAGTGTGGGTGGTAATCCTGCTTACCATCACCAATTTCACTTTCGGTCATAAAACAGCAAAGAAAGGAGATCATTCAGTACAAGGTTTTTCTTGGGTTGTTTAACTTTTCCCTGTTACTTAGAATTATAAAAATCATGGAATGTTATTTCTGGAAGAGGCTTTGGAGATACATGACCATATTTTTTGATTCCTGATTTAGAATTCAGGAGCAGGCACGTGATCTCCCTGAGGGGTAGTGGTGTGTTTCCTACAAGATAATCAGAGGTGTTTTCTACCAGAGCACTCATTCCTTCTTGTGATTTCCTACCCCGTATCTTTGATCCTGGCAGAGCTCTCTACCTGGTGTGTTCTCTCCTTTATTTTTTCTTGTTCCGTTGAACTTCCCCTTCAAGAGTCAGCTTAAATGTGTCTTTGCCTGAGTAATGTTCAGTCTCTGATTCTCCTTCTACCCATCTCTACTGAAATGAATCAGTCTTTCTTTTGAGTTGACATAACACCTTAATATAGCTGTTCAGACTTTAAATGTCCCTTATTAAAGCATCAGTACCTGGAGGACAAAAGGGGTGGTTATCCCCATCCCAGGGCCAAGGTACATAGATGGCTTTCACAAATGCTTGTTGCTTTGAATCTGACTACCCTCCTTTATCTGAGAGGCAAAGAAACTGATGATAAGTGGCTCGCATCATCCCTCTTCCAACAATTCTCCTTTCCTAAAGGTTAATTGATCTTTATTCAGTCCTTCTGGGAGCTGATGGTCTTTGCTATATTATTTCTTAAAATTCTTTTTAGCACAAAGAGCCAACAATTCCTCTTTTGTGTAAGGCTACAAGAGCAAGTAAGCAGACTGGGGATCAAAGAATGCTATCTTCAGAGATGCACAGACAATTCTGCTCCTGGTCAACCCAGTTGACAAACTACAGGAGGCTCCCATGTAGACTGTCTGCGATGCTCCTGTTGGCGTGGACATGCTTAGATCAGCAGAACATCTGATTCTGTGACACAAAGCCTCACCGTACGATGCATAACTTGCGACTACGTTTTGATCAGCGTTCCTACATTCCCTCATTCACTGTATCCAGAAAACCAAAATTTATAGATGTCTTCCTTTGCAAAAACTCCTAAACCAGGTTTATTTCCATGGACTTGACCTTTGACATTTAGACTTTCTCCTCGCCAGCAAACCCAGGGTCCATTTTTTCCTGCAGACAGCCATTTTGGCAGTCTCCTTAACAGCCTAAGGAGAGAACCAGAAGTCTACATATGGAGACTTCATCCCCGGTTGCCTAATGGATTCAAAAGACATCCTGAATATTCATCATTTCTTCTTTTATGAGCACCTTGGCAATTCCCTCCAAAGGTGAAGGCTGCAGTAAATTCAGAAGTGCCATTCAGTGAATACCAATTTATTCTCAATTCAGGTCTAGTTTTTTTCCTGCTCCTCAGCACGGCATTGGAGTTCCTGAGATCGCCGTGAATGCGGGGCATTGTCTGGGCTCCGAGCAGGCAGGATTTGTTTGTGCAAATCCAAAGCCTAAAGACACTGTCTGCTCCCCAGCCCGCCCGCCCGCCCGAAGCACGGAGCACTGACTTCACATTCTCTGCAGCTCCCTCCCTGGAGAAGTGGGACGTTTTAAAAATCACACTGGAGCGCTTGGCTCTGTGACAGGGCTTTTAATTAATAGTTGTAAATTAGCAAATATTGTTTTCCAGTTCTGCACACATGGCTTTTCCCTTTGGTGTACTAGGAATCCATCCCCATGCTCCCGAAAGGTGTAGCTCCCAGGATACCAATATGGACAGCTGTTCAATGCAGAGAGACCCAGAAAGACACAGAGGTCCTTCGATAGTTTCCTTCACTTAAACAGTTTAGGCTGGTTGACTCTGCTTAGTGACTAGAGAAAGGTACTGGGGGAGCTGGGTTGTGATCACGTCCATGCGGGTCCACTCTGTCCCCCTCCCACCCCAGGGTCTAGCCTGGGAGCTGTGCCTTTTCTCTCTCCCAGCTTCTCTGTCACCAAACACCTGCACATCCCTCCTTGGTTTCCCATAGTTCTCCTCTCCTTCCTGGAAAAATTGGGGCCCAAATCTCGCTTCTGTTTGCTTTTGTACCTTCTTACTCTAGAAAGGAAACACATGAACCTATTACTTATCTATTCATACAGGCATGCTCTTTAAATTTGACTTCCAAATCCATCTCTTAGCTTATTTGGAGGAGATTATTTCTTGGACAGAAGGAAATAATCGTCCACCCAAAAGCTTGGGCCAACCAATGCTGGCTGCCCGCCCAGGGCTTCCCCAGCGGCGCACCTTTCCTCCACGCAGGTTGTCAAACTTCCAGCTGAAGCCGGGAGGCTGTGCCATTTCTCTTTCTTCCTTTATGCACCTCCACTGTCTTACTGAGTTTAAATAGCTCTTCAGTCTATCACAGAGGTTGCACACCACGGCTCACAGGCCACAGCTGGCCCGTGGACATGTTTTGCTTGGCCTTCACACTGTTTTGAAATGTTTTTAATTAGTTGCCAACATTTACAAATTGGGAGATTTTATATTAAATACCCTGACTTGGGAGACTTGGGAAAAATCTAAAGATCTGCATATCCTGGACCCGCACTTCTATCCACAATTGGCTGGGGCTGAACGGATAGGGAACCTGTGGGAAGGGGGCCATGCACTTACTAGTTTGCTACAATCCCCACCACTGTTAATATTTCATACCTGTTCTGTTCACTCACTCACTGACCTGTCTGGCCTCTGTGGCATTTGAGTTTGTGAGGTCTGTTCTAATGGAAGACAGAAAGTCTGTCTAGGAATATTATATCTCCTGATTTGTTGTCCCTCTCCCCCAATTATTCTTTGGAAGGAAGGATTTGTGACTTTCACCAATTTTGTAAGTCTTTTGGCTGTTCAGTAAGGTAGCAAGGAAGGATGGAACTCTCACACTGTTAATTATTAATTATTATTACTTTTTTCATGTGTGGGAATGGCAAATGGACTCAGTCTTTGATCTTAGGTGTCTGCAGTTCTCTAGTAGGAATTTAAGCAGGTTGCATGAAGTAGGGACAGATTCTAGATGTAATCTGGGGGGAATGCAACTGACAAGTTATCAACCTAATAGTACAGGAAGTGATTAGGCCTCATCTGGAGCTGGACGTGTATGACGTCTGTCTGATTAATGCAGAATGCCAATCACAGGGAGAGAGAAAATAGATAAACGTGATCAATAATCCTAGAAGAGAAAATTAAGGATTTTTTTTTTTTTTTGCAATTAAGGATGTTAAACTACTTTCTAAACTCACAGTGCTTTACAAAAGGAAAGGATCATTAATCTTGTTCTTTGTATTGATTAAGAAAAGAAGTGTTTGACAAAGAGAGTTTGTTCCCTTTACAAATAGTGAGTGGTGAAGACAGTTGGGCCTTCTTCTGTATTCTGCAGGTAACTAGGTGGTTGAATGATAGAGTCTGACTTTGAGAATGACAGGAGATTAAGTCTTCCTAGAGCCTACAAGTAACTTTCTTCAAAATGTTGGCTTCTTCTTAGATTGTAGTTCTAATGAAGAAGAAAGCACTGGGGGCCCTCTAATGTACATCAGGAGGCAGTTGCTGAGGGAGGCTGGCTTGGGAAGCCTCCTTCCATGGTTTGGAAGCCTCTTTTCATGGATTTCAGTATCCTGAGAAATGAAAAACTTTGCATCATCCATGGCCCAAGCTTCTATGTGGTCTGTTAGTGAGTTCTAAGTGTTGGAAGGGACAAATACCATGTCTCTCTTTCCGTGGAAGATAAGATAACAATTGAGCACTCCTTCCCAGCTTCTCTGTGTCTTTTTTGTTTGTTTGTTTCATGTCATGCTCAATCAAAACCCATATGCTGCAAACATCATATTTTACACATAGGCCAACTTCCTGCTTTTTGTACTTGGGAACTTTCTGATGATCAGACCTACATTCTCTCCAGGGCACTGAGATTTTTGTCTGTGAAACTCCCGAAGTTTTGGAAGTGGTTCATGGCTTCTGCTTCTACTTCTCATTCAAAAGTCATGGTTTAGTCCCTCTTGGCTTTTGATTTTAAGTGCCCTACTTGTAATCTGCTCAGGCTGAGCGAGCACTGAGAAGTCGGAAGTATTTTATGTTTCAGGCTGCCGGCCTTATGAGGTGATGACAGTGTCCTATAGGGATATCTGCTCTGCTTTTCCTATTGAAATTGGTGGAAGAACTGGAGTGCAGTGCTTAACAGGGGCAGGGAGCAGATGAAACGGCCTTTGAGATAAAGCTGAGAATGTGGTGATGGTGTGTATCAGCACGGCTCACGGAGGTTGGGGGGGGGGCAAAGAGCAGGTTGGGGACACAGGGAGGAAGAGGAGGTTTCTGCACATGTCTACCCGAGGAAAAAGTGAAGGGGGCCAAGGAATTAGAGAAATAATCATTACTTTGAATAACCTTTATTGTAAACACCTAAAGATGCCCGTTTTTGAATAGGATTAAGTGATCTATGGCCATTGAGGTGTGGGTCAGTTGTGAAGGGACTGGGGCTGTGCTGCTGGTGGGGGCCCAGTCATTGGGCACAGGGTGAATTTCTTTCTTTCTTTCTTTTTTTAAAAGATTTTATTTATTTATCAGATAGAGATCACAAGTAGGCAGAGAGGCAGGCAGAGAGAGAGGGGGAAGCAGGCTTCCCACCGAGCAGAGAGCCGGATGCGGGGCTTGATCCCAGGACCTTGAGATCATGACCTGAGCAGAAGGCAGAGGCTTTAACCCACTGAGCCACCCAGGTGCCCCAAAGGGTGAATTTCTTACTCAGGCTAGTCCAGTGTACTTGCAGACAAGTCAGGGTCCTCTTCAGGCTCTCTAATTGCAAAACAACCCAAAATCTGTATTTCTTTTCTTATGAAAGACAGTAACAGAAAGAGTCTCAGGAGACATATTTTAACCCCCTTCCCCAACCTTTCTCCCCCACCCCGAAAAGCAACATCAAGTTTTCCTGTAGAAAAACCTTTCTCAGTGAATCTCATGAACATTTTGGGTCCTATATTTGTCTCGTTTTAGAATTATTGTGTTTCTGTAGCCAGAGTTATGTTAACAACATGTCAGTCTGTTCTGAATCCTCCATTCTATTGTTAGAATAAAAACCCATCCTGCTCATTATTAATATATTGTCTTCTATCTAAAGTTCTAGATGAACCAGTGTGTGATGGACATAGTAATTTACACGGAGATAATCAATAACTGTATTATTATATTCTGGCTGAAATTTGGCATAACTTCACGATCATTCAGCATCAATTGTTATTGGCTTTGGCAATAAATAAAGCTATTTTGAGATTTTTGAAACAGGATTTAAATTCCTTGGCAGATGACATTATCCCCAGTGCATCTCTGTAAGAGTTTGTCCATTGGCGCACTCACTCACAAATGAATAAATCTACTTTATGTCCAGATTTCTGATAGGCTCTGGGGAAACATCAGGGAATCTCTTGATCTCCTGGAGCTTAAAATTGTAATTTAGGGATTATAAATTAATATGTTTATTTGGGGTACAAAAGAAGGTCTTACATGTCAGGAGTCAGCCCAGGATGGGCACTTAAGAGGCTTCTTAATATGTGTAATGGTTTAGGTGACCCACCAGAACTTGCACAAATCTGCAAGAGCTGTGTTTCTGTTCATTGGGTTTTTTTTTTTTTAAATTTGTATTGTGTTATGTTAGTCACCATACAATGCATCATTCATTTTTGATGTACTATTCCAGGATTCATTGTTTATGTGTCATACTCAGTGTTCCAAGTAATACGTGCTTTATGTAATACGTGCCCTCCTTAATAGCCACCACCAGTCTCACCATCTCCTAACTCCCTCCCTTCTAAAACCCTCAATTTGTTTCTCTTGGAGTCCACAGTGTCTCATGATTTACCTCCCATTCTGATTCCCCCCTTTATTTTCCTTTTCCTTCTCTTAATGTCCTCCATGTTATTCCTTACGCTTTGCAAGTAGGTGAAACCATATGATAAATTGACTTTCTCTGATTTATTTCACTCAGCATAATCTCCTCCAGTTCCATCCATGTTGATGCAAAAGTTGGGTATTCATCCTTTCTGATGGCTGCATAATATTCCATTGTATATATGGACCACACGTTCTTTATCCATTCATCTGTTGAAGGGCATCCTGGCTCCTTCTACAGTTTGGTTATTGTGGACATTGCTGCTATGTTCATCAGTTTCTATTCAGTTGCCTGATCAACTACTCATGCTATACTTCCCAATGGGAGTTTTAGATTAGGATCAGTCTATACTCACTTGGGTTAATACAGGAGTTTCATGTTTGGGCTTCAGGCCTTTTCTATGCTTCTCTGCTCAGAGCCTCATAGAAACTTAAATTTGGAAATACCATTTAGTCCTGTGTGTTTTGCAAAGAGTGCAATTTATGTTAAAAATATTTCATAGAATAAAAAACATGTTGGGATCCAGTGGGGTTTGGGAAACCCTTGGTGAAACTGTCTTACCCAATTTTTTTAGTGTGAGACGTCTCAGTCTTAATGTACTAACATGGATTGTGCATTTTTGATTGTGTCAGAACATATGGAATTTTCCAAATATATTTGGCTTCATGATGCTTATTAAAAAGGATTCATACAGTGTTTTCTGTGGGTCTAGGGTTTTGTGAAATCCATGTTGGAAATCTGTGCACTGGGTTCATGCTCCTGTTGCAGACCAGGAAGCTCAGACCAAGCATTCGGTGACTCACAGAGGGGCCCCGAGACAGCCAATGGGTCCTGGGACCAGAACATGAGGGTTCAGCAGCCAGGCTAATGTTCTTTCTATGATCGTGGAAATTCCTAAAAATTCTTTTATTCTCTTTTTATTCCTTTTCTTTTTTCATTCTCTTTCTCCACCTCCATGCCTTCAGCCTACCGGTAACCCTGTATTCTTTCCATGGCTTATTAGACCCTTTTGGAAGAGTACGAGTTGGTCTTCTCAGTTGCTGGGGTCCTGATTGGAGCTCCCTTACCCCCAACTACCCCAGGTTTAGCATCTCAGCTAGCTTGAGGTAACACCTCTGCTCCTACACCCTTGACCTGTCCTGGGAGAGGCCTTGAGCTTTATTGTGAGTAAAAATCCCTTGTTATCTCTTCAACCCATCTCTGGTCTTCCCACTCAGTCCCATCAGGAAAGCTATACTAATGTGAAGTCACTCTTATGTAATTCATTTGTACTTCTGGGCTATATTGATGTTTATCCCAAGCTCTATTTTCCTTAGCTGATATTATCTGGCTGCAAGTAGGATCCTCTTCTTAGGTTACCCTTACCTTCTGGCCCAGTTCCATTAGGACCTTCATCTGTATTTGGAAGTTTCTGCTGTCACAGTGTGTTGACTTACGTGGTTCCCAGCTGTAATAAATACCTGTCTGTGACCATAAATAAACACAAGCAAGGAAGGTTGGTGATGAAAAATTTTGGTGCCAAATGAAGCTTTGGATCCCTTATTTTACCCAGTGCTTAACCACTTAATTAAAAATATTGTGTGGTGCTTAAGACACAAAATGGCTGACTAGAGAGACAGTCTTTTTTAGTGATTTTACTTTACTTTGGTTATTTACTTAGTAGAGGGATTGTTTCTGTGACATTTTATAAGAGAAAATATACCTTGAATGAATTTTTATTCATTTGTATTTGTTTGCTGGCCTTTTCTTGCCCCAGTAGTTACTGAGATTCTATCTTCTTTAATTCATTATTTTCATCTGTTTAGGGTAAAAAGCTATCGTATACCTAAAACTCTGATTTATTTTAATTAAAACATTTGTTTAACAAATAAAACTGAGTGTGCCTCTAAGGTGAGATGAAATTTCTTCTTCAGTGTTTCTGCTAGAAATGGTATCTGGTGAAGAAAATGATCCTGTCTTTATCAGAAGGTGTTGCCCTCTCACACTCACCAAGCAAGAATAAAACTAGGCCTTAAATTCCCACAAATGGATAAAGAAATAGAAAAACCTCCCAATTCCTATATAGCCCGGCTTTTTATGTAATCCTTTACTTCCTTTAGAGGAAGGTCCTGTTCATTGGCTAGTCCCAACAAGAGACATATTTAATTGCTGATTCTTTGTTTTTGCTTTTTTTTTAGTGTTATATTTATGATTACCAAAGCTTGTTTAAAGCAATGTGGCTAAAAAAACATGGTCAAATGTACTGGAGCTCTTAAGGAACTTTAATAGGCTATCAAAAAACAGTGAAGATTTATTTAATGTCTCCCTTCCAGGAGGATATATTGTTGGTTCAGCTGCAACTTCTTAACTTCATCATATTTTATATACTTTGGCCATCATAGATTGCCACAAGGCTCGTTGCATGGTGTGATTTAAAATGTGTTCTGATTAAGTATACAGAAGTGATCCTGTTCCCCAATGGAGGAAGGAGAGGAACATCATAAATATACATTGTTTAAGTGTAAATTCTACTTTGCACTCATAGGTTATATTGTACTTGCATGTTTTATGCTCTGTTGGTACTTAAAAAAAAATAATTTCATTTTGGGGCATTTCCAGGGATCAAATCAAGAGCTAGGCAGCAGGGGCCTACTTAGAATTCCCTCTCTAGGATTTGGAATAGGGACAGAAAAAGGCAAGTAGTGGAACTAAGTCTATAGAAAAAAACCTCTCCCATCTAATTATATAAAATGGGCACAAATCTCGGTCTACCAGCTCCAATGGGAAAAGATATTTACTTTTTTATTTTTTTACATCAAGGCTCCCAATTTGCCTGACTGGCAGAAATTCCATCTTGGAATTGAACTTCCTTCACTTTTTTTTTCAGGGATGTCCCAGAATCTGGAAGGTTATGTGTGGTCAAGAGAATGGGTAAAAGTCCTCTCACCTCGGGACTCCGATACTCACATGGATACTCTTCTGACCAAGCCACCGAGTCCTTGGTATCTGGTTGCTCTTTGTCTCCATGCTGCGTATGGGGCACAGGCATTACTGCTGAGCCTGGGGTCCTGAGGGCCAACGGTCCCTCCCCTTGAAGTCCTGTTCAACTGTGCCCTGGAGAGACCATATGCCACTTCCTCAGGCATCATCCCAGAGAATAAAAGGGTCCTTCAGACCTCTTCCCTTTCCAAGACTCCGCAGGATGGCTCTAGGACTCAAAAGGCTTACCATCCCCTGACCTGCTCTGGGGCACCTAGTGCTGCCTCAGCCTCAAGATCCTCCTGTTTTTACTTCTGTGGTTAATTCTGCTAAGCTCATGGAGGCCAGGAAGCCCAAAGGGTGTGTTCACCTGGCAAAAATACAGGGAGAACAATTAACATTTATATTCAGTAAATTAGCCTTTTATATAAGTTTTTCCCTGGGTGGGTAAAGATGTTAGGACCACAAGGAAATGACAATGGCCAGATGTGGGAGATTGAGGCAAGTACTATTGTACTCCCTGTTGTCTAGAGAACCGTGTGTGCCCGTAGAGCTGTTCATGTGATGTAGCCGTGGAATACACAAAGACTAAATAAAAACAGTGCGGATTAAATAAAAAACAGGCTCCAAAATATGTTTAGTGAAGAAAAATGTACAGGGCAATGAAATAAAGACCAATCCCTCCCCCTGCTTTTTTTAAAAATCATTGTTTAATAAGTCTTATTTCCTAATTGGTCCCATCACTAGAGAATCCAAAACTCCTTTGGGCTTGTGCATAAGAATTAATTCACATCCACAGCCTTAATCCTTAGTGTTGATGGGTTTTTGCATTCTGAAATTGCACCTGAGGGACTGTGGATCATCAATGAGGCTGTCCCTGGGCAAGAAGAAAGACATACTCTCCTGTATAACCTGCCCAGACCTATGGTTTTGTGGTAGCTGTACCATTTTTTCTTCTTCATGCTGCAGTGTTAGTTATAATGGAAAATGTTTCCTTCTTAAAAGATATTTATTTATATATTACAATATAAATAATATAAACAAATATGATATGTATCAAATATATATATTATTTATTTATTTATTTATTTTAGAGGGGATTGCAGAGAGAGAGAGTCCTAAGCAGACTCTACGTTGAGTTCAGAGCCTGACACAGGGGTCAATCTGACCACCCCGAGATCACGACATGAGCCCAAATCAAGAGTCGGAATGTTAACTGACTGAGCTACCAGGTGCCCTTCCCCCCCCCTTAATTCTGTTAGTTAAATGACATTTAAAAGCTTTAAAACAAACTAGAGGTCTTGGTGTTTCTCATTCTATTCATACAAAAGTGAATGGGGGCCAACTCTGTTTCAAGAACTGACCTGACTGTTGAGGGTGTGAGGTTCAGGGAAATAGTCCATGCCTTCACAGTGGGAGAGAGCATGGAGTAAGTGCATAATCAGAGACAATGTGGAAGGCACTCCACTCAGGAGAAGGTACAGGATGCTAGGGAAATTGAAAAAGAGTGGCCATCTCAGGCAGAGGGCAGAGGTGAGAGTGGATCTGTGTGCAGAAGGGAGAAGAGAGCCCTGAGTTGAGTCTGATAGCTAGGTATTACAGGTGAATGGAGGCAAAAAGTGTTGTGTATGGGAAAGGAAATGGAAGAATGTTCCAGATAGATGAAGCCACGTATACAAACACAGCATTAAAGAATGTCAGTCTGGGAGAGAGGGGGCCAGAGACAGTGGAAGAGAGGGGCCAAGTACCAGCTAATGAAGGATGACTTTGTCTGATAATCTGGACTATCTCCGTCAATGGATCACCCACAAAAACCTTGCTCCAGTGCAAACAAGATGATAGAACCATCTGTTCATGGGTCCAGCATGCTTCCACTGCACCGCTCTGCTGGAACCATCTGTTCATGAGCTACTACATAGAGCTCATCTGGTTTGATTAAAAATCTGCTAGTTATGACAGAAACATGAGATTAGGCACTGTTGTCTTATAAGCACTGAAGAGGATAAAGAACACTTTGACGATCATATTTGGAGAACTAGATGCTGGTGACAACCCAACAACTTACACCAGTTCTCTGGAGAAGAAGAGAAGGCACTGCAGACACAGCTTCTGACAGACTAGTGTTATACCCATAAATTCTACCTCTTGTTGAGTCAAAAGCAAAAATAGACACAAAAAATCCTTAAACACTTTGAAAACAATCAACAGGGCAGAAAGGCAACTATGGATTGGGAGAAAAGATTTGCAAACCATGTATCTGATGAGGAGTTCATATCCGAAATATATGAAGGCCTCCTACAACACAATAACAGGTGACAACAAAACCCCCCAATAACTTAATTAAGCAATGGGCAAAAGATGTGAATAAAGATAAAATGCTTCTTACCTCAAAGGAAACAGTCAACAAAACAAACAGGCAACTCATGGAATGGGAGAAGATGTTTGGAAATGACATGTCATATAAAGGGCTGGTATCCAAGATCTATAAAGAATTTCCCAAACAACACCTAGAAAACAAATAACTCAATGAAGAAATGGGCAGAAGACATGAACAGACATATCTCCAAAGACATGCAAATGGCTAACAGACACATGGGAAAATGTTGAACATCACTAGCCATCAGGGAAATACAAATCAAAACCACAATGAGATACCACCTTACACCAGTTAGAATGGCCAAAATTAACAAGTCAGGAAACGACAATTCTCTAAAGAAGATAAACAGATAAATAACATGCATAAGAAAAGATATTCCACATCACTGCAAATCAAATTTACCTGGAGATATTCCCTCACACCCAGTAGGATAAACACCATGAAAAGAACAGAAAATAATACATTGGCACAGATGCGGAGAAATTGGAGCCCCTGGACACTGTTGGTAGGTGTGTGAAGTGAGACACCCTCTGTAGAAAATGCCTTAAGAAGTAAAAATAGAACTGTCACATAATCCAGCAATCCCACTTCTGAATGTATGTCCAAAAGAATCCAAAGTGTATCTTGAGGAGATATTTGCATGCTCATGTTCACTGCAACATTATTCACAATAGCCAAGAATGAAAGCAGCCCAAATGTCCACTGATGGATGAATGGTTTAAGACAACATGGCATATGCACGCAGTGGTCTATTATGTAGCCTTGAACAAAGAAGGACATCCTATAACATGCTACATCATGGATAAATCTCAAGGGCATTATGCTAACAGACAGAATCCAGGCACAAGAGGACAAATACTGTATCATTCTATTCATATGAAGAATTACAGAAACAGAAAGTAGAAAAGTGATTGCCAAAGGTTGAGGGAGAAGGGCAAGGAAATTAATGTTCAATGGGTAGAGAGTTTCTGTTTTGCAAGATGAACAAGTTCTAGAGATCAGTTGCACAACAATGTGAACTTACTTAAGACTACTGAACTGCATACTTACAAATGGTTAAGATGGTAAAATTAATGTTATGTATTTTTTACCAGAATAAAAAAGATCTAGAAGAAGTCTTGTTGGATCAAAGGTTCTGATGGCTAGGGAGACTTCTCAGGACCAGGAAAAAGAGGGTGTGCTGGAAAGGGACTGGCAGTCAATGCTGAGGCAAGCTGACAGGCACAGATATGCGGGATGGCATGCAGAACAGGCAGAAAGCTGGAAGAACAAGCTCTGGGGGCCGTTAAACATTGCTATCCCCTCTGCTCCCCTGTTCTCTACTCTTCCCCTTTTCTTTGAGTTGTTGCCGTGTTACTTCCAGCTCTTAGAGCTGATGAGTTATGGGTGGTGGTTGTTCCCTAAATGCAGTGCATTTTTCCTTAATTAGATTGGTTCTTAATATTACAGCACAGACCCGCTGGTAGGACATTTGGCATCAGCACAGGTATAAATCCCTTGGCAAACTCCCTACACACCATTCCTAGGATGTAACACACACTTTGCTACCACGTAGAGATCAGCGTCTGGCTATACCTGCCACCTTCTCCCGTCTCCATGCATACACCTTGAGGACTCAGACCTTTGTGGTGTCCTTTTTGCTGGTCTCTGTGACAGTTTTATGTTCTAGAAGAAAGTGAAAAATAATCTTGCCTCCATTTTACCATAGGAAGCCAGGTTGTTGAGAAGGAATATCATTTCTTTTCTATGCATTCAAAAATGTATCCAGGGGTTTCCTAAGTAAACTAATGATGTCAACACTTCTGGCTGGTATTGTGGTCAGGAAAACCGACAGAAAAAACCCCACAGGTAGCTTGGGGGAAATGGTGGTTGTGGTAGAAGAAGTATTTCTTTTAGATACATGGGAATCTCCAATTGCAGACCTGGGAGAACTGTGCCTTGATTGAAATTGTTTCTCTTCAACCTCCTTTTGGAAGACCTGACTCTGAATATCCAGGAGGGTTGTGCTGTGGGATGGCTTTCCAGAATTCCTCATGTTCTTCATACCTATTCTAACTCTTCACCTTCCTTCCCTAGGAGAAAACAGACCTAGAAATCCTAGAAAGAATTCTCTAACAAAATATAGCTTTAAGGTTTTAATTCAAACAAGTCCATCTGAGGACCCTGGGATCATGACCTGAGCTGAAGGCAGAGGCTTTAACCCACTGAGTCACCCAGGTGCCCCCCTTTTTAAAAAGAGATTTTAATTGTTTGACAGAGAGAGAGAGAGAGCAAGTAGGGGGAGCAGCAGAGGAAGAGGGAGATGGGGGAGGCTTGAGCCCAGGACCCCAGGATCATGACCTGTGCTGAAGGCAGAGGCTTAATCAACTGAGCCACCCAGGTGCTATTATGCTGTGCTCAGCAAGAGTACAGCTACCATCTGTCCCACACACTGCTATTATGATACCATTGATTCAATCCCCCATGCTCTCTTAGATCCATTCCATGACGTTCTCCCTTCATTCCACTAAGTGTGCTTTTGTCGAGGTCACTAATGACTTCCATTTTGCTAAATCCAATGACCTATTTGATATTGGAAGATCTTTTCTCTGGCTAAAACTCTCTCTTCATTTTGTTCCAAACTCATTGACTACCCCTTTTAAACCTCCTTTGAATATTTCTACTGTCCTCTTTACCTCTGAACATCAGTATGTCCAAGGCTCATTTCTTGGATTCCTTCTCTATCTACAACCACTCCTTGGTGAGCTCATCCAATCTCATGGCTTTAAATACCACCTATAATTGTAACTACCTTATTTATATGTCCATCTCAGTCTTATTTCTGGATCCAGGCTCTGTATATAAGCTGCCTACTCTACATCTCTACTTTGATATCAATAGTATATTTTAAATGTACATGTCCAAAATGGAACTCCCAATTTTCCTCTCAAGCCCTCATCAAATCTTTCCCATCTCAGTTGATGGCATCTTCATTTTTTTTTAGTTACTCAGGCCAAAAATGTTGGCAACAAATCTAGACTTCTCTTTCTCACTTCCCATATCCAATATCCATCAGGAAATCCTGAAGTCTCTATCTTCAAAATACCATTCAAGATCCAATCACTTTTCACCATCTCCACTACTTCTCTTTGGTCCAAGCACCGGCAACTCTTACAGTGACTGTTCCAGTATATTCCTAACAGGTCATGGCTCCCTCCTTGTCTCCTTCATAGTCTTTTCTCAACAGGGTGGTCAAGTCATTACCATAAAATACGATGTTATCTTGTGTTGATGCTCCGTGCAAAAGTCTCCAAAGTGGTCTCCACCTTAATCAGAATGAAAGCCAATGTCCTCACAGTGCAAAAGGGCCCTCATGATCTGTACTTTACCCCTCTAGTTATTGCCATGGTTTTCTCTCCCATTGTCCTCCCGGCCATTCTCACCTTACTGCAGCCTCAGCGGCCCCCCTCATTTGATCTCAAGGTGTCAGCCATGTTCCCAGCTTTGGGCCTACATGCCTGGGAAGCCTCGAGCTATCCACCTGACTAACTTCTTCTGTTTTCTGAGTCTTTGCTCACATGTCATCTTTTTTTTTTTTTTTTTTAAAGATTTTATTTATTTACTTGACAGAGGGAAATCACAAGTAGAGAGGCAGGCAGAGAGAGAGAGGGAAGCAGGCTCCCTGCTGAGGAGAGCCCGATGGGGGACTCGATCCCAGGACCCCGAGATCATGACCTGAGCCGAAGGCAGCGGCTTAACCCACTGAGCCACCCAGGCGCCCACATGTCATCTTTTGATGAGGTTTTCCTTGACCATAGTATTTCATCCTGTAAACCCACCTCACGGCACTCTCAAACCTTCTTATTTCACTATGTGTGTGTGTGTTTCCCCCATAGTATGTAACATCCTGTAACCTACCAATTACTTGTCTGCTGTGCTTAATTTAAATAATTGTAAGTATACCCCAACTCCATTCAAGAATGTAAGTTCTGAAAGGGCAGGTTTTTTTTTCTTTTTAGTAGTTTGTTTATTAGCCTATACTAAGCACCCATGTTAGTAGTTGGTGCTAGGTAGGTTCTTAATAAATATTAGTTGAATGGATTGATGAAAAACAACACATTAGCATAGTATTTTGTGAATTATGGTCACATGTTTTCTCCTTTCATCACACTACAGCACTAGGGTGAGTATATTATTATTATTACTACTATTATTAAGGGAGAGCTTAAAAAAGTTGAAGATCAAGCAGCCAGATGGCTGATGTACTGGTGTGTGGAATTTGTTATTTATTTATTTAAAAAAAGATTTTATTTATTTATTAGAGAAGGAAAATACACAAACGGAGGAGAGGAATGGAGGGAGAGGGAGAAGCAGATCCTCCTCTGAACCCCATGGGGATCATGACCCTGGGATCATGAGCTGAGCCAAAGGCAGATGCTTAACTGACTGAGTCACCCAGAAACCCCTAGAATTGGCTTTTTAAAAACAACTCTAATCCAACTTGTTGGCAGACGTGTTGTGGATGACCTTTCTATGAAATAAATATACCTGCTTTCTCTTGACCTTATGAATATCTGAGGATACCTTGATTTGTACCCTTGGAAGTTTCTCCTTTGGTGACAGGTTTTGAGGCTTGGAGCCTCATTAAGGGTTGGCCAGGATGGTCAAACATGCAACTGGGAAATGGCTGTGGTTCCATTTATTTCTAATGGAAAGAGTTTCTTGAAATTATTAGTAAATTTCCCCATGATGAAATTCCCAAGACTATTCTTACAGACTTTTCATTTCCTTGAGCACTATACATGCTTCCCTGAGAATAAGGGGAATTTCCCTGGGGGATCTTGCAGGATGACTTTCTCTATATTGGTTCTCGGTACTCTGTAGATGAGTCTCACGGGCACACCTAGACTTCCATTTGAAGCAGGAAATGCTCATTTCGTAAGGTAATAAATCTGCATATGATATTAAAATTAGTTCCTTTGAGACTGGCTAGGAGGTGCCGACTCAAGGCACCTTTTAGCTACGTACTTGGGTTTCTCTGAGCAGTCTCAGGGATGAGGTGGTTGTAACAGAATCAAAGGAGTCTTTTTTGATAGAGAAGTGGAGAAGTGAGTCACGGTTCGGGACTAGGCCAAGGGAAAGCTCTCCCTTTCTGTCTCTTGAACCTTGGTTTCAAGGGCCTGCTGGACCAAGGATCAAGAAGTGTCCTCAGAACCTACAGAGCCTGACTATGTATTGAGAGAACTCAGGGACTAGGTACTTTCTTTGACTTCTTGGAGAAAAAAGAAATTTCTTTTCTTCTCAATAATGGCTAATTAATAAATGGCCATTTACTAAGCCCAGCTTTAGAGATACTGTACTTTGACTTCTCTACACTCTGACTCTGAAGCAGGAGACTCTGGAGAATGGAAACACTGTGTCTTGAATTGCTGCTCTTCGTGGGGACTTAGGGACACAGGAAGTTCATCTGCAGGAACACTTGGCCTTTGGGGCCGCAGAAGTGCTTACAAGAACACCCAGAAACCCTGGAGAAAAATCTTCTGCCTTTTTTTCTTTGCAGGGTGTTCTTTCTCACACTAGATTAGGCTCTCCTGGTTTAAGAGTTTTCTTGTTTCAGTGGATGTTGGGTCATTTTGAGCTGGAATTGTCTTTGAGGCCATCTGATCCTCTCACTTTCCAAAAGAAAGAATGGAGACCCATTTATGACCTGCTCATTCAATAGCCATGAGTACAGAGGCAGCAGCTACTACAACAGCAACAAGAAGCATTGCTGCATCAACCTCCAACACCAACTACTCACAGATGGAACCCATGTGGGCATGTAGTAGATCCTCTGCAATCATTCCATGACCTCTGCAAACTAAGCTATGAAGTAGTATGATCCTATTTTAACGATGAGGAAATTAGGGCTTGTAAATGAATTCTCCAAGGTTACACAGTTGATGTCTGGGTCAGAATTCAAGTTCAGGTTTTTCTGGCTTCGAGGTCTTTGCTCCTAAGAGGCCAGTCCTCTTCCCATTATCTCCTACTTGTTTTCTCTTTTATGAAACCTAAAGGAACAATCTTATTCAAAAGAAATTCCCTTGGTCTGGGGTTTCCTCAGTCACAGGGGCTCTTCAAGCATCTCATTTCACTCAGTCCTGGTCATTATGGTGATCCTTACTGGAGTGGGGCCTGTGGAGTCATCAGGCAATCAGCACCAGGGCTGCGTGTGGAAAAGCCTGGCTTAGGGGCATGGACAATAGGAGGATTCCTGTGCGGTTTGACATGAGGGCATGTCACTGTGTTGGACAGTTATCCCTGAGTGTAACATTGTTACCTCCAGGAGGGGAGACACTATTAAGTAACTATCAACTACTCCTCCATAGGAAGTGTTTACCAACTACTTTCCAATTTTTAATGCCATCAGAGTGAGGAAATGCCCTGAAAATGAAATGTAGAATCCAGGATGTTTTGTGTTGGGAGAAGTTAAGTAGAGGAAGAAAGACATGGGCCCCTGAAGAACAGGTGGTATGGCAGAGAGAAGGCTTTGAAAAAGAATTCAGGTCATGACGCTCCCCTGACTAAAAGTCTCCAAGGGCTCCCTACTGCACTTAGAACAAACTCCAGACTTCCGACTCTGGCTTCCCACACCCTATGGGACTTGCACCCTCTCCAGTTCCCCTGCTCATCAACTTTCTTTTGGTTAAAGCTCATTTCCTTTTTAGGGACTTTGTGCAGCCCTTCCCATGGCTTCAAGTGTTTTCCCTGTGAACACAGCTGCCCCTTTCCAGCAGCATTTATCCAGCTTAGCGGTCAGTTCCTTCCCTGACACGCCCACCCTAATGTGAAATAGCCACCGGTCTTTGACACCTCATTTTACTTATCCACATGGTAATGATCAACACCTGATACGTTGTTCTTGTTGCCCTGAAGGCTTGTTTATTTATTCTCTGCCTCTGTCTACCAAATGTGGTTTAGAGACCCATTGTATCCTCAGTGCCAAACAGTGCCTGGCAAATAAGATATGCTTAAAAATTATTTGTCAAACAGGTAAATGGAAGGTGTAATGGGGCAGACCGGGGCTTTGGATTTATTTATTTATTTACATATTTATTATTTATTCAGTGTTCCAAGATTCATTGCTTATGAATCATGGCGCACACCCAGTGCTCCAGGCAGTACATGCCTTCCTTAATGCCCACCACCAGGCTCACTCATTCCTCCCATACCTTCCCCTTTAAAACTGTCAGTTTGTTTCTCAAAGTCCACAGTCTCTCATGGTTCCTCTCCCCCTCTGATTTTCCCCAATTCACTTTTCCTTTGGATTTATTCATCTGTTTATTGGCTCATTAGTTTACCCAATGTTTGACCCAATCTCAACCCCATGTTAGCTTTGATATGTTGGGTAGTTTACCCAAGCGACATAGATTCCAGCTTTCTTATGTGTTAAATCAACATAAGAAGTCCTACTTCTCAGAGTTGCTGTAAAGATGTAATGAGGTAGCTCGTGTAAATTTCTGATGCCTGGATGCATGCAGTGTGGGGCACACAAGAGATTGACTTATTGCTGTACACCCAGCTGTGAATACTAACAGGCAAATGAACCACTGTTTTCATATCCTCCTCGACCAACACCAGTTAACACAGATTAGTGCACTGACTCAGCCTTGTCTGGCTGCTTCATTGAGGTCAGAGAGAGAACACAAATTTCCCATGGGTAAGGCAGTCATGACGCAGACAGGAGTTGTGATCCAGAGTTGGGGGGAGGATGACAGGCTGGGTGCATGTGGGTGTTTTATGCATTGGGAGAAAAGTTGAGGGAGAAAAGCTTGGGGGTACTGTGGTGTTTTTGAGGAGAGAGTTGTTGAAGCTCCATTTTGCTTGCTTGGGGTACATCCTTGGCACTTTATGCTGTGGTGGAAAGAGTTCTCCTGGCCTTGTCACCTGGAGCTGGAGGAGAAGGGTTGTTGAGAGAAGGCACTGTGGCACTGAGTCTGCTAGGGTTTGGATCTGGTTCTGTCATTTATTAGCTGTGTGACCCGAGACAAGGCACTTAAATCTTTGTGCTTCCTCTTCCTCACCTATAAAGCAGAGAAAATGATACCAGCATATTCTGCCTGCCCAGGGTAATGAGGAGTGTATCAATCGGATGGAGTAGAAACACTGTATGATATAGTTCATGGATTAGAGCAATGCCTGGAGCACATCTGAGTGTGTGAAGGCTGGGAGCCACTGCTCCAGTTTCTTGATCAGCCTCTCTGTGGCTCAGTAGTTTTGTCTACGAAGTACGGACGATGATGCTGGTACTGTATACCTCTTAGGACTGTCAATAAATGAAGTCTCAGATATGCATGTGTTTGAATGAAACTTAGACGGCTAGAAAGCATACCAGAATACACAGCAAGTTGGGAAGATATACCCAGTGGCCCAGGAATAAGTCATGTGTCCCTTCTTTTGTCCCAAGAATACTGCCAGTTTTCTCTCGTGACTGCCTTTCCCCACCCACAACCATCACATAGACTCCTTGATTTCTCCTTTTCCAAAGTTATTGTTGTTACCAACGATTATTGCAGGTGTGTGAACAAACGCCTTTGAGGAAGATATGCATTTACCTCAGTCTCCCCTTCCCCAGCAAGAATCACTTTGAGTTACTCATCTGTCCACCATGGTTGAGGGACGAACTGCGATGCTGTGACATAATGAGCCAAGTGGGAATCCTCCGAGTACAATATTGACTCAACAGCCTGGCATAAAACATTCTTAAAACTAATTTCTGGATGTGTGGAGAATATTTCTTTTTCTTTTATGTTTTGGTTAAAATTTAAAGGAAGGAAAGGCTTACGAGTTTGGTCTGTTCTTTGTCTCTCTCTTGAGACTGTAGAAACAACTGGAATTTCCTTGACAACTTCACAAGACAACACTTGTTCCATTCCATCATGAACCGGAGCTGGAAAGCAGTCTTGACGAGGTGACTTTATCTTTTGCTAACATGAGGAAAGGGACAGAAGAGGATAGATTTAAGGAACACAAAAGAAGGAGTATAGAGTAGGGACGTCTTTCCTGTGCCATGAAGCTGGAAAGAAGGGCATGCTCTTGGTTGCAGATGTTCGTCACGTACCATCAATGAAATATGGAGCCCTCCAAATCCCTAACCCTCAGGCAGGGTCTGTGAAAGCTCTGCAGTGGGTTGTATGGGTGTAGGCGTGTGTGCACCTCACCAGCTCTCTCTTTGTTTTACACACTTTGTGTGTGTGTTCATTGGCCCGAGACCAGCTCTACCACTTAACCTGTCCTTGCCCCACAGCCCCGGTAGTTTCTGCCTGGGAGCCCACGCCCTCTGCTTCTCTACAGAATCTTGTATCCTCTCAGGGAAAGTCGTGTGGTGGGCCAGTGGTGAAATGAGAGGGAAAGATGTACACACAGGGCCCAGCTGAAAATGACTTTAGCACAGAGTTTATTTAATACATCCTCCAAATTGTATTTTGAAGCCTCTGTTAACAAGAAAGCACTCTCTTTTTGAGCAGCGGGAGTGTTTTATAAATGGAATTTGCAGACCGGCAATGCTCCCCATTAATTTTCCCTGTCTACAATTACTATCATTACATTCTTAAAGCACTTTTAAAATAAACTACACCATGATGTAATGTGCACACTCTGAGCTCCAGTGATGGGACAACGGGGCAGCAGCATCTGGAGTTTGGACTGCTATCTTCTAGGGAACATCTTGATGGCTATAATTACTGTCATGTTATGGGAACCTAAAAAAAAAAAAGGCGCCAGAGTTCCAAATAAAACATAAAATGGCTTTGATATAATAAATGTTACTATCATTGTTTAAAAATGTTGTGACCCGTCTGCTATAGTTTCTGAGAAAGATATTTTCCAGCACTTGATATTTCCCTCCTCTCTCTTTCATATTCTATTACTGCAGATAAGGATGAAGAAAATCCTTAGGACAGACTTGTTTTAGATCAACGTAACACAATGCCAGCATTGTCTCTCTTCAAGATGAACTTTTAATTTTGCCATGAGCTTTACCAGAACGACAAACAACTTCGCTCCAGAGACACTTTATCCATCCTGTTGGGGAGCATTACTAATTCAAATGTTATGGTTGTGGTTAATTGTGCTCATTAGGAGAAGACAGGAGCTGAAGCATTTTTGTATAGGACATGCTTATGTCCATTGCCTCCCTAGCCAAGGCATCGAGAACAGTTTGGGATCACTTCAGAGGAATCACAATATGCACATGTGGTATAAATGTTATCATCCCAGGGGAACCGGGTTTTGAAGAACCCATGGTGAATTTGGACCCAGGTATTGGGCCAGTTTCTGTATGAAGTGATGAGAATCACTTGGCATTGAAAGAAGTCATTATTGTGGGTACTGATCCATGGTGGCATGCCCTCATTTTCTCAAGAAAGTTATATTATGTGAAATTGATTCAGCTTTGAGAAATCTAAGTTATTGTTCCATGGTGAGTATCAGCAACTTTAAAGAAGCCAGTGCATCTTAGTTAAGCAATTGATTAGCTTTGACAAGAGTGTGTACACAAAACCCCAATGAAGTAATCTGCTCTGCTGATCATTTTTCTCTACTGCTTTGCTGATAACATCCTTCAGTTTGAGGATGGACCTTCTGATGTAAGACTTGGGACTTAACCAGGAAAAGTTTCTTTGACCTAATCTGGATTTCATCATATTCAGTGAGTTTGTAGAGTAATCTTTCTACATGTGTCACATGGATTGACTGGCTGTCTCCAAATGTTCTCCTGAGTAGTGACTTCTTTCTATTTCATTTGGTATCATGTTTCCCCCTTTGCTCAAGGTTTTGTCCATATGTTCTCCCTGTGGCTGATTAGCGTAAGTTAGATCACAGAATTGAGGAGGACAATGATTCTGCTTCCAGGTTTAAGTTCTTTTGTCCTCACGCTACTCACTAGGGTGAGTTTCTTCAGTGGTCAGCACTGGCCAGTTCCCTAGACAAAGCACGGAAGATCATCTCAGGCTGACCCAAGTGCAAAGTGTGCTTGACCTTGGTAGCATTTCCCACCTCTGGAAAAACCAATCCAAGCAGAGACTCTATTGATAATAGAATCTTCCTTGGGTATAGACAAGAAGGCATTGTTAATGTCTGTGTTTCCAAGTCTGCTGTCCAGATCTTCTGTTCACTACTTTCCAAAGTCTGTTCTTTCTCCGAAGTTGGACTTAGTTATCAACACTCCATGATGTTGTGAGGTTAGAGAACAAGTCTAGATTTGTTTGCAAGGGATGTGAGGCCAGTTGTTGGAGGGCTATTTACATTGTACCCCAAAGTCGAAGTCAGGTTTTAATTTTGCCTTTGTGACACAACTTAGAAAATGCTCAGCTCTTTATTTTGTCTCTCTCTCTTTTTTAAAAAGATTTTATTTATTTATTTGACACAGAGAGATCACAAGTAAGTGGAGAGGCAGGCAGAGACAGGGGAGGAAGCAGGTTCTCTTTGGAACAGAAAGCCCGACAGGGGGCTCAATCCCAGGACCCTGAGACCATGACCATGACCTGAGCTGAAGGCAGTGGCTTAACCCACTGAGCCACCAAGGCGCCCCTTTATTTTGTCTTTTAAGTAGGCTTCCAGCCTTTGAAAAATAGCTCCATCTTTGTCCTGCTCATCCTACCCCTTTATTGTTTTCAATATGGCTCTTAAATACTAGATACTCAATAAGGATTAATTGCTGGTTGTAATATTCCAAAGAATATTTGTGTAAGTGGTCTTTTTGTAAAACAAATTGAGCTTTCTGATGGAAACATTATTGTGCTATTTCAGCATTAAGTAGTACATCATAAAAAGACTTTAGCAATACTAACTGAACATTCAATCTACTTTCTGTTTGTTGAAGCGTTTATGGCTCCTACTCAAGACAAGAGAAATAACAAGGAAAGAAATGACTCTGAATACAGAACATTTTATTACACAAATAAAAAAAATGAGAGCGTATCTGTTAGCTCTTGCCAATTTTTGAAATATGGATTCCATTTGTCTTTATTATGGTCTATTCCCAAAGTGCCTTTTTCCTGTTTATTAATTTTTGTATGTTACTATTAAACAGAAATGTGTGCCTACTGGAAATAGTCAAAGCTATTTCATGAAAAATGAGAAAAATATATCAACTCACCTTTTCTATTGTGTCAATAAATTAAGAAACATGCAATTATTGGGGCTTATCATTCCTTTTCAAAAATGTGTGTGTATTATCATGGTAAAATGTCCCATCAAATCTGTAATAATCATGATGACTCATAGATATGTGATTTCCCTTATTAAGAAAAAAAAGTACAGGAAATCCAATATAAATGAACTGTTTTCCTCAGTAGTGTAATAAAACTTGGATACTGGTATATGAGTTTTTGATTATATCATCCACTGATAATCTCTGGGTTCATTTCCTCCCAGTGAAGACTCAAGTCTCCTTCCTCCCTCCCACCAGCCCCCTTTGGCCACTAACATTTTAGCAATTCTACTCCCTTGGCTGGGGAGGAGGCCTCCCAGTCACAGCCACCACAGTATAGTATATTTTAAGGGCTGTAAATTTTCACTGTCAGATTTGAGCCAGGGGTGTTAAGCTCCAGAAGATACACATCTGCTTCCTACTCAAATGGTCTTTTGTTGTGCTTCTCAGTAGAGGGAGAGCTGTAATGCCACGAGAATAAATCCCAAGTGGGGAGGGGTAAATTATGGTGTTTCAAAAAGAAATGCTCAGGACTACAAATATAACCAGGCTTAATTTTGTTCTTAAATTCTGTATTTCTTTTCAGATAATTTTTCGTTACTCTTTAATGAACAGAGTAAGTCACTATTAAATCTCTAAAGTGAAAAATTATTTTGTAACCTGAGTCATAACCCTTGAATGTATCTGGTTTCTATGTTTGGATTTCCAAATGTCAGGTTTTCCTAAATAGGATCACATGAATACAGGGCCAGAAAACAAAAGAAATGTCAGAGTAACTACTTGGGAAGGGTGCCTGTGATTCATGCCAGTGTATACAGCTTATGAGTAAATACCTAGAAAGGTTAATGAAAGAATACTTAATGTTAGTGGTTTATTTGTATTCTCTCTATTTTAATACCTCACTGTCCAAGAGCAGACAATGATAGACCAATTTCATAGCTAGCAGAAATGCAAAGAGAGAAATATAATCAATCTTCAGTTTTCTAAAGGTTTTGTTCTAAATTGTTTGTAAGTCTGTTTTTTGGAACTGTCAATGCATTTTCCCACAGAAACAAATTTAGAAATGGTGGATAGGTTTCCCCGCCAGCCCACAGAATAGGCTCAACCTGTATGCAGTTAAAAACTAGCATGAGAGAACTTGATCATCAAGTTTCTAGGGATATAAGCATTTATTTATTCATTCATAAATGTACTGAGTGCTTACTTGGTGGTAATACAGAGATAACGTGGGTCCCTGATGCTAAGGACATTATGGATAATTCAGGCAGTTAAATGCCCATTTCTTAGTCCAAGTGCCATCACGGAAGATAGAATAGTGTGCTATATGAGTACATTGGACAGTAAGCTGAAGGTGTAGGGGGTCAGGACAAGACTCTCGGAGGATGTCTGAGTCCCCCCCACCCCCACCCCAGAAGGGCAGGATGGAGTCAGTGAGGAAGAGAGTGAAAGTGGGCATGGGAAGGGGAATCAGCATGAAGACTCAAAAGATCTCAACCTGTTAAGAACAGGAGGGAATATTGATTATCTTGCAAGCAAAGGCTGGACCAATGGACCTTGAAAATATGGGTTTGTTTGCCCCATTTGGAGGTGAAATGTCAAGTAGGGGACTGACATGTTCATATTCACACTTTAAAACTTCACTTGGCCACTCTGTTATACTGGGTGGGAAAGGCCATCAGCACAGGGTGGGGAAAGGGACAGGGGGCTATTGGAGTTCTGTCAGGGAAAATTCACGAGGTATGAGGGAAGTGGACATGAGGAAGAAGAGAGGATGGATTAGGGATATTAAAGAGGTAAATTTGCTAGGACCTGAAGACAGATGGGATTTAGTAGTAAGATAGCATCAGAGATGAATAGAAAAAGTGGTGATATATTATTCACACCCTTTGGAAGGAAGGAAGGAAGGAATGAAGGAAGGAAGGAATGAAGGAAGGAAGGAGGAGAAATAGAAAGAAAGGGAAAAGAGAAGAAAGAGAAGGGAAGGGAAGAAAGGAAAGGAAAAAAAAAGGAAAAGAAAAGAAAAGAAAGGAAGGGAGGAAGGAAGAGAGGGGGAGACAGAGACCTGGGGGTTGGGGCTCATTTACAAATGTGCGGTTGGGCCATTACTCTGATCAGAATGTTGGAGATGAGGGAAGTGTTTTGGAGCAGTAGAGGCAGGAGATACAACTGGTGAGAAGCAAGACCACAAGAGCAGACAAGGAGGGCTTCAAGGGGACAACCAGCGATGTTGGACCACAGCTAGAAGAGAGCAGTGCCCAGAAATCAAGATGTTAGAAAATTTCAGGGAACGCAAAAAAAAAGAGAGTCAGTACTATAGAGACCAAGACTGAGAAATAAACATTGGATCTAGCAAATAGGAGGATATTGGTGCCCCAAATTCCATTTTGGGAGATGAGGAACACATTTTTCTTGTACTGGGCTCTGTCACAGAGCAAAGAAGCTTTACTGCAGTGACTACACAGGATGACAGTGGGGCTGCAGGTCTCGGTCAGAAGAGTACTGACCACTGGGTTGGAACAGTGAAGGTGAAGAGCTGAAGCTCTTTAGTCCATCATGAGTGCTCAGGGTTTGTTTAAACCCTGATCTAACTCAAAGCTTAGTTGTAAAAACTATTGGTCAGAAAGATGGTGCTCGCTAAACTTTATTGACCTGAAGTTGTTATGGGAGTGGTAAAGACCATCACCGCAGGCTCTTTTGGCAAGTATTTTAGGGAGAGTGCCTAAATGCTATTAAGGCTTTTATGTTGAGAAGTTACACTGTGTCCTCAGTGATACTGGGCAGCCAGGATGACTCATGACCCTCAATTTAAGCATCTGGAAGAGTCAATTTTATTTTGGGAGAAACTCTGTGTCACCTTTACTGAAAAAAGAAGTGCATAAGAGGTCTTGGCAGGGGGATATATTTCATAAATCTGTAAAATAAATGAAGTTCTTTGGGGACATTAATTCTTCTATAACATCTCTTGATGAGTTTGGAAAGTATTTATTATGAGAAGGAGCCAATTCCAAAGCGAGGCTCAGAGAATTTTCTTTCCTGAGCTCCTGGAACACAGCTTAGTTTAGTGATACTAATCTATGATGATGACTCAGAAGCAGGAAGTGACACTAGATGAGCCTTCGTTCCAAACAACACTCCAGGGGAGGGAGGAGCCCAGAGGACTGAAATCCTGTGTGGTTTTCACAGTATCTTTACTAAGATGATTGTCTTTCTTCTTTCCAAGTCTAGTCCAGACACAGTCAGTGACATGACGGATTTGTGTAAGTATTATTTGGGTTTCTGGCACAAGAGCTACTGCTTCATTTGGGGTTATGTTGAACTCAATCAAATTGCAATAATGGCATCATAAAAGTTTTGCTTTTCCACAGTGATTTAGGGAATCTTAGCAGGAAGAATACTGCATACTTTCATAGAAGATGGGATTCCAGTTTCAGATTTTCTACTTATATCTGTGTGACTTTGAGCAAGTGCCACTTAAATTCTTCAAGTCTAATGACCTCATCAGTAAGATGGGGATGATGTTACCTGCTGACACTTCCACACTGGCATCTACTGAATATGTACTATGTGTTGGATGCTGCTTTACATGGATTGGTTCTCCTCAATCCCTTTGTTGTAGGTAATATTGTTATCCGTCATGTAGATGAGGAGATTGGGATTTACTGAGATGGTTTACCTTGCCTGGGGGGAGGAAGCAGTAGAACTGGAATTTGAATCCAAGTTTTTCTGAGTCTATTACTGAGTCTCTCTCTCTCTCTTTGTAATGATAATATAATATATATTTCCAATAAAAAAGTAATACATGTATACTTAGAAATGGAGAATTTTGAAAACATAGAATAAGCAAGAAATTAAAGTTATTCATATTAACTCAACTCAACTTGGAAATATCTAGTCAACATTTTGCCAAATATCAACACTTCCTTTTTTTCTTTTTAAAGATTTTATTTATTTGAGAGAGAGAGAGAATGTGAAAGAGAACATGAGCTGGTGGGGCGGAGGACAGTGAGGGGTGGAGGCCTAGAGAGTGAGGAATAAGGAGACGCCTCTGAGCAGAGACCCTGACTCAGGTCTCAAACCCAGGACCCTGGGTTTAAGACAGACACTTAACTGGCTGAGGCACACAGATACCCCTAAATATCAATGTTCCTTTAACAAAATCTTACCATGCATGTTATTTGAGCTAATATAATTATTCACACTTGCAGCAGGCATGGAGCACCGTAAGAGGACAGAGGACGGGCAGGCTGCCACAGCGCAGTGCCTGTGCACAAGGTTAAACAAGCTTTGTTTTCTACCGAGGTTTAATACTTAATCTATTTTTTGTTCTCTTCTACCTACCATCTTTCCCCCTTCATGTCCTTTCTTCTCCTTCCTTCAATTAATCGTTTTATTGATTTTCTTTTTAAATCAAAAGAATAGAGCCTGTAAATAGATAACAAATTAATAAGGCCACTGGATGAAAGAAAATAGACATTAACTAATTAGACAATTCACACAGACGAAGTGGCAGCTGTTCATTTAGTTTGTTAAATCTCAAAACCAGGTCTTTCTCGAGTCCCTGTAGGGCTTGCAGAAAGGCAGTTGTTTTAGCCTCAGCTTCCAGCCCTAGAATTGGGTGTTGTTGGTCACAGCAAGACCCAACAAAAGAGTGGTGATGACTCATTGCAATGCACTGCCATTACTGGAAAATAACTCTTTTTTAAAGATTGAAGTATAATTGACATAGCATATCCTATTAGTTTCAGGCGCACATCATAGTGGTTTGATATTTTTATACATTATAAAATGATCCCTTCGTTATCATCTGTCATCATACAAAGTCATTACAACTTGTTGACTGTATTTCCTATGCTGTACATTACATCCATGTGACTTATTTCTTTTATAATTGGAAGTTCATACCTTTTAATCCACCTATTTTGTCCATCCCAACCCCTCCCTGCTTCAGTAACCAATGGTTTGTTTCCTGTATCTGTGAGTCTATTTCTATTTTTTGTTTATTTGTTTTGTCCTTTAGATTTCACATCCAAGTAAAATCACATGGTATTTGTCTTTCTTTGTCTTATTTATTTCACTTAGCACAATACCCTTTAGGTCCATCTATATGGTCACAAATGGCATTCTTTTCTTATGGCTGAGTAACATTCCATTATATATATGTATAATGGAATATATATATATAATATATAATTATATATAATATATAAATTTATATATGATTTATAATATATAAATATATATAATGCATATTCTACATCTTCTATATCCATTCATCTCTTGACAGATACTTAGATTGCTTCCATTTCTCTGTTATGGTAAATATTGCTCCAATGAACATAAGAGTGCATATATCCCTTCAAATTGGTGTTTTCATTCTCTTTGGATAAATACCTAGAAGTGGAATGGCTGGGTTATGTAGTAGTCTATTTCTAATTTTTTGAGAAACCTTCATACTGTTTACTATAGCAGCTGCACCAATTTACATTCCTACCAACAGTGTATGTGGATCCCTTTTCTCCACATCCTCACCAACACTTGTTATTTCTTTGTCTTTTTGATCATCACCAATCTAGCAGGTATGAGGTGATAGCTCACTGTGGTTTTGAATTCCATTTCCCTAATGATTAGTGAAATTGAGCATCTTCTCATGTGCTTGTTGGTCATCTGTCTTCTTTGGAAAAATGTTTATTTAAGCCTTTTTCCACCTTTTAAATCAGGTTGTTTGTTTTTTGGGTATTAAGTTGTCTAAGTTCTTTATATATTTGGGGTGTTAACCCCTTATTGAATGTATGATTTGCAAATATTTCTTTTACTACTTTGTCTCTTTGTTTTGTTAATGGTTTTTTTCCTCAAGCAAAATCTTTTAGTTTATTGTAATCACATTTGTTTATTTTAGTTTTTGTTACTCTTGCTTGAGGAGGCTGGACCCCAAAATATTGTTAAGATTGATCTAAAAGGACTTACTGCTTATTTATTCTTCTAGAAGTCTTTAATCCATTTTGAGTTTATTTGTGTGTATGGTGTAAGAAAGTGGTTCAGTTTCACTCTTTTGCATGTAGCTGTCCAGTTTTCCCAGTTCCACTTTTTGAAAAGAATGTCTTTCCTTCACTGTGTTTTCTTTGCTTTTTTGTCATAAATTAATTGACCTTTAATGCATGAGTTTATTTCTGAGCTCTGCATTCTGTTCCATTGATCTATGGGTCTGTTTTTATGCTGCTACCCTGCTGTTTTGATTACTATAGCTTTATAGCATAGTTTGAAATCAGGAGTGTGATCCCAGCTCTGTTCTTCTTTCTAAGATTGCTTTGTTTATTATTCGGCATCTTTTGTGGTTCCATACGAATTTTAGGATTCTTTGTTCTAGTTCTGTGGAAAATGCCACTGATATTTTGATAGGGTTTGCATTGAATCTGTAGAATGCATTAGGTAGTATGGATTTAAAAAAATTTTTTTAAAGATTTCATTTATTTATTTGACAGATAGAGATCACAAGTAAGCAGAGAGGCAGGCAGAGCGAGAGGAGGAAGCAGGCTACCTGCTGAGCAGAGAGCCTGATGTGGGGTTCAATCCCAGGACCCTGGGATCAAGACCAAAGCCGAAGGCAGAGGCTGTAACCCACTGAGCCACCCAGGCACCCCAGTAGTAGTATGGAATTTTTAACAACGTTAATTCTTTCAACCCATGAGCATAGAGTAACTCTATTTATTTATATTGTCTAATTGCTTTCATTGATGTCTCAGTGTTCAGAGTATAGGTCTTTCACTTCCTTGGTTAAATTCATTTGTAGGTACTTCTTTCTTTTTGATAGCAATTGCAAATTCTTTTCTTAATTCCTCTTTCTGACATCTCATTATTAGTGTTTGGAAATGCCACCAATTTCTTTATATTAATTTTGTATCCTACAACTTCACTGAATTGTTACTTCTTCTTCTTTTTTAAAAAGATTTTATTTATTTATTTGACAGAGATCACAAGTAGGTGGACAGACAGGCAGAGAGAGAGGAGGAAGCAGGCTCCCTGCTGAGCAGAGAGCCCAATGTGGGGCTTGATCCCAGGACCTTGGGATCATGACCTGAGCTGAAGGCAGCTGAACCCACTGAGCCACCCAGGTGCCCCTGAATTTGTTACTTCTAATAGTTTTTTTTTTTTGAGTCGTTAGTATCTTCTTTATATAGTATCATGTTATTGACAAATAATAACAGTTTTACTTCACTTCTTCCTTTCCAAGCTAGATAAATTTTATTTCTTTTTCTTGCTTAATTGCTGTGGCTAGAACTTCCAAAATTATGTTGAACAAAAGTTGTGAGAGTGGGGATCTTCGACTTGTTCCTGATCTTAGGGGAAAAGCTTTTGACTTTTTACTGTTGAGTGTGATGTGGGTGTGGGTTTGTCATATTTGTCTGTCTTATATTGAGGTATATTCCTTCTATACCCACTTTGCTGAGAGTTTTTAATCATAAATGGGTATTAAATTTTGTGGAATGCTTTTTCTGCATCTGTTGAGATAATCATAGGATTTATATCCTATATCCAGGGTGCATCACATCGACTGATTTGCAGATGTTGAACCATCCTCACATCTCTGGAATAAATACCACTTGATCATGGTGTATCATCCTTTAATATATTGTTAAATTTGATTTGCTAATTTTTGTTAAGGATTTTTGCATTTATGTTTATCAGGGATATTGGACTGTAATTTTCTCTGTGTGTGTGTGTGTGTGTGTGTGTGTGTGTACATGTGCATGTGTTTTCTGGTTTTTGTATCAGGTCATAGCATGTGCTCCTGATAATGGACTGGGAGCAAGATCATATTATGTGAGATGATAAAGCACATCTCAGTTGTCTTCTGGTAAATATTGCTCATTATTTGCCAGTGTAGGTCTTACATCCTTCTCTGCAATCTGACTGTTCTGGTTAAGCTCTTAATAGTGATTAAATAAACCCCATAATTACCAACTACCACTTTCTATCAGAATTCCTCAGGATTGGGAAGAGGCTTTTGTTTTGTTTTGTTTTTGCAACATTTATCTAAATAAATCCTTGCCCATTTTGATAAGAAATGGTCTATAAGCTACCTGGTTGTGTTATCATCAGGTAATTTGAACAAGACAAACTTCTTGTACTTCTGCTTGAATGTTGCTTAAAAAGGAAACCAGATTGGACTTTCCTATTACTGAGTGAAGATTTCTAAGTTTCTGAAAGATAAAAGGGAGTGGAGCTGTTGTGAATTCTTCTTATTTTTTTTTTTAAAGATTTTATTTATTTATTTGACAGAGAAAGATCACAAGTAGGCAGAGAGGCAGGCAGAGAGAGAGAGAGGGGGAAGCAGACTCCCCGCTGAGCAGAGAGCCCGATGCAGGAATTGATCCCAGGACCCTGAGATCATGACCTGAGCCGAAGGCTTAACCCACTGAGACACCCAGGTGCCCCCTGTTGTGAAATCTTGAGTGGAGCTGAGACATTTATAAATAAAGAATATAGATAGAGGGCACGGATTGCATGGAGCACTGGGTGTGAAAAAATAATGATACTGTTATGCTGAAAATAAATAAATGAAAAAAAAAAAGCATATAGATACAGAGAATGAGGATATTCCTGAGAATAAGAGTGAAAAGATACATAGTTCCCTTCTGGGTAGAATTGCCAGATTTAGCAAATAAAAATGTGGGGCTCATGCAGTATGTGATATGTACTTACACTAAACAATCATTCATTGTCCAGCTGAAATGGAAATATAAAGGTTGTCCTTTATTTTATCTGGTAACTCTCCTTCTGGGTGATAAATCAGATAGAAAAATCTAGTAGAGATATATAACACTTTGCAATTCTGTAGGGTATTCAAATCTATTTAAGCAAAACTCCTCCCTGGCTTCATTAGCTATTCTTCATAAATCATCATCACCTTCTTCTCAAGGGTGTACTTTATGTTTCTTTCTAGAATTCTCTGATTTTGTGGGGGTTGGTGGTTAGGGAGCTGCATTCTGGAGACCTTTCCTGGAAAAAAAAAGAAACCAGGACTTAAGTTTTTTAAGTGGAGTGATTCTGGAGAGATTAAGAGGAGAAGGAAATAAGACGGTTTGGGAGATTGAGAGATAGTTCGGGGCTGGCTTAATACAGTTCTGGATTGGAGTCCTGTCTCATGTTGAGTATTTGGACTTGGAACTTCATAGACAGAAGTCATAGGGTTCTCAGGAGAGAGGTTTCCCATGATGTTGGAGTCTAATGGAGTGTATGCACCCAAACTGAGCCAGGAAGGAGGGGTTGCCCAAGAAAACTAGTAATTACACTTCTTTCTCCCTCTGGTCTTGTCATGGGCATTGCTTCTGCCTCCAAGGGAGTGTCCAGTGGATGTATTGATCAGGGCCTGGCCCCTTGCAGTGTGACAGTAGGAGTCCCACACCTCCCAGTCATTCAGGATAACAAGACTAGGTAAATCTTGGTCAGCAGCTACTTTTCTTCCTAAGGAACAAACAGGCCCATAATGGGACTGGTTAGTCTTTGTAGAGGGAAATGAAGGCCTGGAACCACATGTAAGGACTTTGCAGTGAATGGGAAAGCCACTTGCCTTCTTTGCAACTAATTTTGCTATTTTTACTCATTTTAATAGGTTAAGTCACTCAAAGAGATAAAGAAATTAGTATTTTTCTTTACTTCCCAGTAGAATCTCTTGAAGTCTCAATGCCTTGTATATTATTTCCTGTTTTTCTCCACACTCGTGCAAACATAAAAACATATGCCTTTATGTGTACATATATACATTATGTGTGTGTATGTATATATACATATAGAACCTTACATTTAAAATTTTAAAGGGAATAGTGTGTTTTTTAAAAATGGGATTATTGATTATATGAGTTACATTCCTTTATAACTTCTTTTCTCACATTATAAATAGTTCTCTAGTCAGTAAAGACTATATTCATTTTTAATACCTTTAATATTTTCTGTTAGGTGGGTATATAAAATCTGCTTAATTAGTCCTTTATTGATGACATTTAAGAGTTTTTTTGACCATTAAAAACTGGGCTGCATCAACATCAAAAAATATCCTTATATGTATATTTCTATAGGAAAGAGTTCAGACCATATGATTGATCACCAGAAGACATGTATATTTAATATTTTGATAGATATTACACAACTCCTTTCCAAAATGTTGTAACAATTTATTTCCCTCTCCTTTACCCCTGTGCCCAGAAGTACATAGGGGAGCTTATTTCCTTGCATCTTCATTTGTGCTGATTATTTTAAATTTTTGTTAATCTGATGCATGGAAAAATAGTATTTTATCTTAACTGACATATATATATATATATTTACATTTATTTTTATTTTTCCTTTTTTTTTTTTAAACAAAGGAAGATCAGAGGGAGAGGGAGAAGAAGAGAGAGAATCTTAAGTGGGCTCTGTGCATAAATCCTGACCAGGGGCTTGATCTCACAATCTTGAGACTGTAACCTGAGCCAAAATCACTTAATTGACACTTAATTGACTGAGCCACCCAGGTGCCCCTTATATATATTTTTACTGATTTATTTGCCTCTTAGAAGTTCATTCCTCTGAATTGCTTATTCATGCTCTTTGTCCCTTTTTTATTGAATTATTTTTTTAATATTTATTTTTATATTTCATATTTTAAATATTTAATATTTATATTTTAAAATATTTTTATTTTTAAAATATTTTAAAATATTTCCAATATTTTAAATTTAATATTTTAAATATTTATTTAATTTTAATATTTAATACTTATATTTTAAATATTTATTTTTAAGTGTTATTTTTATATATATTTTTATATTAGGAATTACATTACTTTATATCTGTGATGAAATTTTTTTTTCTCCTAGTACATTATTTGTGTTTTAACCTTGTGGTTTTTTTTACCATGTGAATTTTCAAATTTTATATAGCTATATATTTAAATTTATTTTTTAATGTTTTTATTATAAAAGAAATACATCTTTGTGGTAGAAATTCAAATGGTACAAAAACATAGAATGAAAAGCGAAATTTTTCCCAATTTTTGGAATTCTTAGGCCAAGTTTCGAATGTTAATCACTTTTAATAGTTTCTTCCTTGCCCATTTGGATTTTTTTTATGTTTCTGTAGGCATCTCTTTCTCCCTAAAACTGCTAACATTTATTGAGCATTTACTACATGCTAGGAACTGTTCTAGGCAAAATTCCTGCCTATCGATCATACAGTCTAGTGGTACAAAAACGTAATAAACCAAGAGATAAATAAAATTAATTCAGATAATGATAAATTCTGTAAAAAAAAATAAGGTTAGAGCACAGAAGGAGGAGGAAGGAGGACATTATTTTAGATGGGGTGGTTGAAGAGGGAGTCTCCAATGAGATGAAATTTGATTGGCAATATAATAGATGTAAGTAATGTACAGTATTTAAAAAATACTATGTACTTTTATCACTTAATAATAAAATAGGACACATTTACTTATCAGCATATATAGATTCACTTGTATGAAAAATTTTAAAGTTTCATTAACATAAAATTTTTTTGTTTAGCATTCAATGGAATGTATTTATTTTATTTTATTTTTAAAAATTTTTTATTTCTTAAAAAATTTCTTTTCATTGTCCCAGAAATCATTGTTTATGCACCATACCAATCCTCTATGCAATACATGTCCTCCATAATACCCACCACCAGGCTCACGCAACCCCCTAGCCCCTTCCCCTCCAAAACCCTCAGGTAGTTTCTCAGAGTCCACAGTCTCTCATGGTTTGTCTCCCCCTCCAATTTCCCCCAAATCCCTTCTCCTTTCCAGGTCTCCATGTCTTCCGTGTTATTCCTTATGCTCCAAAAATAAGTGAAAACACAATATGGTTAACTTCAATTTTATATGGATAGACAGCATGAAAGCATGCATATCTTTCTGTAGTCTCTTGCAATCACAATACACATGCATGTAGAGTCCATTCCATTGATCCCTTAGAAGCAGATTATCCACAAGATCAGTTCTTTGTATTCACCAAAAGGAAGTGTGGAGGCTGTCTGGAGAAGGGGCCTCACCAAAGAAGGGAGGAAGTGGATCTCCCATAAGTAAGTACTTTAATTCTGGGGGCACATGTTGAAGGCTTGGCTACTGTGAGTGTGGAGCAGTCTATGGTTCTTCTTCTTCCAGTTTATTTCTAGCCCCCGTGAGCACGCACATCTAAGAGGGAACTATCTCAGGGCTGAAAGCAAGCAGTGCAATGTGCCTTCTTTTACTTCAGGTATAGCCTACCACTCTGAAAACACAGAAGCTCCTGTGGTGATGAAGGGGGTCAGTTTGCTAAATGAGCATCTCTTTGTTGTGGCTTTGAGATCTAAGCCTGGTTTCTGGGAAACTCAGCAATGTGGAACTGAAAGAGATTCTTTGCCCCACATGCTTAGCCACTGCTGAGCTGTCGAACACAAACAAAGCACATTGCCTATTTAAAGGAGAAAAGAGAAGTGTAACACTGAAGACAGGCTCGGCAGTTACCTCTGGATTCCTGTTGTCTCCTCTGCTCCTCATCTACTCTTCAGTGGGTTTTGAGAGCTGGGTTGTTGGCCTAAACAAAGAGGCAAACAAATGATTTATGGAAGTCTACTGAGTCATGCTTTGTCTTAGAGCGCCTTTGCGCTGCTCTGACGAAGCTCAAATTTATCTTTTTGGTAGGAAGTACCCAAAGAGGTCTGCCTACATGGCAGATTCCTGCAGGAAGAGGTGGCCATGCAATGGAAGTAGGTTATTGTCATTCCTGTGCTGCTCTGGGGAACCAAGAGGTACCCATGGATGCTTTGGGTAACCAAAGTTCTCACATCCTTTCTTAATTACTGTAATCAGGTGAGCAAAATGACAAACCATCTGGGGCTCTTGGGGCAATGCTTTGTAAACCTGTAAACAGCTATCCCTTTGGATACTAAAACATGTTCAAATGATAAGAAATCCTAATTTATGTGAAGGAGAAGTAGCAATCACTTTGATGATCCATTCTGAACAAACCCTCCTTTGCTTCACCTTTTCTGTAGATCTTGGCACAGGTTAAGCCAGTCAGCAAAGAACATTAATGGAGCATTGGCTAAATGCAGGTCTCTGTCATAGGTTCTGAGGTGTGAGGGTTAAGGATACATAGGGGATAATCTTGTAGTGCGAACTGCAAGAGAAACAAGGAAGGGTACATGTGGGGAAATATGGAAGCTGCCAGAGGAACAGAGAACCTGCATTAGAGAAACAGAGGACATGGTTCCTGTCCTTTTAGGAAAATTGGACAATTATGAAATGAGTTAAAGACATTTTTAAGGAAACCTATGTAGAAAAGAGTACAATGCTTGCTATGGACATATGCGTTTGAAAGAGTGCTCCGCTGTATGATATGGGATAACCCGAGTGAATCAGGATTGGTTTGAGAAGACATTCCAAGAAAGTGAAGAGGTGGAAGCATGTATTTCCATAATGTGAGTGGGCTGTCTAGGGAGGTCAGAGTGCATAACGTATAATTGGTTATTGATAAGGAGACAGGGATGGGGAAGACCAGGATATTTTCCAGTTAGAGTGATTCTAAGTGGCATTGCCTTCAACCTTTGTTTCTACTCTTCAAAGTTATCTATAAGACAAGACTGTTGATCTGCTTCTAATAATCTGTTTAGCTTGCTTGAGGTGTCTCACAGAAATAAACATCACCAACATTCATTGGGCACTTACTGCATGAATCATCTCATTTGATCTTCAGAGCAACACTGTGTGTTGCTAGATGTTATTATCACCACCCCCGTTCGATAGATAAGGAACGTATCAGTCAGGATGGGTTAGATTACAATACATCAAAAACAACCTTCAAATCTCAGTGGCTTAAAGTATACATGCTATCATGGGGTACATTCTACATGGGGTGGCAGAGGGGACTCCACTCATTGAAGTCATGTAGGGACCCAGGATGATGGAGATTCATTCTTGAAATATGTTTCTATGGTCTCTGGAAAAGAAAACAGGAATCTGGTGAACTGGTTTTTAGTTTTTGCTTAGAGGTGATCCATGCATTTCTGCTAATATTTCTCCGGACAACACAAGTGATATGGCTGTGCCTACCTTCAAAGGGGGTAGAAAAGGGAAAAATGCTAGCATGAAACTGGGAGCAGAGGAGAAGAGTGATACCTGTGAATGTCTCTAATAAGTAACTACAAGGAACCTCAGGCACATAGAGGGGGTGGGATTTGCAAAAGTCTTCACAGCTAGTCTGGTCATAACCCACCTGTCAGAAGAGCCTGCATTTTGCCTTACATGCAAACTGAAGGAATTAAGAGAGCATGGTTGTTGGGAAGACTGTAATTGGGGATGAGATTCACTTCATAACTTCTTGGTCTGTTTCTAGGTGGCGTTGACCAGAATAGAATCTTTGAAAAAAAAAAAAATTCCTAGTATGTCTTTGGCCAAATGAGAAAGGAAGGGAGAAGGAGATTGAAAGTGCAGAAGAATGTTGAAATTGTTTTCAGAGACTCAACTTAGTTGTCAGAAGTACTGCAGATTTCTGGTCCTTTGTTGGAGAGAGCCTGGGGTTTTAGAAAGTATTCACTTAAAAATAACAGATGACTTTTGCCACAGTTGACCTCCTTTGATGTTTGAGATGTTTGGAAAATTAGGAAGACTTTACTGCTGCTTGTTTATTTTGGTCATCTTGATGCCTGATTTAGAGTAGCCATGGAATGATTCAATGGCTGTGTCTAGGATAGAGAAAACCATGGGAATGAAGAAAGCATCAGAGAGAAAGTCTCTGAGGGGAATGGGGAGAAAGAAAAGCCCACAGAGAGAAGAAAGTGCTTGGAGGAAAAGACTGGAACATGTGAAACACGGGCTGGGGGAGAGGGAGGGGAATGGACTTTGAAAAAATGAGGAGGCCCACCCACATTCATATTTTCTATTCTAAGAAACTCAAATTTCTGGGATATAGGATCAAAAATAAAAACATCCTCTATAAAGAGGCTGTTAAATCACTCGGCCCAGCCAAGAATTCGAGCACTTCTGAGATCTTCTCTGTCTTATTGGGGTTGGCAGACCCGTCTTTGGGAGCACATGGTGTCAGTCAGTCTTCTGTGGAGTGACTGAAGTATCAGGGGCCGGGAAGAAGTCAGTCTGGAGAATTTTATTTTAGTCTCTACTTTCTGAGTGAGGCACACAAGGACTTGCATGATTTTCTGTGATCTGAGGCCCCTGGATAGCCCCCCAAATAGCATTTAGAATTTAATTGCCAAGGGTGAAGAACTATTCTCTGTTCCAAAAGTTAAGAATTTGTGAAAATTGGGAATTTGTAGTTGGGCTCCTTTCAAATAGGATATTAAAACCTAATTTTAAGGCCAAACTTATACTATATGGGTAATACTGCTAAATTTGGTGAGGAAAACGAAAAAAATTAAAATGAAAAAGAATGGGCTATTTGGCATGTATAGTCAGATTTTCTCCACTTATTTTTTTCAATTCTGGACAGTATATTACCATATATTATAGATATGGTCAAAATGATCATATTCTTATGTATTTGAATTTTGAATTTAGAAATAAAATTTTAAGTAGTTAATTTAGGTTAAAATTAAGTTCATTTAATTTGTTGTGAGGAGCAGTGGGTCTTGTATGTAAGTGTTGAATCAGTAAATTGTACACCTGAAACTAATATTACACTGTGTGTTAACTAACTGGAATTTAAATAAAAACTTAAAAAAATTAAGTATGATTAGTGCAATGAGTAATGAAAGTGAATATAAAATAAAAAGGGAAAAATCTCTTTTTAATCTAATCCCAGTCCTCAGAGGTAATCACTAAGTTTTCCCTCAGCTTTATTGAGTTATAACTGGCAATTAATACTGTATAAGTTTAAGGCACATGAGGTGATGATTTGATATGTGTATCCATCGTGAAATGATTACCACGATAAGGTTACTTAGCACATCTATCCCCTTACATGCTTACCTTTTTTCCCTTTTTTTTTTTTTTTTTTTTTTTTGTGGTAAGAAAATTTTAGATCTTTTTTTTTTTTTTTTTTTTTTTATTTTTCTGTTTTATT